>NC_035446.2:11073484-11420816 GCF_002127325.2 Helianthus annuus | reverse complement strand
AGCAGCAGCAGGATCCCTCCGAGGATTCGCGTTTCGTGGCAGTAACGCCACCGCCTCCACCGCCGCCAGTTCATCAAGCACCTCCGGATCCTCCAAGGCGTAGGAGAACAGGCGCACGGATATCCGCACGAAGAGGGGATTTTCACTTTAGCACCCCTCGACACTCCAGTGGCAGTCATTATCCGCCACTGCATGAAGACCCACAAATGGGTGGACCTTCTAACCCAGCTGCAGAGGTGAATTTTGCACTAGTTGCACCACCTCCGCCACCATTTGGTTAAGATAACCCGATACCTACATACGCCGGTTCCACAGCGTACAACCCGTTTGAGCAGCCAGCTCACACTCACTACAACTATATTGGTGTCGACCCATACATAGAAGCCGCGGCAAATACAATGCCCTTCATCCCGAAGGACCTTATGGAACTCCTTGGGGAATGGGGTACTCAACTCATGGGTATCCAGTACCTGCTAGACCTCCGGCTCAGCACCTATCGCAGCAGCCACGTTTTTCCCCACTGGAACAGGAAGAAATCCTCCACCGTTTGAACAGGGTGGAACGAGATTTTGAAGAAGAACGTAAGAACAACCGTGGGTTCCTAAAGGGCCTGGCAAACCTGTTAAAGGGAAAGAAGAAGAGGGATCATTAATCTCTATATGTATTATTGTATTTCCAATTTCAATCAAGTCTCTGCGTGGACATTTATGTGTGTATTTAGTCCCTGCATGGACTTGTCTTTCAGTCCCTGTGTGGATATCTATCCTAGTATTGGTCCGTACGTGGACTTGTTTTCTAGTTTAACCTCTGCGCAGGTAATTCGTCTGTTAAAAGTCCCGTTTAGGGCCGTGTGTAACCCTTTTTATGTTTAATGGAATGTTAAGTTTATAAAAATCATTTTGTCATTATGTACATTATATATGAGATAGATAAATCAAAATCATTCCTTTTAAAATTGATCTGCTTATTCAAATATTAATAAAGAATCTTAAGGTGTAACCTAGCCTTCGTGTCACTATAAGACCTGGCCAAGATGGTAAGACCTGGTTAAAAGATTCAAATTCCTGTTAACCTCTGTAAACATGTTAACACTCCTGGCAGACATGATTCGTTATAAATCACACACGTCATTTTGTACAAGGATCCTTCGAGGGATTCCTAACCCTAACTTAATGATCTATAAATCATGGGTTTAAATCATCAATTAAGATGATCACATATCAAGCATCCATTAGTGATGTAGAGCCTACGGGCCATATTCATTGTCATATAAGGCAAAAGACAGTAGTAGTCTATGACTCCCTGTCAAGAAAAGGTAAGAGAACTATGTTCAAACCTTCATGCCTTGATTATCTGAAATCATGGCTTATAATTTAAAACGTCCCTGTGACTAGGCTTTTGTGCCACTAACAATACTGTTTATAATTAGGATAAGTTATATTAAAATCCTAAATAAATGTGAGTAACAAATTAACCCAATATGGTCTATGTTTACCATGGTTAATGAATTGCCATAAAAGACAATTCCATAATAAACTCCCAAATAAATTTTGTCATTATCTTATTTGACAGTTCAAAACTGCAATGGCTGACTCGGATGAAATTAATAGTCGCCCAAGGGAGAACAATGATAACGCCCGAATTAATATAACGGGTGTTGAACTGAAAGCGTTAGTAGACAACGCTGTTACAACGGCCTTAGAACGGCAGTATGAGGAATATAGCGGGACTCGAAGTAGGACGCTATCCGCACCGCATTCTAAGCCCAAGATTCATTCCGAGGCACATAGCAAGCCACCACCCTCCAAGAAAGAAGAACCAAAGAAAGATGATGACGATCGTCACTCTTCAAACCATCATAGTGTCCCGTCTCAAAAGGTCGTGCTAAATCAAGGACCCCGTGATAAGGGTTGCTCCTACAAATACTTTGTTTCATGCAAGCCCCGGGACTTTATAGGGGAGAAAGGAGCAATAGACTGCATGACATGGTTGGATGAGATGGACACAGTGGTTGATATCAGCGGGTGCGCTGAAAAGGATGTGGTAAAGTTTGTGTCGCAATCGTTCAAGGGTGAGGCCTTAGCCTGGTGGAGATCATTGATTCAAGCAACTGGAAAGAATCCACTGTACGGTATGTCATGGGAACAATTTGTTGCCCTCATTCGAGAGAACTACTGCCCTCAGCATGAGGTGGAAAAGATTGAGTCGGATTTTCTGTCGTTAGTGTAGGATCGGTTTCACGACCTGAATGAGTCGTTCGGAAGAGTTCTAATCCGTTTCAGAGGCGGAAACTAAGAAACGAACTTGAAAACAGCTAGAAAATCACTTTAATCCTCTTTTTCATTCAATAAACAACGTCTACAATGAGAGGAAATACCGGCAGCACCTCGGTATCAAATTACACGTCCGTTCCAAATGTCATCGTTTGAATGATATTTATACTAGAAGCTTGACCGTTTGAACATGCTCAAACGGACATGCATCACTCAAACGGAAGACCTCAAACGGTCACCACTCAAACGACCTTCATTACTTCAAACGGCCACGTCTCCTCAAACGGCCAGCTATCCTTCAAACGGAAAGGCTTCATTCAAACGGCCAGCCTTCAATTTCTTGTTTACTGATGTCATGCTTGATCAAATCCACTCCGAGACTGTGACTCGACATCAGACGAAGACGACAGATGACTGCACCAACAGACTCCCCCTCAGATGTTGACGAGTTTGAAGTGTCGAGTCTTCACAATCTTCAGTCTTAATCTGTTTCTGAGCTTCACTCTCAGTCTATTCTTGCAGGTCTTCAGACTCCCCTTTTGCGATATGCTGACATTTCTTCAGATCATCAGCATCATCAGCTTTAGGATCGTTGTCTGGCTTTCCGACTAGCAACTTTTCATCCTATCCTGCACAAACTCTACCTCAAAGTAAATTTCTCTCACATACATTTCTCAAATTTAAACACTCGTATTATTCAGACGCTCTATCAAAACAATTACAGATCTTCCAACCAGATGAACCATTTTAGGGTTAGATTATGAAAACATTAAATTCCAAACAAACACTCCCCCTCAAATTTTGCTCATCATGTTTAGCACTCGGAATTTTGAAATGCATTTCAATATCAGTTGTCGAAAATCTTTTTGAATTTTCAAAATTTTATGCTAAAATACACCAAAAATCTTTTTGAATTTTTAATAGAAGTAAAAACAGAAACAAAATATTTACAGACACTATTTTTGTGAGTTCGTGCAAGAGGATCATATCAGTTTTTGAGACATATCACAAACACCGTTAAGCTTGATTACATTTTAAGTTCTAAACAATTTACCTAGATTGTCAGTATGTTTGTCCTCTTAAATTTTCACACAGATTTCAACTGTTTCGAGATACGCAATTAATGCCTTAGATACTTAAACTTATCCGTGTGTCCCACTACTTGAATATACTCCCGTATCCAGATCCCAATATTCAGTCTTACAGGTGAGTATACCACAGCTGATATCTGTAAAGGGGTTATGTGCGAGGGCCGTGAGAGCTCAGGTCGATACTTCCGTATACGCAGAGAGATGACGAATTCGACTTTTGGTGGGCCCCCTTTAGAGGATCTTTTGTTACAACAACAGCGACTATCAATTTTATTGTTTCATCAGCTTGCTGAGGGCGATGCTATATTTCAAGCATTTTGCGAAAAGCATTATCCGGGGACTAGGTCAGTACTTCCATACAGCAGAAGTCCCGGGATAATACCCCAGATATCACTGAGTATAAAGACCTAGTATCTCAGAATATGGGACCTTTCAAACAAGATTTCAGGGGTTACCTATATATCCAAGCAGTTTTGTTAACCCACAGAATAAGCAAGTTTGTTTTTAGGTTTATATCTCGTTACAGTTTACTAAATGTACGAAAACCTACTGACACATCCACAGTAAGATTGTTTATCACATTTTGACTATACATTTCTTTAGCGTGTCGTGATAGTCTACTGATGTACTATCATTTCCTCTTTTATGCAACAAAAACTCATTTTTCAGTTTTATCATGTTTTTGTCTTTTTCAAATTTTCTGATGTTTTTGGATTTTCTGAAAATCTACTCCCCCTAAAATACAAATACATCTAATGAAAATTGAAAACAAACTGTACAGAACATGACAACTGATATCAAATCGCTTCAATTCTCCATTCGTTTGGCTTAAACAATCAGAACTCCCCCTCACAACAAACTATTTTCCCATAATGATTTCAAAACACTTAAGTTTTTTTAATCAGAATGGTTTTTCCGGAAAATAAGTTTTGTTGATTTTATCACTTGTAAAATTTATCAATAACAAGTTCGGGGTTGTGGTTCATCATATTGTCTTACCAATCTTGTGAATGATAGTTAAATCAAGTTCAATTTAATGACCTTGATTCAACCACTTGTAAGATCAACCCAGTTCAAATTCTGAATCACTTATAACAATCACCAACATACAACTCAAACCTGTTTTTCAACCAATTACCATCAGTTGGTTGAATTCTCAAGGTGCCGATTCCTACTCCACGCTTACAAACCTGGGAGTTCCGGCAAGTCCTGCAATACCTTAAACACAGATTAAGAAAGATGCCGATTCATGATCCACGATTACCAACTTGGGATCTCCGGCAAGTCAGGTTTTTATTCTTTGAAAAATATATCCACCCAAGCCTGACCTTCCTTGGGTGTAACTACATCTTTTTCATCTTTTCTTTCAACAGACTTGTAAACACGTCCTTTGGAAGCATAAAAATCTTCGATACTTTTGGCCTTACCGTTGACCATTTGTCCAAAGATACGTTTCACATTGCCGTTGAAAGTCTTTTCAACATCAAATTTCTTCTTGTCAGAATAAAATTGATTTGAAATTTCAACTTTTCCAACTTTCTTCATAAAATTTTCAGCACACAACGGTGGAAAATTTTCATCATTCATAGTTGGAACTGATCTTTCAACTTTTTTCTCAACACGTAGCTCCTCTGATTTTATGGAATCAGATTCATCACCAGAACTATTACCTGAACCTTTCACAACCCATTTTTGATTTGGCATATTATCTTTCCTTTTTGAAGCACTCTTTGAACATTCTCCTTTCTCAAAAGTTGAATTTTCAAAGCCAGTAAACTTCCGGGTTGACAGTTCAGTCTTCTCGACAATCTTCTCTTTCATTTTACCAGAGATTTCCTGTTTTGGCTTGAATGTCTTTGGACAATCTTTAGCAACATGACCAACAGCTTTACACTGAAAACAGGTTCTGGTTTCTATCTTCTTCTGAACAACATTCTTCTTTAACGCTTCTTGCTTCTTGGCAAGGAATTCCTGATTCGTCTGCTTTCTAAATGATTGTTCTTTTTCAGCTTCTGACGTTTTCCCTGAAACAAACATAGTTTTTGATTTATACATTTTTTCATTTTTATAGTTTTTCGGTGGAACAAAACCAAGACCTTTCTTTTTGAAATTACGATTATGGTTTGGTTTCTTTTGGAACTATAACCACAATTGTAACCCATTTTCTTGTTAATTCTTTGTTGAACTCTTGAAGTGTATTGTTTAGGTTTTCCGGAAAGATTTAAATCTTTTATTTCAGAAATATTAATTTCTGTTATTTTGAAAACCTTTTGAATCATTTCAAATCTGACACTTCTTATTGGAAAACTCTCATCAGAATATAATTTGTCAGAACCTTTCAAAGTATATGCCACTTTGACTGATTCATCATTCAAATTAGATTTCGAAAGTAAAAATTCTTTATCATAAACTCGTTTGTCATTTTTTACTGTTGACTTTGACGTATCGAACTCAGACTTTGACTTGGATTTGTACTCCATATTTGACTCTTCACTATCATCTTTGTCTAACACCTAATCGACCACACTTTTTATCAACTTTGACTCATGATCAGTGTCGGATGACGTATACGTGACATCGACACTATCTGGCAAGTTATCCGACGGCCCAGACTCCCATTGCAAATTGATTGCTTTATTGACTCTTTCAGAATTTGGATTTCGAGGCATAAATCCATATTCGACCGGGGGCGCACATTTATTATAGACCACACTTGATTTCTTACCAGAAGATTTCACTTTTCCTTCATCTTCAGTCACAGCTTTCTCTTCTTCAGACATTTTCATTTCTTCAAACGTTTTCAAATTCTCCACTATGGGATAAATCCTGTCAACAACAAAAGAAGAACATGAGTAACTGTTTAACAACTTTTTAACTTTCTCAGTCTCTATCTTCTGTGTTGCCAGCTCCAATTCTAAATCAGCACATTTTTTGATATGAAAGTTAGCATCATCCAGCTGTCTAAGATATGCTACTTTCAAAGTATTCATCGCCATTGCTTGTTCACCACTTGAATCAGTATATTTGTTGATTTCTCTGTTCATTGTGTCATACGATTCTTTCAATTTGTGAATATTGTGCAACAACTCATTGTTTTGTTTGATTAACGAATCACAGTTCATGCACTTTTCAGACACTTCAACTCGTTCTGCCTCAATTTTCACTTCATATTCTGGAACTTCTTTGACACTTCTGCTTGATTGTAAAAACTCAGCTCTTCTCATTTTCTCAGCTTTCGCTTTGGCCTTTAATCTTTCTTCCTCTTCTTCCTCTTCTCTGTTCTTTCTTCGTCTTTCTTCAGCAGCTTCCATGACTTTTCTGCATCTTTCTGCACATTTCAAATCATAAGCATTAGCAAAGAAAGCATGAGAAGTGTTTTTGGACATCTCTTTGGCCATGAGATCTTGATCCGGACAAAAATCATCCCAAGTAAAACCTTCAGCCAACTTCTCATCATCTTGTTCAGCCAAACACACTTTGCTGTCTTTTGGAAGATACTTTTCCCAGGTAAAATTATCATATTTTCCCTGACTAACAACACATGCCTTTCTATCAACGACATCTCTCCCATTAGCTGTTTGTGTCTGTTGCTGTGCTGGTGGTGTGATTTGATGATAGATGGCATTCTTGTGATAATCGTTATTTTCAAAAGGGTTCTGGGCTCCGGTAGCTTCACGGTTTTTGCACTCCCTCTTGAAATGCCCCTTCTCCCTGCAACGAAAACACGTAACTTTAGATTTATCAAAACCCAAAGCTGAAACGTTTGCATCACGAAAACCATCACGGCCTGTAATTTGTTTAAACTTTTTAGCACGTCTCATCACACTCGCCATACACCATTTGATATCCATCAATTCCATTTCCTCAGCATCGATTTGATCGTAATCCTCTTTCGTGAGCATTGGATTTCTGATCTTTCCTGCAACAAAGCAACTATAAGACTCTAAAATCATCCCTAACAAAGACATTTGATTTTTTGCAATATCTTCAGTGTAGTCTTGATCATTTTCAAGGCTTAACAAATTGTTACACTGAAGTTTTCTACCATTCTTTGTTACAGAGATGTTAGGATCGTATGATAAAAATCTTGTGCTGTTTGATCCTTGAGATGCCTTCTTCTCAGGAGAATCTTTAACACTGTAAGCAGTTTCGATCTTTGGAGAATACTTTGTAGAATCAGTAGCACCACTCTTATAATACAAACTGATATCCTGTTCTCCATCATAGTTTTTCATTCTAGCGATATTCCTCTGCTCCATCTCCTGAGTTTCCAGATGCTTGATAAAATCTCCCAGGGTCATTTTCTTATAATCTGTTTTGTTTGACCACAGCATCATCAGAAATGTTCCCCATGTTTCATATGGTAGCGCATCTGCAAGTTTTTCAATCAATTCATCAGTATCTTTCTTAACACCAAGTTTCGTCATATTTCTCACCAAGTTACAATATCTATCAATTATTTGCTTGGTACTTTCATTTTTCAATCCCCTAAATAAATCAAATTCCTTTTCATGAGAGACATCTTATTCATAAGCATATCGTCACTTCCAGTAAACTTTGCTTCCAACTCTGTCCAAATCGAATGTGCAGTTCCATCATGTTGAAGCAGTATCAAAATATCTTCTTTTATCGCTTGCTGAAGCAGACTCACCATCAATTTCTCATCTCGATATTTCTTTTTATCTGCAGTACTCATCTCTCTAAGTGTTAACGGAGTACCATTCACAACATCGTTCTTTGTGGGCTTAACATACGGCTCTTCAGTGTGTTCCCACGCATCTAGATGATAAGCCTCGACCCAATTTCCAAAACGTTCAGACCACACGTTATAGTCATCAATATCCATGAGTTTGGGTGGTTTCTGAGATGTTCCGGTTTCATTTTCAATCATAGCACTTTGAGTCACTGACATCGGTGTTGCAAAAGCGTTATAAAATTCAGAATCCATGATAAACAGAATACTTTCTCAAATGCACACAACTTCAAACGGTCAGACAAAATTCAAACGACTGGATCTTATCTCAAACGGTCAAGAAGCTTTCAAACGGTCTGATGTGATTTCAAACGACGGAATTACTTTTCAAACAAACGGTTCAAACGGGAAGGTATTGTTCAAACGGTTGAGTCCAATTTCAAACGATGGAATCCGGTTCAAACGAAAGGACAGCTGTTTCAAACGATATTTCAAACGATTGGACGGTTTTCAAACGATAGGAACCTGATTTCAAACGGAACAGTCTATGACGTCATCATTTCCCGAACAGTTTCAAACGGACAAGCAGTTTTCTATCAGTTTACTTCGATTTTCAGTCTTAAACTTTTAAGGCTTTGTTAAATGTCAATTCCGAACACAATGTGATGTGTTGAGCTGATTTTGACCGTGGAAAGTATCGGCTTTGAGAAAGAAGGTGTAGAAAATCAGATTTTCAAGCTGAAAATGGCAAGAACTCCTCGTCCTGAGCTCTGATACCAATTGTAGGATCAGTTTCGCGACCTGAATGGGTCGTTCGGAAGAGCTCAAATCCGTTTCAGAGGCGGAAACTAAGAAACGAACTTGAAAACAGCTAGAAAATCACTTTAATCCTCTTTTTCATTCAATAAACAACGTCTACAATGAGAGGAAATACCGGTAGCACCTCGGTATCAAATTACACGTCCGTTCCAAATGTCATCGTTTGAATGATATTTATACTAGAAGCTTGACCGTTTGAACATGCTCAAACGGACATGCATCACTCAAACGGAAGACCTCAAACGGTCACCACTCAAACGACCTTCATTACTTCAAACGGCCACGTCTCCTCAAACGGCCAGCTATCCTTCAAACGGAAAGGCTTCATTCAAACGGCCAGCCTTCAATTTCTTGTTTACTGATGTCATGCTTGATCAAATCCACTCCGAGACTGTGACTCGACATCAGACGAAGACGACAGATGACTACACCAACAGTTAGTGATGAAGAATCTGGATTGCCAAGCTTACCTTACGAGCTTTAATACATGATATTATAATAACATTCGTTTGAAATATATCTATCTTTTGCTTCTGCTGTGCATTTAAATATTGTGTTGTTTGACTGTAATGTTGCCAACTACGTCACGATACTCCCCCACCGGGCCCACCGGTGAAACGTGTGAATATCGGGGTGTGACATGATTCTTTTGTCGTTGATCCTGCGTTTTTTTCTGTATCAGGTTTTCGTGATTGGGCTTGAAGTTGAACTCGCATTGATTTGGTTTGTGGTTTTGATTTCTGGAGGTAATTTTTTAAGTTCTGTTTGTTTTTTAGACAATTTATGTTAGGTTTTTTGTGTTTGAGTTTTTATTTTGATGCTCTATGTGTCTTCTAAGTCCTCATTTCCCATATCAGTAGTAGAAGGTGAGCACCTTTTAGAGCAAAGTAATGGACATACTGAGTTTTATCTTAAACGTAGGTTAAGGAGGTTTGTGGTTTGGTACAAGAAAGTCGAAGTGCAAGTTTATTGGTATATGTTTATTTTTACTTTAAAAACCCCTATTAGTTGAGTTTTCCTACTGTAATGGAAAAAAAAGGTGGTTTGTATTTTTTTTTACTAAGTAGCGCATCGGTTGCCCAGGCGGCGGCAACAAAGGTTCTGTTGCATTTGGTTTTGAGGCCACCACCATATTGGGTTTTGAGACTGCCGACCCTAGCGACGGCGTCGCACCTTAAACGGTGTCGGTGTGGTTGCTAACTTGGTCCATCTTTTGTGCGTTTGAGTTTGTATTGTTCGTTGGTTCTAGCCGACGATGACAGTGTCTTGCCTTTTGGTATGGCAACTTTGGTTGCAACCCTGGCGGCACTGAGCCGTTGTTTATTGGCAATGAGGAATTCGACGAATCTGAGTCTATCTTTATTCTTTTTTTTATTTTTTTACTTTCTGTTTTTGACCTTTTGTTTGGTGTTTGATTTTTATTTTGAGTCATTTGTGATCAGTGAATCATGTGTCCGATATGTTTTATTTTTGTGTGCTTTATTTGATTCTCAAGTGCATTTGCATTGGATTTTGTCGTAGGTGTTTCGTTTCACTTATTTCATTCGGATTGTGAAGAATCGGAGGGATATGGCTTGAAGTTGCATTGTCCTAAATTTGGTTAGTGGCTTTGCATTCTTGAATTTCTTTTGTTCATAAGTTCTGTTTGTTTTTTGCTGCTTTCATTGAAATTAACCTAGTTAGTAACATGGAAATAGTAATAAAACAATGTGTTTTAGCCCTGTATAAATTAAATCACAAACTTGAGGGGCCAAAAGGAGAAAATTGAAACTTAAAGTTTTAATAACAAAAATAAAACACAACACACACTAGGTGTGTGTGTGTAGCGACCAGGAGGAAGAACAAGGGAGCAAACCCTTGTTCAACCTTAATCCATCAAATTGGAGGATGAATTAGGGCCAAATCACATGCATGAACATAAATTCGTGGTCATCTAAGCTTGGAAATCATAAGACATGTTGTAATTTATGCTTTGGTGATGATAAGTATGTGGATGAACTTGAAGGTGATAACTTTGAGTTCAATATTTTAAGTAGTGTCATGAAATTGATGATGTATTTATGTTTATGATCATCATACTAGTTAGTATTTGAGAAATACTTGAATAAGTTTGAGACTAGGTCAAGTGTTCATATATGACATGAAGTGGGTTTTGATGATAGGATGAAATTGATGTTATTGAGATGTTAAAGTGTGCAAATAATCATCATATTTACAAGAAGATATGAGATACTCGACTAAACTAGATGTTTGGATAAAAGTCCATGTATGTGGTGAAATGGGTTTTTACATAATGATGAAAACCCCAAATTCTTATATGATAGTTGATATATTAGCTTATGATAATTGAAAGTTTATATTGACTTGATGTTAGTAAATGTATAAACTTGTCGAATTTAAAAGAAACATGGTAATCTTGGTTGGCAAAGTTAGCTAATATTATCGCCTAAAATAATGTCCACCAAGTGTTTGATAAAATGTATAAGTGAGTTCTATCAAAGTGTTAGTGCATTTATACATGTCAATTGGCAGTTTGACTTTTAAAAAGGTCAAACTGGCCTACAATAGATTCGAATGAAAAAGATGGTATAAAAAGATGGTGGTCATGTGTATGATGACTAATCTAACCATCTTGTAGATATTATGTAATAGTTTGACACTTGACGAGCCAGGTGGGAACTTGGAAAGGAATGGGTCAAACGGACCAAGACGCGAGAAGGCTTAAACGGATGCAAGGTAAGTAAAGCTTACATCTTTTAAGTAGAACATCTACTTATGTATTGAATATGAACAAGGTTATCTAGTATTTGAAACGAGTCTTTGAAATACGACGTTCTGACGTGAGTCGATACGGGTCGGAACAAGTGAAAATGGTAAGAAACCATATTTGACGGCAAAAAGGATAAAAACGGTAATTTGGTCAAGTATTGGTGAATGAACAAGGAGGTTTGAAGAGACACTTTATGGTGTAAGCCATAATGGGTCAAATGAATAAAGAAACGATTCTTAAGTAATACGACCCGATGGTGCGAACCATAATGGGTCGAACGAAATAAATGGTAAGTAGATGTCCTTTTTACAGTAAACAATGTTTGGTTATATCAATATGTAAAAGGAGCAAGCCAAGAAATAAGTCAAACAGACAAATGGGTCAAATGGTGATATTATCACCATTTGAAAAATGATATTTAATATTTCGTTTGTTAAGTTTCATGCTTACAGGTAAGCATGACTTGTGGGCATGCATTGCCATAAGTTAGTATATAGAATCGCAAAGCATCACTAACAGGTCAATACTTAGACCCGCGCCAGGTACGTGTAGTAGTCACGCTCTCGATGAGGGTTTGTGGTACGACTAAATTTAGTCGAGTCAAGGGTGGACACTAGATCACCGCAAGTGAGGTATATCTAACGTGTGGGTAGAACGACCATCAGAGTCGAAGACATGTTTTTAGCGAAAAGTGCATTTGGGTTAGTTATTAACACTAAAAAATGAGAGACTTTTATGTTTTTTAAGTACATAATGAATTTAAAATGGAATACGGGTTAAAAGAGTATACTTGGTTAAAACTAGCTTTTAAAATGTCCTTTGTGATTAAAAGGACTAAAGTTGACCAAAACGCCATCGGATGATAAACCGGGCAAATGACCCTTAAGGGTAGTTTAAAAATGAGTTTTATAATTCGGTCAATCCACACGGTAGTAAAAAGTGGATGGCTTAAACCATTTTGTCTTAAAGCTACATAATGAGTCATTTTCGTAAATGTGTCAAACTCGAGGGTAAAATGGGGAACATAATGATTTTCCTGCCATAACGCATCACAATTGAAGTTGTGATGATACATGATTGAAGATTATAGAGTGGGAATAGAAGATATGAAGAAATGCGGATGAATTAAGTTTAAGAGCATAAATTCCCATATCGGGTCAAAATAAGTATATGCACAAAACGCATAACGGATGCGTAAAACATAAGGATAATACCCCGGGTAACGGGGTATATTAATAAAAAGGATGATCTTACGAAAAAGATGTAAAATATATAAGCTCATTTGCTTAATTATGCAAACGGGTCAAATATTGTTTATATATAAATTAGTACCGTTGGCGTACAATTTAAAATTTATAAATCCGGGTCATGAGTTTACAAGTTAATAATGTAGGCAAATGTTTTATGGACACATAGAAACAAGTTTCAAAGCTAAACGGATAAGTATCGGAGAAGTTACGCAACTTTTACTAAAAATGGCAAAAATGGTTAAGTTATGTAACCCAGACTTGTTAAATCTTTGTCTGGGTTATCAGTTAATTTTTGAGGCATAATCCAGATGAGTTACCTGGTCATCTGGGTTATCAGTCGTGACTCAATTGAGACATAACCTGGATGAATTGTCACATCCCAGACATTCATCTCACCCTGTCGGTATGCTAGCCATAGGCTATGGCAGACATTGACTGTTTCACGTGATTAATTTGGCCATAAGCTACGGCTACTCAACCGTAGCTTACGGCGGGTTTTTGCTGATTTATGATTTTAATGTTTTTGGCTTTCAGATTTAATTTGTTACGTTATAAACTTTTTATAACTAACATATTTGATGATTTATGAAATCTAGGTAATGATTTTGAAGTCACAGATGGCGTTCAAGCATAGTGAAGAACCGAAGACAGTCAAAGACCAAGCTTCTGCATTTTGTTTAGTCCTTTCCGAAACTAAACAACGATAGCATGTTGAAATGTCTTAATACTTATGAAGTTTTATGAAACTAAAAAATATGTACGAATATGTGTTTGCATTATATATATAAATGCAAAAAAAATATATAAACTTTTTAGTTAATTATGAATCGGTCTTACATTAAATGATCAAGGGCTAAAATTAAATGAGTGAGATTAAACACAAAAAGGAGGCACATGGGTTATTATAATGTATTCTAGTCCATCCAAGTCAATAGTTTATCTCTCCTCCAATCCCCCCCCCCTCTCGTTTTTAAAACACTAATAACTTTTTATACGACATTATTCTTTTTTATAAAAATTACAGCATAAAAATGAGTTTTTTTCTTTAAAAAGAGCACACTATTGTTATATTTTTGAAAAAAAAATTCGATAACCCAAATGCGTAAAACACAATGGATAAAAAACACAAAAGAACAATTTTTTTTTCTAAAATGCAATGGACTAAAAACACAAAAGAAAGTGCTTCTTCTAAAACTCAATGGACTAAAAACACCAAAGAAAGTGTTTTTTTTTTCTAAAACGCAAAGGACTAAAAACACATAAAAATGTGTTTTACCTAAAGCGCAATAGACTAAAAATACTTCAAAATGTGTTTTTCTAAAACGCAATGGACCAAAAAACGCATAAACATGTGTTTTTCCTAAAACACAATTGACAATAGACAAAAAACACAAAAGAAAGTGTTTTTTTTTTCCAAAACGCAATGGACTAAAAACAGATAAAAATGTGTTTTTACCTAAAACGCAATGGACTAAAAACAATTCAATTAAATGCGTTTTTCTAAAACGCATTAGACCAAAAAACACATAAAAATGTGTTTTTTTTTTCTAAAACGCAATAGACAAAAACACAAAAGAAAGTGGTTTTTTTTTTCTAAAACACGATGAACTAAAAACACATAAAAATGTGTTTTACCTAAAACGCAATAGATTAAAAACACTTATTTTTTTTTAAATGCAATGGACCTTTTATGTTTTTTCCTAAAACGCAATAGACAAAAAAAAAAAAAAAAAAAAAAAAACACAAAAGAAAGTGTTTTTTTTTTCTAAAATGCAATGGACTAAAAACACATAAAAATGTGTTTTACCTAAAACGCAATGGACTAAAAACACTTCAAAATGTGTTTTTTCTAAAACGCATTGGACCAAAAAACACATAAAAATATTTGTTTTTTTTTCCTAAAACGCAATAGACAAAAACACAAAAGAAAGTGTTTTTTTTTTTCTAAAACGCAACAGACTAAAAACACATAAAAATGTGTTTTACCTAAAACACAATTGACTAAAAACATAGTAAATAAAGGTTAATAAATTGAACTTACTTCACTAGCAACATCTTTGTCAATCTCCTTAACAAGACAGTCAGTTATGGGCTTCTTGTGATCTTTAAGAATAGCTGTAGCTTTGTGCAACAATTCCGCTCTTTTCCATAACGGTGTTTTAGCCCATAACTTTTGTGCAGATTTTGCTGATTCCATCACCTTGTTCACTTCTTCTTGTGTGCAGCATGACAATAACAAGTTCAAATCTTTATAATATGGGTTGAATTTCTTGATTTTCATGTGTACCCAGTTAGCGAAATGGATAAAATATATAAAAAAATGTTCATTTGTTGTCTACAAGTTGACAAATGACTATTTGATCATTCAAAATCTTCGAACAAACAACCTTGCATATAATTATCTAATTATTTATAGTCAATTTATCATTTTGATAACAAACCTTAATATCAGCGTGTAATATACTCATTTGTTCAATATATTCTTCGATTTTCAAAATACGTCGAACAATTGAACACCATAACTACCAATAGTTTTAACCGTGACAGTGACTGTGGGTGGTGGTGGGCGACGGCGGCGACAGTGGTTGTGGTGGGCGACAACAGTGGTGGTGGTAGGGTGTGTTGGTGGTAGTGGGGTGAGATAAATAATAAAGATAAAGATGTACTGAGTTTTTTTTATACGAAACTAATTTATGGTGAACCAAAATATCATTCCCTTCATTTTTTTTATCTTGCCACGTGCAAGACTAAGATCAAACTTTCTATTTGATCATTTCCTTAGTATATAAATATTAAAAAAAACCTAAGAAATACTTTTCAAATCACCTATTTTAATAAGGGTTATTAAATTTTATCACCCCCAACTATTGGCTATTGACCGCTGCCACCCCCAACTATCACTTTGACGCCCGTCATCTCCAACTTAAGACTTAATGTGTTCTGTCATCACATCGTTAACCGATCACTAACTTTTGATCTTGTTACTACACTTCTTGGGGTTTCATAGGAATCTTGGGAATGTTTTAGGGATCTTAGGACCCCCCCCCCCCCAAATATATATATATATATATAGGATAAGAGTTGGCCAGAAAGTCCAAATTTCCTAAAAAGTGTAAAAAGTCATAAAACACCATAATGTCAACCATAAAACACACCAAAAACCCACAAATAATATGATGAAGATTACTAAAACATCATGTATGTGGGTTTTGTGTTGTGTTTTAGATGTTAAGGCTCTGATTGTGGAATGACAAATATTATTGTGTTTTATGTTGTTTAGCATTGTGTGTTTTATATTCATAGTTCTACGATGGTGTGTTTGAAGTTTTTATGGACTATTAGAGTTTGAATATGGTGTTTTAGTAATATTCATTCTATTATTTGTGAGTTTTAGGTGTGTTTTATGCCTGAAATTATTGTGTTTTATGACTTTTTACACTTTTTAGGAAAAACACACTTTCCGTAGGATCCCCACTCTATATATATATATATATATATATATATATATATATATATATATATATATATATATATATATATATATATATATATATATAGTAATAGGATCAAAAGTTAGTGATCTGGTGACAGAACACACTAAGTGTTAAGTTGAGGGTGGTGGGCGTCAAAGTGATAGTTGAAGGTGGCAGCGGCCAATGGCCAATAGTTAAGGGTAATAAAATCCAATAACCCTAATAATAAATATTTGGGTAAATTACACGTTTCGTCCTTTATGTTTGTATCGGATTGCAGTGGATAACCTTTAACTTCAATAATTACAGACACGATCCTTTATTTGAAAAACTCGTTACACCTTTCGTCCTTTAGCGCTAACCAGGTTAAAATTTTGAGTTAAATCTAGTCACATAAGGGTATTATGGTCGTTTCACATTTTTATTTAAATGTTATTAATAAATAAAACTAAAAAAATAACATATATACAAACTAGAGCTTATTTAATCCACACTCATTCACTGATTCACATCTCTTTCTCTCTGATAAAACAATCACTGATGACTGAACCACTGCCTAAGTCTACCAGCGCCACCGCCACCGCCTGTAACATCACCACCACCATCATCGGAGCTTCACGACCGCCACACACACACTCTCTCTCTAAATCATAACACCACCGCCGGAGATTACATCCAACACCACCATCATCGGAGCCCTATATTTTCTGGATCTATAAACACCGCCAGCACCGCCTGTGACTTCACCACCACCATCATCGGAGCTACACCCTCTCTCTCTCTCTCTCTCTCTCTCTCTCTCTAAAACATGCTCAATCGGAGCCCTAGCTTTTTTGAAATTTCTCAATTGGAAATCATGGTTACCTCTATATACAGATCGATATCCTTTGTCTATCTCCGCTGTTGCCTGGAGGTTTTTTGATCGGAGGTTAGTGGCGGCTTCTAATGATGCCTGGAGGTTTTTTGATCGGAGGTTAGTGGAGGCCTCTGTTTTTCTCCTTGTATTTTGGGGTTTTACTTAAGGTTGTGATCTTCTTGTGAGCCTATTGATTCTATTTTTTTTTTTTTACATTATTGGGTTTAAAGGGCAAAATAAGAAGGGTAATCATCCGCAGATCATGGGTGCTTGTGAATATGGTTGATTTTCAAAGGGATATAAATCTTTTTCATCACCAGTGAAATGCAAAACTTTGTTGATGTTAAAGGGTACACACACACACACACACACACACACACACACATATATATATATATATATATATATATATAGGGTAGGGTTCCAGCGTGAACAACCTCCTAAGAGTAAACTGCATGAACAGATCTGGACCCTTGATTTCTTTAGTTGTTAAGGGTAGGATTGTAATTATATAAAAAATTAGATTTAAATCATCATTTTAATAATTGAATTAAGTTACATCTTTCCTAATTTAAATTCATTATCCACATTATGTTTTATTTATTAGTAAGATAATTATCAAAACAAACAACAAATCACCATATTTCAATTTTAATTTTTATTTCAGATTTCATCACCAGAATTCAAATTTTGATTTTTAAGATCCACGTAACCTTAATATTTCAACGGTATACACATGTGTACTTGGATATAAATAGAACAGTACACATGTGTACTCAGCATCGTACATATGTGTAATTAGCTACATAATACATACATAGAAACAATACCTGTAAAACTATTTTATACTTAACAAATTACAAGTTCCATAATATTTTCCAAACCAAACAAAAAAACATATAATTACAAGTTCCATTTTCGTAAAAACAAGAAACCCAACATAATCGAAAAAACAAAAAAACATAATCTTTTACAACTATTCGCCACGTTGTATGCTGAATCATCCTTATTGACCTCATACGTGAATCATCCTTATCGACCTTCCATCTCCACTTTTCTCATTAATGACATCTCCTATAATAGCACAAAAAAACTCAGCAACTAATACTTTGCATAATTCACAAGTGTACATCAACAACTTTACACATTCAATACACAAAAAATTATGAGATATCACAAAAAATTAGAGCAAAAAGAGAATACGCATGTGTACATCGCATTAAAAACAGAGCAAAATCAGAATACACATGTGTACATCGCGTTAAAAACAGAGCAAAATCAAAGAATTGAACAAAAAAACTCAGCAACTAATACTTTGCATAATTCACAAGTGTACATCAACAACTTTACACATTCAATACACAAAAAAAAACTGAGATATCACAAAAAACAGACGCTATACACATGTGTACATCGCATTAAAAACAGAGAAAAATGCGATGTACACATGTGTACATCGCATTACACCTGTGAATGTTATTTTACAACGCACGTAAAATTTTTTTACTCTGACTCATAAAAAAAGATTTTTTACACTGACTCGTAAAAAAAGCAGCAAAATTTTTTACACTGACTCGTAAAATTTTTTTACACCGGCTCGTAAAAAAATATTTACTCCGACTCGTAAAAAAAGATTTTTTTACACCGACTCGTAAAAAATGAAATCTGTATGTTCTCCATCGTAATGCGCTCAATGGAGTTGGGTCCTCCCCGAAAGAGAACTGATACACAAAGAGAACAACCCTTTAAGAGAGCATTAACAACAACTACTATTACAACAACAAAGAACAACTGGTTATGTACAAACCTTTTAGAACTTCAGGATTATGCTCCAAAAAACATGAAAGCATGTTCTTGAGATCTCTAAAATCAAACAAAATACCTAAGTAAATTACTTAAAAAGACGAGAGAAGAATAATCTTATAGTACAAAACCTTTTTTGTCCAGATTCTTCAACATACTCAACATACAGTCCCTTGCTAATTGGGATTCAACTGAGCTTTGAGTTTCTGATGGTAACCTTGACTCCAGCTTTGGATCCTTACTCACTAGCGCCCTCACTACATACCAAGACTTGGCTGAAACAATAAGAATAACTAAGGTACCATAAACGGAATTTCAATCACCAACCTTTTAAACTAATAATTGCAGACCCATAAATTCTTATCAAGGGGGTCGGGAAATTTTTGAAAGTCGGTTGTTTATCGCAAAAAATATTAATTTTTTCGCTACAGAGCATCAAAATACACAAATTAAACAACAGAAATCAACGATTACAATCAAGATCTAACATATATTGAATGAAATTGATAATAATAAGAGGCGATTAGAAGAGTTTACCTACAAAACGATCCTTTTTTCTTCGATTCAGATCTGAAAAACGATCCGTTTTTTCTTCGATTCGGATCTGAAAAACGATCCGTTTTTTATTCGATTTTGATGCATAACCGGTGGTGATGCAGATCGATGATGGCTGTGATAGTAATCATGGTGGCTTCGATGAAGATGGTTTGAAGGATTGGAATTTGGAGGAGATAAGATTACTTGATTTGAGAGAGAGAAACGGGATTTATGCAATCAATGCAAAATGGAAATTACACATATAGCCTTTTTGTATTTAATTAAATGGAAAAAATTAACCAAATAATTACCATCATGCCACTCACTTTAATCTCAAGATCATAAAAATCAAGGGCCCAGATCAGTTCACGCAGTTCACTCTTGGGATTTTGTTCACGTTTGAACCTAATCCTATATATATATATATCTATACTACTTTAATAAACATATATCAAGGACAAGATGGTAATTGAACAAGGTGTTGAAAAAACACTTAATGCACTATGTACAACTGTTAAGGCACAAGAAAACACAAAACCATTTACCCTTTACACGGATCTACATCTGCCGTCCATTTTTTTAACTTTATCACACGGATCTAGATCTGGACCGTCCATTTGACTTCACACGGATCACCAATTGCTTTCTCTCTCAATGCTCACACATCTCACAAAACAACATCAGATCTTCTCTCTCTCTTCTCTCTCTCTTCTCGGCGATCTAGGGTTTCATGAGATCTATCACCAGATCCGTTTGAATCTATCACCAGATCCGTTTGATGAGCAGATCTAGGGTTTCATGAGATCTATCACAAGCTTTATCTGGCAAGGGATCCACAGATTTGAACAAGGGATCCGTTTGATGTTCTGATAAGTTGCAATGAGTGTTATATATCTTACCATGTTCTTTTGTGATTCTTACTTTTCAGGTGAAGCGGTTAATGGACATATTTAGAGCTAAAATTGTTGATATCTAAGAGAAAGCTACAACCATTGAAGTGATAGGAAGAGCTTGACGGATGTTCGAAGGACGAAATCTGAGGTTTACGAAGGATTTTCGCATGTGTTTTGTGATGAATCGACTCAGGTTAGGTTCTAAATGTTGATTTATCTTTAATCTTGATGTGGATTTGTTAGTAGATGCGGTTATTTCAAATTAGGTTGAAAGTTTTGTGATATTTGAATTTGTATTTTTGGTGATGATAGTTAGGTTAATTTCAGATATGACATAGTGAAAGGATAAATTGTTTTTGTAGTTTTGATTTTACTTTGTTCTGTTATATTTTGATCTTTTCCTTCATTTTTGGGACTGATAAGTGTCATGGTTTTGTGATAATTATGATATTTAGGTCATTTTTGGGGATGATAAGTGTTGTAGTTCAATGAAAATTATGATAGTTAGGTCAATTTTAGATATGGAATAGTGAAAAGATAGATTGTTATGTACTTTTGATTTTAGTTTGTTCTGTGGGATGTTTTGATATACTTTTTCATTTTTCGGGATGATAAGTCTTGTGGTTATATGATAGTTATGATAGGTAGGTCAATTTTAGACATGGAATAGTGAAAAGGATAACTTGATTTTGCAGTTTTGATTTTAGTTTGTTTTGTGATATTTTGGGTATTTCATCATTATTGGGACTGATAAGTGTCATGGTTATATGATAATCATGATATTTAGGTTAGTTTTGGATATGTAATAGTGAGAAGATAAGATGTTCTTACTGGTGAGTGTCATGGTTATATGATAATTATGATAATTACTTTTGTATGATAGATTATATTTATGTGAGGTGTAACATTTGACCTTAATTAAACACTCACAAAGCTGATTGTTATAGTTTTTATATGTATGTGTTCATGTATTGGCAGGATAGAAGGATGTGCTAGCATAATTGGGTTAAATTTATTTATGATGGTGGGGCTAGAGGAATTAAAAAAACTCATACCGCTATCAAGAGGCTTCTGGAGAAAGCTGGACTTGAAGGCTATCAGGTAAGACGGGCTGCAATGCATTCTGTTGAAAGCTTTCCTACATCCGATGTGAAAGCTTTCCTACATCCGATGTTTTAGTTAGGATTTACTTTTTTAATTTTTTTTTATGTTTACTTGTTTGTTTATATGTCACATGCAGATTAGTAAGACAAAGGTGTTTCTAAGGGCCGGACAGATGGCAGAGTTTGATGGTTGTCGGACTAAGGTCCTAAGTTATACGACCTAGATGGCTTGGATGTTTCCCAAGTGGTCTATGATGCATAAGCTGAGCCTGTGAGGCTATGATGCATAAGCTGAGCCTGTGAGGCTATGATGCATAAGCTGAGCCTGTGAGGCTATGATGCATAAGCTGAGCCTGTCGACTCTATGATGCATAAGCTGAGCTTGTGTTCTTAATATGTCTGAACTGAAACTGTTAAGGCTATGATGCATAAGCTGAGCCTGTCGACTCTATGATGCATAAGCTGAGCTTGTGTTCTTAATATGTCTGAACTGAAACTGTTAAGGCTATGATGCATAAGCTGAGCCTGTGAGGTTACATATGTGTTTCTTGTGCTTAAAACACTTGTACATCATGCTTTAAAGGTTGTTTAAGTTTAGTGGAAAATTACTCTTGTACATCATGCTTTAAAGCGGGGTTACATAACACAATAGACTGTGATGATGATCCAGGACAAGATGGTAATTGAACATCCGTCAAGCTCTTCCTCACTGTGATGATGATCAATAGAGAAGATCTGATGTTGTTTTGTGAGATGTGTGAGCATTGAGAGAGAAAGCAATTGGTGATCCGTGTGAAGTGAAATGGACGGTCCAGATCTAGATCCGTGTGATAAAGTTAAAAAAATGGACGGCAGATGTAGATCCATGTAAAGGGTAAATGGTTTTGTGTTTTCTTGTGCCTTGACAGTTGTACATTGTGCATTAAGTGTTTTTTCAACACCTTGTTCAATTACCATCTTGTCTTTCATATATGTTTATTAAAGTGATAGGAAGAGCTTGACGGATGTTCGAAGGACGAAATCTGAGGTTTACGAAGGATTTTCGCATGTGTTTTGTGATGAATCGACTCAGGTTAGGTTCTAAATGTTGATTTATCTTTAATCTTGATGTGGATTTGTTAGTAGATGCGGTTATTTCAAATTAGGTTGAAAGTTTTGTGATATTTGAATTTGTATTTTTGGTGATGATAGTTAGGTTAATTTCAGATATGACATAGTGAAAGGATAAATTGTTTTTGTAGTTTTGATTTTACTTTGTTCTGTTATATTTTGATCTTTTCCTTCATTTTTGGGACTGATAAGTGTCATGGTTTTGTGATAATTATGATATTTAGGTCATTTTTGGGGATGATAAGTGTTGTAGTTCAATGAAAATTATGATAGTTAGGTCAATTTTAGATATGGAATAGTGAAAAGATAGATTGTTATGTACTTTTGATTTTAGTTTGTTCTGTGGGATGTTTTGATATACTTTTTCATTTTTCGGGATGATAAGTCTTGTGGTTATATGATAGTTATGATAGGTAGGTCAATTTTAGACATGGAATAGTGAAAAGGATAAATTGATTTTGCAGTTTTGATTTTAGTTTGTTTTGTGATATTTTGGATATTTCATCATTATTGGGACTGATAAGTGTCATGGTTATATGATAATCATGATATTTAGGTTAGTTTTGGATATGTAATAGTGAGAAGATAAGATGTAAGATTAGTAAGACAAAGGTGTTTCTAAGGGCCGGACAGATGGCATAGTTTGATGGTTGTCGGACTAAGGTCCTAAGTGATACGACCTAGATGGCTTGGATGTTTCCCAAGTGTTCTATGATGCATAACCTGAGCCTGTGAGGCTATGATGCATAAGCTGAGCCTGTGAGGCTATGATGCATAAGCTGAGCCTGTGAGGCTATGATGCATAAGCTGAGCCTGTCGACTCTATGATGCATAAGCTGAGCTTGTGTTCTTAATATGTCTGAACTGAAACTGTTAAGGCTATGATGCATAAGCTGAGCCTGTGAGGTTACATATGTGTTTCTTGTGCTTAAAACACTTGTACATCATGCTTTAAAGGTTGTTTAAGTTTAGTGGAAAATTACTCTTGTACATCATGCTTTAAAGCGGGGTTACATAACACATTAGACTGTGATGATGATTGTATTTTGAGGGTACATAGAAGATCCGAGTAGCATCTTGGCGGGGCAATATCCAGGTTGCATAGTTCTCACTTTGCAACCGTGTGTTGCAGCCATGGCTTTACCCGTAGTTGTGTTCATCTCTCAATTACATGTCTGAGTCTTCCAGTTGTAAAAGTATTATCACAGATTCACAGATCTAAAAGTACATGTCTGAAAGACAGCTTGCTTGCTGCAGTCTCTATAAACATGTGTGCTTCTCTCCCAGGGCATACAAAACATAGGTTATTGGCGGCAGCTCGCCATATTTAACATATAAAAAAACTTTATATGTTAAATTTGGCGGACTGCCGCCAATAACCTGTGTCTTGTATGCCCTGTGGAGAGATCCACCCATTTTCCCCCTAAAAAACATAGAAAACATTTGCTTGAGTTGTTGGACCGAGCGAATAGCTGTGCATAAACTATTGGTCGAGCGAGACATTTGTTCAGGTATCCTTATTTCATGATAAAATGATTATGAATAGCTGTGCATAAACTAATCGCAAGTTTGTTTGGTATATGCAGGGTAATAGGGAACAGAGGTTGAACCTGTGGTTTGACGCAACAAAGAACTTCCGTACTTACTCTATTCTATGACTACTGCAGTGACACCGGTCGGCTTGAATCGAGCCCAAATCAGTTTTCTGGATTTGAAATGATAGCCATTCAAGTTTATAATAAAAAGCAATCATGCTGTAGTGAACTACTTTAAAAAAAAAACAGATGTATGTATGTATGCATGTTCTGATTATATATTAGAAACCACCTACATATTTCTGATGCTTGAATGGGAACGACTATTGGACCAACAAAAACAAGATAATTTCATATTTATGATGCTAGCTACCAATATGTATTCATAATTGATTATCTTGTATACACTTGTACGAAGTGTCATGCACAGCAAAAGGTAAAGTTATTCTTTGTGTGCATTGCCACTCAAGTTCATTGTTTGGGTCAACTAACGGGTCAAAATAGGCTTTCGAACTCTAAAAATGGATCTTCGGAATCAGTTAGTTGTAGCAAGAAAATGGTTGGTTGGGTTATGTGGTTAACTTTACTAGATATGCCATCACTTCATCTGTTATAAAACACAATATTGACCCATCGGTTGGCAGGTTTCAAATCTTGACTTGACCTTTAGAGCATATGTATTGGTAAATATCTGCCAACGTGCAGTAAGTAATCAGACAGCGTTACCTTTTCAACACTTAACATTTTAATGTTGTTTTTGTAGTTATGTTTAATACAAGTATAAATAGTTGGACAAAGGAGTGTTGTTGTGTTGGTCCAAACCGACATGTTATAGGTTGTATTTTTTTTTAATAAAGATGGTCACTTTATTATATTCGGCAATGTATATGATTTGAATTACACTTTTTTTTAGATTATATTCGGCAATGTATATGATTTATAATCATTAACCAATGAGTTTTTAAGAGATTACAATTTAAATTACATAAGGTACTAATAGATCCTACTTGACCCGGATTACATCTCTAAACAATGAAACCCTAAAATCTTGAGCCATTTTTCTCTCTAAATTCACTTGCTACAATTTATCGCGCCATATTGAAATCGAAGAACAACAAACCTATAGGTGATAAACTAACGGTAAACGAGTATCCTATTGTAAATCGTCACTCCCGCCAAACCTATAGGTGATAAACTAACGGTAAACGAGTATTCTATTGTAAATCGTCACTCCCGCCGCATCGCGCAGGTAAATGGCTAGTGTATATATATATATATATATATATATATATATATATATATATATATATATATAGGGAGCCGCTAAAATGAAAACCATCCCCAGTTGTAAGAACCATGAGAACCACTCTTAACCAATCAGATTATGCCAACCTAAAGGGTGTTTTGGTCATTTACCCCAAATGTCAAATCTATCTCTCTCTCTCTCTTCATTTAAAGTTAGTAGTCTTTTTATATATCTCTTATCTCTCATCTCTCTCCTCTCTCTTCATATCCATATTCAAAATCCCAGATCTATATCTCATTCTTGTTCATCAAATATCCCCCCTTTTTCTTCAATTTACTACAAATTTTAGACAGACCCATAACAAAGCTTTCATCTTTATTAAATTTTGTTGGTGGGTTGAAGTGGGTTTGGTGTAGAACTCACCAATGTTCCGTTTTCAAGATTCTCAAAATTAAAGTTTACCCTTTGTTTTTAGCTTTCAAAGTTTTATAATTATTTTCATCAACTGGTCTAGGGTTTCAGAATGGCCAATTAGGATCTGCAAATGAACCCTCAGATGGAACAGATCTATGGAGAAATTCGTTACAATTTTCGTAACCTTCTTCTTGAGGCCTTTGTTAGCAGCAGCGTGGAGGCTGTGACGGTGCAAAACAGAGAGGTGGCGGGGACCACCATACGCGACGGCGTGTGTGGACGACGGCGACAGCGGCGCTTCGGTGGTGGTTGAGGTTCAAGAATGTTGTTGCGGACTGATAGTGATATTGGGTTAGTGGTGGTGTTGTTCGCCGTCTGATGACGGCGGTGGAAGTGGAGGCTCACGGCAGCGACGCCGCCGTCTGCCGCGACGGCGGTGGTGGTTAATGTTTTTCAGATCTGGTCAAGCTTTGGTTCGAGTTTTTAACATCAGGTATGTGGTTCCAGTTCGGGTCATGGTTTGGGGTTCGTTTTACATCAGGCATGGGTCAAAGCCTGGTTCGGGTTATGTCTCGTGTTTCGGCTCAGCAGGTTCGGGAGTTTCGGGTTTCAGCTGAGTTTGGCGGTGGCACAGTTCAGTAGCGGCTCGGGTTTCGGCTCGACGCGGTGCAACTCGGGTCAGCTTCGGGTTCTCGCTTCGAGTTCGGGTTTCGGGTCAAGCTTCGAGTTTGGTCAACGATTTGGTCAACTGGTCAACAATGGTCAAACGCGGTCAACTCAGGACTGGGTAACAACTAGCGAGTTGTTATTATTAGGCTAGTTAGATTAGTTTACACGGTTTTTTAGATTTTATTATAGTTATACGCGACCGAGCTCGACCATATTCGATTAAGTATTAGTTTACATATTAATATACTTGACGAAGAGTTTATATATATTGTTATATTTTGAGTAATTGATTTGAATTTTGAAAATAAATCGACACTTTAGTTGTCGGGATCGTCCAAAAACAGAGGAAACTCTGTCCATTTTTCGTAAAAACCCGAATTTGAAAAAAGTAAAAAGTTTTACGTAAAAAGTAAAAAAAAAGTTTTTTAAAAAAAAAAAAGTTAAACCGTAAACTTTTTAACGTAAAATGTAAACTTTTTAACGTAAAACGTAAAAACGTTAAACGTAAAATGTAAAAAGTTTTACGTAAAACGTTAAAAGGTTTACGCAACACGTAAAAAGTTTTACGTTAGCCGTAAAACGTAAAACGTAAAAAGTGTTACGTAAAACGTAAAAACGCAAAAAGTTTACGTAAAATGTAAAAAGTGTTACGTAAAATGTGAAAAAATCGGCGCGTTAAAAAACGTGAAAAAAGGCGAGTTAAAAAAACGACACTTGAAAAAACGTGTAAAAAACGGCGCGATAAAAAAGCCGAAAAAATGACGCGTAAAAAATGTGTAAAAGACGGCGCGTTAAAAAATGTGAAAAAATCGGCGCGTTAAAAAACGTGTAAAAACGGCGCGTAAAACCGGGAATAAAAAACCACACGTAAAAACCCGGTCGCAAAAACGGCGTGAAAAAAACGGCGCGTAAAAACGGGACGCTAAAACGGCGTGTTAAAGGTTTACGCAACAGTAAAAAGTTTTACGTAAAAAGTTTGAGTTGGTAGAATGTAGTGTAAAAACGTAAAACGTAAAAGGTAAAACGTAAAAAAAAAGTTATACCGTAAACTTTTTAACGTAAAATGTAAACTTTTTAACGTAAAAACGTTAAACGTAAAATGTAAAAAGTTTTACGTAAAACGTTAAAAGGTTTACGCAACAGTAAAAAGTTTTACGTAAAAAGTTTTACGTAAATCGTAAAACGTAAAATGTAAAAAGTGTTACGTAAAACGTAAAAACGTAAAAAGTGTTACGTAAAACGTAAAACGTAAAACGTAAAAAGTAAAACATAAAACGTAAAAAGTTTACGTAAAACGTAAAACGTAAACAATAAAACATAAAAAACCGGCGCGTAAAACGTAAAAACGTTAAAAATGTTGAGGTAAAAAACCGGCACGTAAATCGTAAAAAACGTTAACGTAAAAAACTTGCGCGTAAAACTTAACAAAACCGGCGCGTTAAAACGTAAACTTTTTTATCGTAAAACGTAAACTTTTTGACGTAAAACGTAAAAAAACGGCGCGTTAAAACGTAAAAATTTTAACGTAAAACGTAAAAAAACGGCGCGTTAAAACGTAAAAAAATTAACGTAAAAAAACGGCGATTTTCTGTTGCGTTCTGTTTTGCGTAAAAACGTTTTTGTAAAAAAAATTAAACCGTAAACTTGTTAACGTAAACCGTAAACTTTTTATCGTAAAACGTAAAAACGTGAAGCGTAAAAAGTGTTACGTAAATTTTTTCGTAAGTTTTACGTAAAATGTAAAACGTAAAAAGTTTTCCGTAAGTTTTACGTAAACTTTTTCGTAAGTTTTTCGTAAATTTTTTTCGTAAATTTTTTTCGTAAGTTTTACATAAACTTTTTCGTAAGTTTTTCGTAAAAACGTAAAAAGTTTTACGTAAAACGTAAAAAGTTTAACGTAAAACGTGAAAATTTTAACGTAAAACGTAAAAACTTTTACGTAAAACGTAAAAAGTTTAAATTTTTAACGTAAAACGTAAAAAGTTTTACGTAAAACGTAAAAAGTTTTACGTAAAACGTAAAAAGTTTTACGTAAAACGTAAAAAGTTTAAATTTTTAACGCAAAACGTAAAAAGTGTACAAAAAGGGGCGCGTTAAAAAAATGAAAAAAACGGCGCGTTTAAAACGGCGTGTAAAAAAACGACGCATTAAAAAACGTGGAGAAACGGCGCGTTTTAAAAAACGACGCTTGAAAAAACGGGGCGTAAAAACGCGTAAAAAAACGGCGCATTAAAAAACATCGGAAAAACGGTGCGTTAAAAAACTTCAAAAAAACGGCGCATTAAAAGACTTCGGAAAAACGGCGCGTTAAAATGGCGTGTAAAAAGCGTGTAAAAAATTTGGCGCGTTAAAAAACGTGTAAAAAACGGCGCGTAAAAAACGTGTAAAAAACCGCGCGTTAAAAAAACGCCGACTGAGAAAAACGACGACTTAAAAAAACGGCGTTAAAAAACGGCGCGTTAAAAAAAGGCCGATTGAGTAAAACGACGCCTTTAAAAAACGGCGCGTAAAAACGGCGCGTGAAAAACGACGCCTGAAAAACGGCGCGTAAAAAACGGCGAGTGCAAAACAACGCGTAAAAAACGGCGTTAAAAAACGGCGCGTTAAAAAACGGCATTAAAAAACGGCGCGTTAAAAAATCGGTGCGTTAAAAACGGCGCGTTAAAAACGCCGATTGAGAACGGCGCGTTAAAAATGGCGCGTTAAAAAACGGCGTTAAAAAACGGCGTGTTAAAAAAACGGCACGTTAAAAACGCCGATTGAGAACGGCGCGTTAAAAAACGGCGCGATAAAAACGGCGCGTTAGAAACGACATGTTAAAAAAACGGCGATTGAGAAAAACGCCGATTGAGAAAAACGACGCCTTAAAAAAAACGGCGCGTAAAAACGGCGCGTGAAAAACGGCGCGTAAAAAAGGCGTTAAAAACGGCGCGTTAAAAAACGGCGTTCAAAAACAGCGTTAAAACGGCGCGTTAAAAAACGGCGTTAAAAACGGCGCGTCAAAAAAACGTAAAAAGCTTAACGTAAAACTTAAATTGTAAAAAGTATAAAAATCTTTAAAAAAAAAATCTGAATTTAAAAATGTTTTTAGTAAAGAAATTATGTTTAAAAAATAAAAGTAATAAAAAGTAATTAATGAATAGGACAAAAAGGTAATTTAAAATTAATATATATAAAAAGACAAAATAGAGTTATTTTACTTAAATACCCTTTTGTATTATAATATTAAAAACATAATAAGACAAAAAGCTTTTAATATTAATATTAACTACTTTTAATCACATCCATCCATCTAGTTGATCTAAGGGCCATAAAGTGGTTCTCATGGTTTTTACAACTAGAGGTGGTTTTCATTTTAGCGATCCCCTATATATATATATATATATATATATATATATATATATATATATATATATATATATATATATATATATATATATATATATATATATATATATATATATATATATATAGGGAGGGGCTCATGCGAGAACCACCCTTATTGTGAGAACCGCGAGAACCAATATGAACACAACCTAAAATAGCTAAAAAAACCTAACCCCCCCCCCCCCCAAAAAAAAAACCTACCCCCCCCCCCCAAGCTAAATGCTAAAAACTAAAACCCCCAAAAAACCTAAACCTCCCCCCCTCAAGCTAAAATGCTAAAAACTAAACCCTCAAAAAACCGAAAAAAAATCTAATTTTTTTTAATATTTTTTATGCTCAAATCGCTACTTTTAGTGGCAAAAAAAAAAAAAAACTTTTTTTTTTACAATTTTTTTTTTACAAAATTTTTTTTTTAATTTTTTTTGGCTTCGAAAAGTAGCGATTTTTATATAAAAAATATTAAATTTTTTTTGTGTGATTTTTAGCTATTTTTAGGCATTTTTTGGTTGTGTTCACATTGGTTCTCGCGGTTCTCGCAATAAGAGGTGGTTCTCGCATGATCTTCTCCCTATATATATATATGTGTGTGTGTGTGTGTGTGTGTGTTTGCTAAAGAGCAAAAAGGGTGTCGTTTCATACAATCGGTTTTCGATGAGGAGAATCCAAAACGGTTAGGGGTGGTGGCGGCAGGATGTGGTGGTGGCAAAGATGTGGTGGTTAAGATTTTAGGGTTAAGAAATTGGGAAGAGAAGGGTATATGCAATTATTTTGTTTTATTTATTAAACATTTAGATATAAACATGAATTGACTAAAATACCCTTAAGTGAATAAACTTAACTGAAAATTTTAATCCCGTTAGTACTAAAGGACGTAAAGTGTAACGGGTTTTGCAAATAAAGGATTGTGACTGTAATTATTGAAGTTAAAGGCTATCTGTTGCAATCTAGTACAAACATAAAGGACGAAAAGTGTAATTTAACCTAAATATTTTTTCGATCACCAACCTTTTGAAAAAAAAAAAACCCCCAAAAAACTAGTTCATATTTAACTCCCCCAAAAGTCCTGATAATAGTCTTTCCAGAGATCCACTTAATAGGGGGAGGGGAGGGGAGGGGAGGGGAGGGAAAATGGGGTTTTTTTTGCCTGATAATAGTCTTTCCAATTTGGAAAGACATGGAGGGGAGGGGAGGGATGGAGAGGGATTTTTAACTCGGGAACACAGCCTTCATCTTCAACTTCGATCTGCGTACCCATACATACATAAATACCCCTTCCCCACGCAACTAAGGGGGTGTCTGGCCTAGCTTTTTTAACAAAGCTTATAGCTTTTTTTAGCTTTTTTTACAAAATAAGCTTAATTTGATGTTTGGTTTAGCTTTTTAAGCTTATGCTTATTAGCTTATATAAGCTAATTTGAATAAGCTTATTTGATGATGGTTTTTTAGCTTATTTGAAGAAACCTTCTTTGTGTAAGGGCAAATGATATAAATAAGCTATAAGCTAATACAAACACATTAAAAAAAGCTTATCAAATGATAGAAAATAAGCTATAAGCTAGTTTAAAATATAATAAGCCAAAAAATAAAAACTAGGCCAAACACCCCCTAAGCTCTTCTTCAGTTAGGTCAAACAAAATTCAAAACAACACCTTACTTCTGGTCAGTTCTCTGAGTTTCGCAATTGTTAATTTCGATTTATATCTCTAACTTCTAATTTGTAATTTTTTCGATCATCAGGTATAGCGATCATGAGTGACGATTCCGTTATGAATCCAGAGCTCGTAATCAATCACAAATTTCCACAGGTAACTTATTGTTACTGATTCATTTCTGTTATCTGTTGTATTTCAATTAGTATGATTTTTGGCTGTTGTAATGATATGGAATCAGTGTCTGTTTGAAATTAGTTGGATATATTGTTACTGATTTATTTCTACTATAGAATTATCAATTATGAACTGAGATTTATAGAAAAAAAGCTGCTATTTGACTTTAGAAATTAAATGGATTGATTTCATACTTAAGTTTAGGGAAATTAAATGGATTCATACATGTCATATTCTTCAATTGAACCTAAACTAGTATTTTACCCTGCCGTATCGCGCGATATAGTTGTAAAAGAAGAAAAAAAAGCAACTTTATTGAATTTTGTGGACTGTATGATAACTTTAGCATTTTACCCCGCGCGTTGCAGCGGTACCAGTACAGTACTGGCATTCAGTGTGTGTGTATATAGAAAAAGTGTATCGTACAATATGCATTAACATACGAAGCGTACGCAGTGGCAAATCGCACGTTATGTTACAAAAAAATGAAAATCGCACGTTCCAAAAAAACTGAAAATCGTATGTACATAAAAAAAGGGAAATCGCATGTTCCAAAAAAAAACTCAAAATCGCATGTACTTAAAAAAAGTGAAATCTCATGTAAAAAAAATGAAAGTCGCATGTTATAAATCAAATTTCGCATGTTGATACCGAATCTCGTACGTAGCGTACGTTAAGGCAATTTGTACAATAACCAGCCTCTCTCTCTCTCTCTATATATATATATATATATATATATATATTAATGTCCTGACTTCATATATGAGTTTGGAAATTAAATGAATTGATTACATGTCATAATCTTTAATTTAGCCTAAATGGATTGATTCATATTTGACTTTGGAAAATTAAATCAGATGTGTTAATTTTCCAGTTTTAAATGTATACATCATGTAGTCATAGAGTATAGTCATGTTAAACTAGGGGTTTTTGGCTGTGAGTTTTAACGGTGTTTAACTAATCGCTAAGTCACTTTTGAGCTACGGGTGGGGGTGGCCGGTTTCTTCTCATGATTACCTGATTATTTAAGGTCAAATAACTAGTTACAACAAAACTAGTTAGAAAATGTCAAAGATGTTGGATATTATGTTTAAAATTGGAACTTGCAGATATGCATTATGCCATGTGACTATGTCATGGTTTCTGTCCTATAAAGTTTAATCATACATTTTTTTTAGCCAATAATTTTTCTTATCACACTGATCATATAAGTATAGGTTGAATGATGTGATTGAACCAGTATATTATATTTGACCATGATCGGTTTAATTTGATTTCATTCTATTTTGTTGCAGGTGACTCACACCTACAGTGAAAGGTAGGATTTAGATGTATATCGTATTATTTTGTTCTGTTTGACACTTTCAAGAAGCTGGTTTGTAACTACTCTTTCACACATCAATTTCTCCCCTTTATCTAAAACAGAGATGTCGCACTATACGCCCTTGGAATTGGAGCATGTGCGAAAGATGCATTAGATGATAAGGAGCTCAAATATGTGTACCATGAAGATGGCCAACAATCCATCAAGGTGCTACAAATTAGATAAATCTCTCTTTAATAAAAAAAAAAAAAAATCTTCCACAAATGTTACTATCACCTTACCAAACCTATACTTATAGCATACCATCAAGGTGCTACAAATTGGATGAATCTTATTTTCTAAACAAATAAATACAGTGTCAGATATGATTACAAAGGTTATATATAATATTATGATTTAGGAAACAACGGTGTATGCACATAAGCAATATGTTTGAGTTAATTACTGTTTTTGTCCCTGTGGTTTGTCAAAAATCACTATTTCAGTCCATTAGTTTAAAAATTGCGATTTCAGTCCTTATGATTTCACTTTCGTAACCATTTCAGTCCCTGTGGTTTCACTTTTGTAACCATTTCAATCCATTATTCTGTAAAGTACAGGGACTGAAATGGTTACAAGGTGGACTGAAATGGTTACGAAAGTGAAAGCACAGGGACTGAAATCGTAAATTTTAAACTAATGGACTGAAATAGTGATTTTTGACAAACCACAGGGACGAAAACAGTAATTAACTCTAATGTATTTTATTTTTAATTTTTTTGCTAATGACATGGTTTAAACTTTTTTGAGCCACATGATCCTTTCTAGGTATTTCCAACATTTGCTGCTTTATTTTCCATTGGGCTTACTTCGCAACTAAGCCAGTTGCCAGGATTTGCGTAAGTGACCGAACTGTATTACTGGCTCTAACTGATCAAGACTTTTTTGTTAGTAAGATTTCAAATTTGTTTATAAATTCTTCAGGTTTGATCCACGGCTTCTTTTACATGGACAACAATATATTGAGATCTACAAGCCTTTACCTACAAATTGTTTGGTAAGAATGCGTTTCACAATTTCAGGTTGATTTGACGTTCCGACAACTTATCTTAATTTTACAAATAACAAATGTATCAAATATGCCTAGAGCAATCGTCATCAAAATAAATGGTTCATTTTTTTTTATTAAAACAAGTTAGGAAGTTGGGAACACTTAAGTTTTAGTATGCCACGGACAACTTTTATTACATGCTTGACCTGTTCCCTTTTTAGCTAAATTTTTAAATTTTGTTAGTTTGACCCTTCAGCAGTAAAATGCTACTCAAAACGGACCCATTTTGAACATCAATGGTTTAGAATTGTCACCAGCAAATAATAGTTGATTTATTGCAGCCGCATTGTTTTTTGCTGCTGACTTCTTTTATTGTTCTTACACTTGCAGATGCAGAACAAATCAAGCATTGTTGGATTGCATGATAAAGGTTTGGTCGAGCTTTTTAGAATCCGGAAAATTTATTCCTCAAAAGTCAAAACTTTCAAAATTTCGATAAAACCTTAAAAACTTTCAAAAATTTTGATTTAAAGTAATGGTGACCAAAGGCAATATGCTGACATGGCAGATGATGTGTCGTGCTCATACCTTTTACCATGCTGACTTTTTTGATATGGCGCTTTGAAATCAGTTACGTGCTGTCAAGGTCAAAGAGTACATTGAATTGGAAGTTTGAATGTTTTTATGGGGCAAACAAAATTAATAACCCGAATCGAAAGTGGACTTAAGTTGGTTATCTTATTTTAGAAATAACCCTTGATAAAAGTAGTTAAGAGTAACAAGAATATGAACGGTTTTTTACTTCTAAGGTCATAAATAAAGCTATAACTTGATCAGCAAGAATTACTCTGGTATTTGTTTTTTATAGGTAAAGCTGCAATTCTTGAGATTGAAGTTGTAAGTTATGAAAAAGAGACTGGCGAGCCATTATGCATGAACAGGTTAATACATGTGAATGACGGTCATTGAAGTGGCAAGTTTGACCCATTTATTGTTAAAGTACATGAATGGTCCCTGTGGTTTAACAAGTTTTGGATTTGGTCCCTAGCTTTCCAAAAGTACATGGATGGTCCCTGTGGTTTGCACTTCGTAACACATTTAGTCCCCAACTTTTTCCAAAAGTACATGGATGGTCCGTGTGGTTTGCACTTTGTAACAAATTTAGTCTGTAACTTGGACCTGCTTAAACCTTTAGATTTTTTGGCTAGAGACTACATACGTTACAAAGTGCAAACCACAGGGACCATCCATGTACTTTTGGAAAGCAAGGGACCAAATCCAAAATTTTGGTAAACCATAGGGACCATCTGTCACGCCCCGCTGCCGGTATGCGCATATAATGTATATATGTGTGGGCGCTCGGGGTGCAAAAGTGAAAGTGCACTAATTTTAACGTTATTTTACTAATTTTGTGAAAATAACGTTAAAAGAGGGGATGGTTAATCATGCATCATGTGGTGGCGTTGATAGCCGAAAGACAAGGGAGTACATGCACTAATCGGCCTTTGTCTTAATTGCTGAGTATTATGTGCCTTATGTCCAAGGCTTGATGCAAAACTACTATCGAGCCGGGGGTCTCACTGGAATCAGCCTCTCTATTCCTAACGGGTAGAGGTAATGCTGTCTACATCTTACCCTCCTCAGACCTACCTTAGCTTTGCTATTGGTGGGATTTACTGAATATGATGATGATGATAGGGACCATCTGTGTACTTTACTCCAAAGAAAATTTATCGGAAATGAAAATGGATGAAGGGTCAAAAGTCACCCACAGTGTATTCAAAATGTATAAAAGTCAAGTTGATTTATAAAAAAATTATTAGATTATTCTTGTAACATTATATTATTCTAATGATACTTAGGTTAAATTATTTGATACTGAAAAGAAAAGTAACTGTTTATTTATTCAACTATTTTTATTTGAAAACAGAACAACTGTATATTTGAGGGGTGCTGGCGGCTTTTCAAAATCATCTCAACCGTATTCTTTCACCAAGTATCCGAGGGATCAAACATCTTCAAAAACTCCCAAGACTCAACCCTTTGTAGTACACGAGGAATGTACTCAGCCCGCACAGGTTTGTAAAGCCGAAATTTGACTTGACGTATAGTTTAATAAAATGCTTGACTATTTGCTATATGTCTAAAGATACCCTTTAACAAAGATAACATAAAGCAATCTCGTGGATCCTTTAGGTAATTATAACTATTTAAGTTGATGCTAAATCGTTATGATACCGTGCAGGCGTTGCTTTACAGGCTCTCGGGTGATTACAACCCTTTGCATTCAGATCCTAAGATTGCAGAAGTGGCAGGGTATGTTCGTTGGCTGCTGAGATGTTTCATTTTTGAGAATTTTGTTTATTTTAGAGGTGACAAATAGGCGGTTTGGGTTAGGGGTCACTCAAAACGGGTCTGGTTCGGCCAACACTTTTCTATCAAATTTTTTGAAACATAAAAAATAACTAATGCAGTAAGTATACAATTAAATTAATATATCATATTTTTAAACAAAGAAATCAAGAGTTTGTAAGAATTCGTATACACCTCGTGTGACTAGGGCTGTAATCAAGCTGTGTCGAGCCGAGACAGGTTGAGCTCGAGCTCGACTCGTTTATTTTATCGAGCAGAAAAGTCGAGCTCGGCTCCTAAAATGTTCAAGCCAGCTCGAGCCAAATCGAGCCGGCTCGTTATCTTTTTTTAATTTTTGTTACAATTATTGATAACATAAAATAAAAAATACACATATATCTATCTGTATTATTATTTTAATTTTACTAATATTTTAAAGACCAAAAGGCATATTAAAACTACTATTTGTATATTTTTTGTTAATTTTCCCATTTTTTTTTGTTATTGGTTAATTAAACTTAAATGTTAACACTTCAACCCCATCCCACATATTTTTTTATTTTAATACATTTAAAATCAAAATCAGTCTAATATTAAATAAAATAATTCGAGCCGGCTCGGGAGCCGAGCCAGGCCTAGCTCTTTTGAGCCGAGCTTTTTTCGAGCGAGCCGCAAGCTGTGAGCTTTTTGAACACCTCTATGTGTGACTTTCGACCCGTTTGATGACTTCGACCTGTTTCTTTTAGCTAATTTGTTTTTATTGATTCATCAGTTCTTGGTAATTAATATTTTTTTAGGTGGGTTTGATAAAGTGAAAGTGTAATGCATATCGAATGAGTAATTCTGTTACAACACTGTTTAAGAAAAAGCAGATATGCACTGTACCTAACTATCCATGAAACTGCAACATCACTTTTGTATATTCATTTTGCTCTATTTGATGAGCTATTTCTTGAACCTAATATTTAAACCAACTACTACTTATGTGAAGGTTTTCACGTCCGATACTTCACGGGCTGTGCACCCTAGGCTTTGCTGTCAGGGCTATCATCAAAACCATCTGCAATGGAGATGCAAATCTTGTCAAAGCCATTTCGGGTCGGTTTCTGTTGCATGTTTACCCTGGTGAAACGTTAATAACCGAGATGTGGCTTCAAGGCTTGAGGTATATTATATATTCTTTCAATCTATTAGAGGTGGCAAATATACTTTAATGTGATTTACGAGTTTGTAAGCATTTAAATATACTTTAGGCAACTTTTAACATGTTTGATCAGTTTATTTTGCTAATTTATATTGGACCCTTTTGACTCGTTAGAAATAATTTATAACCCATATCCATATTATGAGGTAAACGAGTTGATATTGCTGCCTTTACTTGTTCGGTTTTAATTAATTAAGAATCGAAACTTGCAGAGTTTTGTATCAGACGAAGGTCAAAGAACGAAACAGAGCAGTGCTGGCTGGATTCGTGGACCTCAATCAGTTAAGATCTTCGTCTCTCTGAGTTCTTGTGAAGCCGGGTAAGAAGTTTAATAGATGCTTAAAATTCGTGTATGATGTTGTGAATGTATTATTATTTTGAACATATGTTATCTATAATCATGTTGCATTCAGTCGATTTGGGTCATATGTTTCCTAAACGGGTCGAATTATAAAGAGGGACGAGTTAAACAAACAGGTCATCTGGTAAACTGGTTGGAAGTAAAAGTTCTTTGTTTATAACCTTCTAAAATAAACCATTACATATTCAAGTAATTTAATTGTTACTGTTGCAATATTTTTTTGTAATGATAATTAGATCCGCTTAACGACCAAACCATCATCAATCTTTCAAGATACATCTCAAAGTCAAGTGCACTTGCAAAACAATGGAACCACGGAGCAAGTTTCACTACAACCCCAATGCAATGCAACGAGGCAAATGCATATATGAATGCATTGAAGTCGAACATTAAACAAATCAATAATTTTTATAATTTTGATAAAATCAAATAAACCTTTGGACCAACCAAAGTTTTTGTAAAAGAATGGAGAAGTCAATGTGATCTCTACCAAATTAGAGAGAAGATTGTGTAGACATGATCTCTACAATTTTAGAAAGAAATATAATTGAGCACAACTCTTGGTTCAAGACCAAGAAGTGGATGCACGGTGGTTTTGTAAACATCCACCGAACTAGTATACGTCATTGTGTTTGTATTATGACGTCTTTCTCTTATTTATTACATTACCAAGACAAAACCCAATGCAATGCATTTGAGGTGCATTTGTGATATGGATAATGAGTTAGAGGAGAGAGAGAGAGAGAGTAGAGAGAGGGTAGAAATGTTCTTGGCTAAGTGCATGCATTTGCAAGAGAGAATGAGGTTTGTGAGTAGTGAGCAGTGGCGGAACCAGAACTTTTTATTTGGGGGTCGCAGTAGTCATATTGTTTTCACATTTCAAACATATACCAGTTAACTTTTTTATTGATCAAAACAATGTACAAGAAGCTTAAAATGGCTATTTGTTGGTAAATGAAGCTTTTGTATATTAACAAAGTTAAATTGATAAGTAAAAACAAAATTTTCAGTAGGGATACACCAATAAATATGTACAACAATCTTGTATATAAGAAACAAATAAAGTTAAATTTAGAGGCAAATAGCATGAAAAAAATTATAAATATAACATAAAAACGGAAATACTTTTTAAAACTTAAATCAAATAAACTGGAAAAAAAAGAAACTAAAATTCGTCTCATGATCTTTTCAATATTTATATATTTAGCAATTAAATAAGTTTAGTTGATGTACAATATATAAAAGACTTTTTAAACTTACTGACACTGGTCTTGGAAAAGCAAACATAACAATAATAATAAAATATTATTTACTTTTAGGTTAAAATCAAAATAAATACAAAAACTAGTCATCTTCTTCACATTCATCTTTTACACAGTCCACCACGATATTACTTCAGTAGCCGCAGTTTCTCACCGGAAAAAAAACCAGTTATGTTTTTACTCTTCTTTCTTCACTATGGCTACTCTAGTGTTCACGATTTGAAGGGTCAAGTTATATATAAAAATGAAAGAGTGAATTTCAAGGATTGTCCTTTATCTTTATACCCATTTTCAGGCGTTGTCCTTTATGTTCAAAATTGACGAGTTTTGTCCTTTATGTTTTCATATCATACATGTTTTGTCCTTTAGGCCTAACCCAGTTAGTTTTTTCAGTTAAATTTGGTTATGTGCTTTGCACCTGAGGGCATTTTTGTCAATTCAAAGGTAAGTTCAACGACAGATTTACAACTCAAAGCTTCTGCAACCTTTGAATTGACAAAAATGCCACCATGTGCAAAGCACATGACCAAATTTAACTTAGAAAAACTAACTGAGTTAGGCCTAAAGGACAAAACGTGTATGATATGAAAACATAAAGGACAAAACTCTTCAATTTTGAACATAAAGGACATCGCCTGAAAATGAGTATAAAGATAAAGGACAATCCTTGAAATTCACTCAAAATGAAAACTTTATTGAAAAAGTTTGTATTGATTGTTGTGTATTACAATGAAAAACAAGAGGCCTATTTATACACCAAACAAAAAACTATACACAGAAACATATTGAATGGTTGGTGCTGGAAACAGGCTGGCGAATAGCTAGCAAATCTTTGATTGGAAATGATGACCAGATCTGATCCTATAATTTTGCCTTTGACAATCTTTTCCATTTAACACTCCCCCTTGTTAGTGCATTACGTCTATTGACTTCGTCTTGTATCATGTAATAGAATAGGATAGGATAGGATATTCAGTGCACGAGGTTCGAGAAACGAAAGTTGGTGGTTTAGCAAGTAGATCCGCTTATATGGACATTGTCCATAAAAGCGAACCTATCTAGCAAGTAGGTCCGCTCATATGAACGTCCATATAAGCGAACCTGTTTCAACTATAAATAGGGCATTGTGTTGTTTATTTGGCAACTTCTGGAACTTGTAACGAAGTGCTGCCAATTTGCTTTCAGGTTGTAAACATTGTTAAAATAAATCAAAGAAGCATTATAATTAGTTTGAGCGTCTGATTCATTGATTCCGCCTTTGAATTGGATAAACAACTCTTCTGATTGACTCATTCGAGTTCAACAACGATCCTACAAGTGGTATCAGAGCTCAGGAGGAAGAGTTTACCTCAATTGGATCTGTTTTCTGTCTTCTACACCTTCTTTTTCGATTTGGACAAGTTTCCACGGTTAAAATCGGCCAAATTTTTCACAGAATGTGTATTAGTGGATAATAACAAACCCTTGAAAGTTTCAGGTTAAAATTCGGACTAAAACATGGTGAAAAATGGTTAAAATATAGTTCCGCTTTTACGGACATCGATAGGTTCGCTCGAAAATACCTAGATCCGCTCTAGAAGTCCGCTTATTGGGTCACATTCTGAGTAGTTCCGCTCGAAAATACCTAGATCCGCTCGAAATATCTTGGTAGATCCGCTCATTCGAACTTGAAGTAGATCCGCTCGAACGGACATTATAGATCCGCTTATTCGAACAATTGAGGTTCCGCTCGAACGGACCTGTTAGTTTCGCTTTTCAGGACAGTGAAGAGGTTCGCTTATACATACATCGGAGTTCCGCTCATAAGTCAAACCAGTTTTGCTTATTTGTCCAAGGCAGTTCCGCTTATTAGTCCAATAGAGGTTCCGCTTTTTGGTCCAATAGGGGATCCGCTTATCAGTCCAATAGGGGTTTGCTCATTAGTCAACTTGGGTTTCACTTTTTAGTACGATCTGATTTCGCCCGTGTGTCATATTTCGCTTGAAAGTGAACATTTTCGCGTCAAGATCATTTCACGACAACCAAGTGTCAGTATATTTCAGATTACTTGATATTGTTTAAACTGATTAAGTTTGTTTGTTTGCTTTCAGGTCATTGACTTTCAGGTGATTAAAGATGTCAAGCAATGGTGAGGAGTTCTACAACACATTTTACAACGCTTTTACTTCCGAATTGACAGATAGAAGATCTGAGTTGAAAGAATATTCAAGAGAGATTTTGGAGAATTTGAAGTTTGAGAACATGTACGGAAGTCAGCAGAAGCCACCAAAGCTAATGAAAGTTGAAGACTATAACTGGTGGAAAAACAGATTTGAGGGTTGGGTAAAAGCTTTCGCTCCTGAAAGCTGGTTAAAATTAGTAAGTGAATATAAAGCACTAGAGAAAGAAGGAGGAGAGTTAATAGAAGAAAAAGATTTTACTGAAAAAGATATAAAAAATGTTGTGGCTGAATATAAAATGATAACGTTGATCAAACAGTCAGTGAGAGAGGATATTCTCTCGTTACTTGAACAAGAAAAAACTTCAAAGAGATTGTGGGAAGCGTTAGAGAGAAAGTGTGTAGGAAGTAATGAAATTGTCAAAAACAAAAAGAAATTGTTGCGTAAAGAGTTTGATTTATTCAGTTGTATGAAAAATGAATCTGTTTGTAAAATGATCGAGAGATTTGGACATCTGAAAATGGAGCTAGCCAGACATGAAATCAAATATTCTGAAGAAGAGATGGTGGATAAATTGTTTGATTCATTGCCCAATGATCAAGAGTGGCAATACTTCGCTCTAATGCTGAAAAATACAATCAAGCCAGATGATTTAAAAGTGGATTTGCTGATTGAAAGGCTTGAAAGCCATGAGTTGGAGATAAAAAGATCCAAAGTCAACAGTCCAGCTTATCAGCAGAATGTGGAACTTTACTACAGAGGAAATGCACCACAGGCTGGATCTCCAAAAACAACGTTTTCTGCAGAAAGTTCAAATTCAGTGAACAATGAAAGTCTTCACAGTGGTTTTCACAGTGGATCTTCTTCAAACACCTCAGACCAATCTGCTTCAAAGAATCTATTCCAGTGTAATATCGCAGTTGATTTGAAGAATGGGCAGAACTTCAGCGAAGAATCGGCGAAACAACAGATGGTTTTCTTGGCATCTGTACTTGAATCGTATGAAAGCCTCGTTGCAGGGAAGATTGATAATACCAACTTGACGAAAGAAGATTATGATCAATTAGACCCCGAGGAGATGGAACTAATGGATATAAGATGGTGCATAGCCAATGCGGTTTGTCGGGCACAGCGGTTCATGGAGATCACGGGGAGGAAATCAATTGGTGGACCAACTACCAAACTGGGATTTGATAAATCCAAAGTGACATGCTTCAAATGCAAACAAAAAGGTCACTTCAAGCGCGAGTGCAGAAATGCGTATGCTGCTGATGATTCTGAGAATCCGTTCAACGAAGATTATTACAAGAAAGCGATTTACCATCAGAACAAGTCTGAGCCACCAAGATTGAAACAGCCAGAAGAAAAATCAAGGGCTCTTGCAGTTATATATGACGATGAAGGTTACGACTGGAGTTAAGTTTGCCCAGAAAAAGATGCAGTTGGATATGCATTTGTTGCAAATGATGATCATGATACTTGGTGGCGAAGAGACAGTGCGAGATGGGAGATTAGCAAGTTGAATGAACCATTTCAAGAAGCACAAAGAGCCAAGAGATGGAATGAAGAGTTGGAGTGTTACATGGATCCACAGGGTAATCCAGTAGTTGATCCGTCAAAAGTGGATTTTGATGCTGTAACCAATTTGTTTCCAAGTGAGGGTACTTTCAACACAAGAAGGCTTTCTGATAAAAGTTATCTGCCAGATTTGATGAACAAGTTAAAGGAGGTTTTTGAAGCAAGTCTACCGAAGGTGGTAGAAATGAAGAAGAGAAAAGAAGAAGAATTGAGAAAGATGATTGAAGAAGTGAAGACTGTCGCAAAGCTTGCTGTTGAAGAGGATCAAAAAGCTGAGGAAGAACAGAAGAAGAAAGAAGAACTGGTGCTGAAAGAGATTGAAGAAAAGATTGAGAAGGTGAAGATTGTTAGTGATGATGGTGCTGATAACGAGAAGATACAAGAGCTGAAACAGACAGAGGCAGCTGAGCACGCCGAGGTGTCAATCACTGAGGTAAATTCTGATTCTAAAATCTTAACATCAATTGAACAATGCAAGAAATGCATGGAAACATGTAGAGCTTGTATTGATAAAGATGAACTGATAAAAACAAAAGATAATGAAATGAACAAACTTGAAAATGTTTTAAAAATGAAATGTAAAGAAAGAATTGAAACAGAAGAAGTTTTAAAATTAAAAGTTGAGAAGTTAACACAGAAATGTCATGATCTTGAAGAAGAAAATAAGATTTTGAAAGAAAAATGTGCCGCAAAATGTGTTGATTGTGTTGAGAAAGAATCAAAGTTTCTAGAGTTACAAAAACAATATGATTCTTTAAAATGGTCGAGTCAGAGAGTACAAGAAGCTTATGATACTTTGAAGAGCCAAGTCAAAAGTTTTGATCAAAGACTGTCTGAAACTTTAACAACCAAAGAAATGTATGAAAGAAAGTTTAAAGAAAAGCAAATTGAATTGAACAAGTGTGTTGATGAAATTGCTAATCTTAAACAAGTCTTGGCTGAAAAAGAAAAGATTGTTACAAAACTTCAAAGTTATCATAATTCTTCGTACATTCTCGAGCGCATTTTTAACATCATACCAGATGACAAAGATACTAATAATTGCAAAAAGGGTATTGGTTCAGAATTTCATCAGGTACCACCACCATTGAGAAACAATTATACTTTTTATGATGAGGAAAAGGTGGCAAAGGGTTTGAACATAGCTGACCAATTACCTGAAAGTATCGATGTGACTTACACCAAATCTGATGATGCTGATGATTCAGAGGTGGTAAGTAAGGTGGTTGATAGTGTTTTGAAAGAAGAGTCTACAAAAGGTAAGTCTGAATCACAGGATGAAGATGAAGGAAATCTTTATGATGGATATCTGAAAAACACAAAATCTGAGAAAAATTTGGATGATGATTCAAAGGGATTGGTCTATACCATGATTGGATCGGACAAACTATTCTTAGATGTTGTATTCCCGATTCAGAATGTGATTTCAGAAAAGGTCGATAAAGTTTTCAAAATGGTTGAGATTGAGAAGTCGGAAATTTCAAAGTTTGCTGGTAAAGGTCATAAATCTTTTTATAACAAACCTGGTTCTAAGAAGAAAAACATGAAGGCTGGTTTGGGTTATAAAAGGAAACAAAATTGGAATAAAAGTAAACAACAAAATTTGCAACAAAAGATGAATTTTGTTCAAGGGAAAAGTTTGAAAGAAGAGGAAAAACTCAAATTTGGACAACAGTCTAATGACGAGTTTGATGCTATGAAAAAGAAACAACAACAGGCTAAGGATGTTTCAGAGAAAGTGTGCTTTAAATGTGATCAAATTGGACATGTTGCACGAAAGTGTCAAAATCCAAAGCATGTTGATGTTGAAAAACAGAAATCTGAGAGTGTGAAACCAAGGTCAACCAGATTTGATTCGAGACAAACTTGGAGGTACCTTACAAACAAGTTTGCTTCAAATCAAAATTGGAAATCAAACCCAAATAGGTTCGATTCAAGACAGACCTGGAATTCTCACACACCCAGATTCAGAACAACACAGAGTTGGAGAACATCTGTTGATATGACAAAACCTCAAGAGTTTTGGAAACCTAAAAATGTTGTTCAAAATCAAAAGGTTCAAAAAGAGACAAATTTTTACAAAAGAGGTACTCCAAATGGTCAAGTATAGAGTGCTAAGAAACAAGTGATGTCGATAAAAGATGAAAAAGTTGAAATCAAAGCTGAAAAAGTTTTAAATGACAAAGAATTTCCAAAATTGAATGAAAATTATTGTGTTGGAATGCCTAAGGTCCAACAGACCTGGGCTAAATTGTTCAAATGATTGATAAAGTTTGCATGTGCAGGTGCTCAACGAAGCTGAAGATTGTGAGAATGATAGTTGGAGCAGCCTGGCACAGGAAGAGGTTGCAGGACCCTGGTTTGGTTGAACAGGGAGTTTTAGTTTGAGTGTTGTTTGTACATAAATAAACAATATTTACCCTAAAAACTTGAAAAATTAAAAACCAAAAATATGTTATGTTTTAGTTTTTGTTAGAATAAATATTGATTGAATACGCCGAAGCCCTCACGGCTGAACAAACATGATTACATTCATCAGATTGAAAAACGGTTTTCAAACTGTAAAAATCAATGTGTTGTAAATCATGGGGGTAATTACTGCTTTTAGTATAATTCAGTGCACGATTAGCAGAACATGGATGGCGAGACAAAGCTATCAGTATCGTGTTGTCAAATTTCTTTTAATGATTTTGCATTTTAGGGGGAGAAAAATTTGTAAGAAAATACAAAAAACATTAGAAAATTTGAAAAAGCCAAAAACATGATAAAATTCAAAAATTTGAGTTTTGTGTAAAAAGAGGAAATGATAGTACATCAGTAGACAGTTACGGTATGCTAAAGAATTGTAAAGAATTAATAAGCGTTAAACAGTCTCACTGATGATATGTCGATAGGTTTTTATACACTTAGTAAACTATTTCGGGATATAAACCTAAATTCAAACACTTGCTTATTTCATGGGGAACACTACTTGGATATATAGGTAACCCCTGAAATCTCGTTTGAAAGGTTCCATATTCTGAGATACTAGGTCTTTATACTCAGTGATATCTGGGGTATTATTCCGGTACTTCTGCTGTATGGAAGTACTGACCTAGTCCCCGAATAATACTTTCTGCAATTGCTTGAAACACAGCATCGCCCTCAGCAAGCTGATGAAACAATAAAATTGATAGTCGCTGCTGTTGTAACTAAAAGATCCTCTAAAGGGGACACACCGAAAAGTCGAAGCCGTCATCTCTCTGCGTATACGGTGTATCGACCTGAGCTCTCACGGCCCTCGCATTTAACCCCTTACAGATATCATTTGTGGTATACTCACCTGTAAGACTGAATATCTGGGATTCTGGATACGGGAGTATATTCAAGAGGTGGGACACATGAATGAGTTTAAGTTCAAAAGACATCTAAATCGTATCCTGAATCAGTTGAAGTTTGTATGAAAATTTAAGATGGATCAGTATATCGACAATCGAGGTGAATTGTTTAATTCTTAAAGTGAAATTACGCTCATCGGTACTTGTGACTTGTTAAAACTGATATGATTCTCTAACGCATGCTCAAAACAAAAATATTGTCTGTAAATATTTCGTTACTGCTTTATATTTTCAGAAAATACAAAAAGATTTTGATTTCTGTTTTATTTTCGACAACCGATGTCTGACATGCTAAGTTTTAAAATCTGAGTAAGCTGATTGTGTTTCTAAAAATAAAACAAGTTCATTAATTTGAAACTTGATAATTAAAAATAAAAATTTCAAAAACAGTTTGTGATATCTCCAAGGTAATTAAGTTGAACTTGGATGATAAACTGTGAGGGAGTTGGATTCTTTAATGCTGCCATATCTATAAAGTATGTTGATAGGGGGAGTGGATTAGGGAATTTGATTGATGGTTTTAAAATGTTGTTTCTTATATAGTGTTTGAGTGATTGCAGGATAAGAAAGATACCAGATTACGATCCCGAAAGCAAAGTCTGAGGGGGAGTCTGAAGACAAGCTGAAAGTTAGGATGAGCTTGTAGCTGAAAAGCTAGGTGTCGATCCCTAGAAGCACGGAAGCTTGACGAGAGGGGGAGCCTGCTGATGATGAAGCTGTTGATGATAAAACCAGTGATGAGATCCTGGTAAAAGAGTCAAAGTTAGAAGCTGATCAAAGAGAAAGAATGATGGATGCTTACATTGTTACAATCTGAATGAGATGGCAAAATGATCAAGACCGAAGAGATGGCATAACAGAGATTAATCACTGAAGACTTCGTCAATATCCGAGGGGGAGTCTGTTAGTGCATTACGTCTATTGACTTCGTCTTGTACCATGTAATAGAATAGGATAGGATAGGATATCCAGTGCACGAGGTTCGAGAAACGAAAGTTGGTGGTTTAGCAAGTAGATCCGCTTATATGGACATTGTCTATAAAAGCGGACCTATCTAGCAAGTAGGTCCGCTCATATGAACGTCCATATAAGCGAACCTGTTTCAACTATAAATAGGGCATTGTGTTGTTCATTTGGCAACTTCTGGAACTTGTAACGAAGTGCTGCCAATTTGCTTTCAGGTTGTAAACATTGTTAAAATCAATCAAAGAAGCATTATAATTAGTTTGAGCATCTGATTCATTGATTCCGCCTTTGAATTGGATAAACAACTCTTCTGATTGACTCATTCGGGTTCAACAACGATCCTACACCCCTCAAGTTAAGTAGTGGGATCTCCAATACTTAACTTGTTTAGGCATTTGCTGAATATCCTCTCATTAACCGCCTTTGTTAGGATATCTGCTAATTGATCTTCAGACCGCACAAAAGGTAGTTCAAGTATCCCTGATTCTAGCTTTTCTTTAATGAAGTGTCTATCTACTTCTACATGCTTTGTACGATCATGCTGAACCGGATTTTCTGAGATTTGAATAGCTGCTTTGTTGTCACACATGATTCTAGTTGGTTCTGTCGGAGGAAAACCGACTTCAGCTAGAAGCTTCCGTATCCATAGTATTTCTGTCAAGCCTCGTGCTATTCCTCGAAATTCAGCTTCTGCACTGGATAGAGCAACCACCTTTTGCTTCTTGCTTCTCCAGGTAACTAGATTTCCTCCGACTAGGGTGAAGTACCCTGATGTTGATCTTCGATCCCCTTATCTCTAGCCCAGTCTGCATTAGTGTACCCTTGAATTTTTAGATGTCCGTTTGATTTAAAGAGGACTCCATGGCCAATTGTACCTTTGAGATATCTCATGATTCTACATACTGCTTCCATGTGTGCTATTTGAGGCTGGTGCATAAACTGGATAACAACACTTACTGCATAAGCTATGTCAGGTCGTGTGTGTGACAGGTATATCAGTTTTCCTACTAGCCATTGATATCTCTCTCTTTCGACTAGTTTTGCTCCTTCCTCCATTTGAAGTTTATGATTCACCATCATTGGTGTATCTGCTGGTTTGCAATCGATCATTCCCGTTTCGGCTAACATATCTAGGATGTATTTTTTCTGGCAAATAAAGATTCCTCGTTTGGATCTTAGTACTTCAATTCCAAGAAAATACTTAAGTCTTCCCAAATCTTTCATTTCGAATTCTTGGAACAAGCTCTCCTTTAATTTTGTCATCTCTTCTTTGTCATTCCCTGTAATGATCATATCATCAACATATACAATTAGACATGTTACAAGTCTTCCTCTTTGTTTGATGAACAAAGTGTGGTCCGAGTTGCTTTGTTTGAATCCATATCCTTTCATTGCGAGTGTAAATCTACCAAACCACGCTCGGGGAGATTGCTTTAGACCATAAAGGGATTTTTTAACCGACATACTTCACCTGTCTTGAAATCTGTTGCAAAAGCAGGAGGAGCTTCCATGTAAACTTCTTCTGTTAATTCTCCATGCAGAAAAGCGTTTTTTACGTCAAACTAATGAAGTGGCCAATTTTCGTTTGCAACTATTGAGAAGAGGACGCTGATAGTCTTAATTTTGGCTACTGGTGAGAAGGTTTCCAAGTAGTCGATCCCGTATGTTTGAGTATATCCTTTAGCTACCAGTCGGGCTTTGTACCTCTCAATGGTTCCATCTGACTTGTACTTCACTGTAAAAACCCAGCGACATCCCACGGGTTTCTTTCCTGGAGGAAGAGTACACTTTTCCCATGTATCATTTTTCATCAGGGCCTCCATTTCTGTTCTCATTGCTTTTTCCAGTTCTCAGATTCTTAGGCTTGTTTTACATTTGTTGGAGTATGTTCAGAATATAATGAGGAAACAAACGCTTTAGCTTCCTGAGACAGGCTCCCCCTGACAATGTTGGCTACCGGATAATTTGAGTTTCGAGATTCCTTCTCTGGGGAATATCGCTTGGGAGGAACTCCCCTATTTGCCCTTGGTGGCAACACATATCGTTCTGGTGCTTCCCTTGGTTCAATGTGCTCTGCTGTTGTCACTGGTTCTATGTGTTCATCATCACTATGATTAGGGAAAGCAGGAGAACTTTGTTCAGCTTGCTCCTGTTCTGTGTGCTCAGATTCATAATGATTAGGGGAAACATCAGAATTTTCAGGAATCTCATTATTACTTACCTCGGGCATCAGGTTGGAGGGATTTTCTTCAGTGACACTGTGCTCAGTTGGTTGTATGTTTGTGTCAGGCGGTGATTCTCCTTTGGTACTGTGATCTCCTTTGGCTTCCTCAGACGATGGGAATCGAGTCAGCCAACCCAGTGTGTCTATGTGTTCGTTCTCCCCCTGACCACTGGGTTGGGTGTTATAGAAGTATTCTGTTTCAAGAAAGTCAAGGTTCATAGTAGTGTGTGTGTGACGTGTTTTTGGGTTATAACAACGATAACCTTTTTTATTAACTCCATAGCCTACAAACACACATTTCTCGGCACACGGGTCAAGTTTTGTTCGATTGGTTTTGGTATGTGAACAAAGGTTGAGCAGCCAAAAATTCGTGGTTCAAGAGTAAGAGGAGGAGGGATCTCGGTAAATTTTTATAGGGCTTGTATGGGGGTTTTTAGTTCAAGAATTTTTGTAGGAAGTTGATTTATGAGGTATACAGAAGAAGCAACTGCTTCGGGCCAATAAAATTTAGGGACTTCGGATTCGATTAGGAAGGCCCGAGTCATCTCAAGAATTATACGGTTTTTGCGCTCGGCGACTCCATTTTGTTCAGGAGTATGTGGACAGGTGGTTTGGCGAATTATTCCTTTGGTTTGACAAAACTGTTTTATGGATGCATTAACGAATTCCCCCCCATTATCGGATCGAAGAATTTGAATTTCTTTTTGAAATTGTGTGTGAATCATAGTATGGAATATAGTAAATTTTTCAAAAACTTCAGACTTGTGTTTCAAGAAATAAACCCACGTCATACGGGTACAATCATCTATGAATAGCAAGAAATAACGAAAGCCTTGCCCCCCGTAATAGGGGACGGGCCCCATACATCAGAGTGAATTAATGAGAAAGACACATTAACTCTTGTATTATTTGGCTTGAAAGGTTGTCGATGGCTTTTAGCAAGAAAACAAGTTTCACAATTTATTTTATCACGAGGAGAAAAAAGTTTAGGGAATAAAAGATGTAGATACCCAGAAGATGGATGTCCGAGACGCCTATGCCATAACCATGCTTCCCGGTTTGTAGTTCCATGAGCCAGCATCACAGTACCTTGTTGAGCCACCTCATCCACGTAGTACAACCCCTGACGCTCAGTTCCACGTCCAATAATCGTCCCCGTCCTGATATCCTGTAAGATACAAAAAGTGGGATGCATTAGCACTATACAATTTAGTTCTTTTGTCACATGACTGATTGATAGTAATTTATGTGACAATGATGGAACATAAAGGCAATTTGAGAGTTTTAATGTTGGGGAGATTTCAATTGTTCCCCCTCATTCTGCACGTATAACCTCTCCGTTCGCAGTTTGAATATGCGTTTTTCCCGGTTTGGATGTTGACACCAAATCAGAAATTTCATATGTCATGGTGTCGGTTGCCTCACAATCGAAAATCCAAGATTTATTTTTTTTTGTAATAGTTCTGTACTGTATTTGCATTTCCCATTTCTTTTTTTCTTTTCTCTGTTTCTACCCGTGTTCCCTACCTTTTCATTTCTTTATCTTCACTCTTTTCAAGACAACCAGATGTCTCTCTCTATGAAAACCAAGAGCAGCCCTAATATTGTTCAACAGCCGCCTCCCACAAAACACTCTCTCTTTCTTCTTCTTCTTCTTCTTCATCTCAAGCTCAACCCTACTGGTCCCGTACAGGAGTGAAGGCACCAAGGGTGGTTCGACGGTGTGTGGTGGTCGCGCACGGTGAGAGTGGTGGTCGCGCAGGTTTGCTGGTTTGGGAAGTGGCGGACCTGGTGGTGATTGCTAGAATACGTGATCAGAGGATGGTGGGTTTGGAAAATTTTGATGTTGTGGTTTAGTGACGGCGGAGGATGGTGGTTTAAGTAGGTGATTTCTGATGGAGATTTATGGGGTGTTGTTAGTGTGACTCGAGATGGAGGTGAGGTTGGTTGCAACGGAGTTTTCCGGTGGTTCGCCGGAGATGGGTTTATCAACGGGTTGTTTTGTAGCGGAACGCCGGAGATGAAGAGGTTTGTTTTGTAACTTTGTTTTGTGGTTTTGATTTTCCTTGAGATTTTTGGTTTGAGATAAGTAGATGATGAGCAAAGTGTTTCCAAGGATCAGAAACACCGCTCTGATACCATGAAAACTTTATTAAAAAAGCTTGTATTGATTGTTGTGTATTACAATGAAAAACAAGAGGCCTATTTATACACCAAACAAAAAACTATACACGGAAACATATTGAATGGTTGGTGCTTGAAACAGGCTGGCGAATAGCTAGCAAATCTTTGATTGGAAATGATGACCAGATCTAATCCGATAATTTTGCCTTTGACAATCTTTTCCGTTTAACAAAAAAAAAAAAAAAAACCGATGGGAGGTAGCATACTAATGGAACTCTGATCGCCCAGGGGGGTCAACGGACCCCTCTGACCCCCCTCTGGTTCCGCCGATGGTAGTGAGTTTTTAAATGAAGAAAGAAAAAGAGTGAATAAGGAGATGATGTGAAAAAATTCTTTGCAAGAATCTCAATCTTGCATTAGAGATGGTCTAAGGCTATAAGGTGTGGTCATGACCACCATGACCATCCACGTCAGCGCCATGACCACCATGCCCATTTTGGTTATTTATCCTTTTAAGCTATCTTAGGTAAATTGTTGGACTTCAAGGGATAAAAGGAAACTTAAATCAGTTAACTGGCTGTCTTTCCTAAATCTCGATCATAGTAAGCTGTGTAAATGCTCCTTCCTTGCTATCACGAAGCGATTATTGTTCTAAACGTGTGCTATAAATTGGAGCTCCCTGCTCGTCCCCATCATCATCGTTCGTCGTTGTTCGATCGACCATCAATCACTTGATGATTCAGCTTCTGGATTAAATTATGTATTGAATAGTCTGGTCTTGATCCTATCGAATTATATTTTTGCCTTTGTTACATCTGTCTAATTTTAGTGGATTGTTCTTGTATTGCCTTATTCAATAAATCGAATCATTTGGTTTGTGACACAATTTATAATAGGGATGAGATCGATATCATACTGGTACCGTACCGGTACCGGTACCGATACCAAAATTGAGGAAAAGTGGATACCGAATACTGTACCAAATATATCGGTTCGGTCGGTTTTTCGGTACTTTACCGCATTTGTCCCGCTTTGGTGTTTTCCATTGTTTTACCTAATATCCATTATCGATGGATACGAACCATTGTATTGCAAGTAAGTTTAAATTATCATACTAGAAGATGCCATGAATGAGTACACTTGGGCCATGCTTTTTTACTTTTTATAATTATGCCATGAACAACTTAGAAGAAAAAATCGTGTAAATGGGATATCGGTTTGGAATTCAAATGTAAATGGAAAAGTAAAATATAATGAAAAATAATGAACGAGTACAACATAATCTGGCACATATGCATAATTTGTTTTAATCAATCGACTCAATCAAGCAACTACTATCCAGTATCCACCTATTCTTCATTTCACAAACTATTCAAACACTTATATCTTTATTTTATAAAAACAATAAATAACTAAAAGAGTTAATTGCCAAAATCGTCTCTGAGGTTTGGGCATGTTTGCCATTTTCGTCCAAAATGACACTTTTGTACTAAATTGCCCCCAATGTTTGTAACTTTTTGCCATTTTCATCCAAACCACTAACTTAGTTTATTTTTTCTGTTAAGTTGAGAATATTTGGATGAAACTGGCAAATATAAAACCACAGGAATGATTTTGGTAATTTACTCAAACCCTTTTTAATTTCTTTTATTTAATTATTTTTCTTACATATATAATAAAAAAGAATATACATGGAGTTTTTAGAAAAAAATTAACAGTTTTGTCACATAATTTTTATAAATTTTCATCCAAATCACTAACTCAGTTTATTTTTTCTGTTAAGGTGAAGGATGTTTTAAATTTTATAAATTAAGACAAAAATTAATTTACAGCTTTTTTATATAAATCAGTTTTATAAAGAGAAAACGTCATTGATGTACAACACATAACAATCGATTACAACTTTTTGTATTTATCAGTTGTAGAGATAGAAAAAAATTGCAAACCGTTACATATTTTTTTAATGTGTTGAGCACCTAGGAAATATGTTGGTAGAAATAAAAAATTTATTTACTTAAGATTATGAGGGCAACTAACTAATACTTATTCTCAGTGGTTTGAGTAAAGAAACTTTTGGTTCATAACATTATAATTACAATTTGGTGGGTAATTTTAAAGTTTGATAACGATACGTTGTTTGATAGAGGGGGAGGGGGCACTGGCTTCTGTTTTTCCTTAGGAGCGAATTTAAAAGAGTAGAAGATGAATTGCAAACTTGGTACATATGATAAGATTTTTTTATTTGACCTTTTTCAATAAGGTCACCAGCATTTTAATTTTATAAAATTTAGAGGTTTAAGTAGATTTTACTTTTATAAAACTGATCTATGTAAAAGATTAGAAATTAATTTTTGTCTTAGTTTATAAACATCCTTCGCCTTAATAGAAAAATTTAACTTAGTTAGTGGTTGGATGAAAATTTATAAAAATTATTTGACAAAGCTATTATTTTTTTCATATAAAAATTGCATGTATATTCTTTTTTATTATATATGTAACAAAATTAATTAAATAAAAGAAATTTAAAAGAGTTTGAGTAAATTGTCAAAATTGTCCTTGTGGTTTTATATTTGCCAGTTTCATCCAAATATCCTCAACTTAACAGAAAAAATAAACTAAGTTAGTGGTTTGGATGAAAATGGCAAAAAGTTACAAACGTTGGGGGCAATTTGGTACAAAAGTGTCATTTTGGACGAAAATGGCAAAACTACCCAAACCTTAGGGACAATTTTGGCAGTTAACTCTAACTAAAAAGATTGTAAACAAATATTCAACTGGTTTATAAGAAAAATACATCACCAAAGTTAACTCATCTACCATTATTTAAAATATAAATTGAAGGATAAATTAATTAGTTGCCAAAAAAACCTCTTGAAATTCCTTAGTAAAATTCGGTACTAATACTGGTTTATAAGACTATCGATGGTCTGTACGGTACCGGTATTCCGGTAAAAAATCTCATCCCTAATTTATAAGACTATCTCCAATGCAAACGGCGCCCTTAGGCGCCTTTAGCTGCCTAATCAGCTGACACATCATATCCTTAAAAATCCTTAAAAACCACCAATTTCATTTCCAACCATACAAACATCCTTACATATCCTTATATTTTCCACATCATCACCTATTTTTTATTTAAGTTTACCCATTTTTTCTTTAAGTTCACTTACTTAAATTATTAAAATGTATTAAAAAAATTAAATGATTAGATAATTAATATAAGTAGTTTAAATAAAATAAAAAAACATAAAAACATCAAAACTGCATTACCTAAAAATAAAAGTAAACTAGATTTAAAAACAAACATTTTAAAAATAAACATAAACTACTCTCGATTAATCCGTGTTATACTTTGCCTTAATCCTAGCACACTCAGTGTCATGTCGGGCTTTTTGAACTGGGTCCATGTGAGCAGTCGGGATGTAAAGTATTTTTTTCTATTTAAATTCCAATTAGTTTGTCATATGAACTCTCCAATAACCAATCGCTTGTTGCTTAAGAGACAGAGTTTCGTTTAACCGGTCAAGTAGTTCTTCTTTCTTTTCTTGGTAAGAAGATCCTGCCTTGGCATTCCTCTTAATCTTAACCTTATTCTTTGCCTTTGCTTCATCATCATTATTTTTTGATAAACTTGTTTGTTTATTTCTTTTGGCTTCATCATCATTATTTTTTTTTTCGACAAGGAAGCTATAAGAAAAACCGAGCTTGTTACTAAAACAAATGGTTAAAAATAAAAAGGTTTTGGTGGGTAAAAGTGTGTTTATTTTGGGTTAAGAAATGAAAAGGTTTAGGCTCAAAGGGGTTAACTAGGGGGATTTTGGGTAGGTGGTAGAAAAAAAAAAGAAAAATAATGGTGTAGAAATAAAAAGGGTTAGTCCTAATGCCTCCATCATTTACTTACTCGGGTTTAAGTTGGTAAGGACCAGGAATGTATCGTCGTGGCAAGTTCTAGAGTCGTAAGAACCAAACGGCTATTCACACAAGAAACGAAAAATGAGCATTAAGTTTAAAGATATGTATTTATATGCTCAATAAAGGCTCAAAACTCACTTTTTGTGGGAATGGGTTTTTATGTGATCAAGTATATATAATCAAATTTTAACTAAATTTGTCATGCCGTTTCATAATTTTCTTATGTTGGTTCTTTTTATCACGACGCTATCGGTTGTAAATTTGTAAAAATATAACCTTTTTAGAATTTGAACTTCCCAAATTAAACCCAGACAAGTAAAAAAAATGAATTTTTTTTTTGAAAAAAATTTGGGGTGATTAGCGGTCCCAATAGAGTTTTGGGTAAGGTTTGTTAATTAGGACTCGCAAGATTCAAGGTTTTAGCATCCCCCTCACACTTAAATTACACATTGTCCTCAATGTGTCCCAAAAATAAGTTTTTAGGTTGATTGAATGTGTAAAAAGGTGCGAAAAAGCAAAAATTTATGTTACTGGGCGTCTGGACACGACCCCGTGGTGTCCAGGCACGGCCCCGTGTTCAGATCGCCAGTAACAAAAGTTTGTAAAAAGAAACAGAAGCCTGGGCACGGGGGGGGGGGGGGGGTGTTCAGTGAGCACGCCCCGTGTCCAGTTACCTGAACTGGACATTTTCTGCAGATTGTGCAGCACGGGGCCGTGTTGGCTGAGCACGGCCCGTGCTGAACTTGCTGTAATGAAGAAAATTTTGTCGGATGGCCCTGTGTTTGTGCATGGGGTGCTGGTGCAAGTTTCCCTTGTTATCCTTCACCATCTCAAGTGTGTTTTATCCTTTACAACATCATCCAAGCACCAAAATAATTAAAACCATCATTCATTAAAATAGAGAGAAATACATAATAATCCTAGAAAATTAAAAACAAAGAAGAAAAAGAAAAGTTAAAGGTCCTAAACTAGATAGGTCAAGTGATACATAAAATCATTCTAAGGAGCTCTACTTTTACATTAAGAACCAAAATTCCGGAAATGATTTTCCGGTATCTAGAAGCTTGGTAGAACTACGGGCCGAGGGGTGTTCCCTAGATGCTGTTAAAGCCATTCTTCTATCTCTCTCGGGAGGAAGAAGGCGGCTTCATTTTCTTCAACATCTTATGGATGGGGAGTGACACCAATCGGAACCCCTTGTAGTATATCGCGAGGAGGTCCCGGGTGTATGGTGTACCATTCGGCTGGTATAATGACTTCAGGCACCACGTTCCATGTCCTTTGGGTGATTATTGGTACCAAAGGAGGAGAGGTGAGAATGTTCAACCTTTGGTGCAAAAGGTTGACCTCTCGAAGACACCCTTCTAGTCCCACCGTTAAGTGATTGATACGGTCGACCAATGCTTCTTCCACCCCTGTCATTTCATCAATAGCTTCTCTTAAAGCGTAAACATAGTTTACAAGAGAGTCCTCTACCGTTGATGACCTCCTCCCCTGCCGGTTGTTCCTTGATTGCGACGAAGATGTTCCGCTAGTTCTGCTCGCCACTCTGAGAAAACAGACCGAAAAGAGTTCAATTTTTATGGAACAGTACCTCGGACACGGCCCCGTGTTCAGCCGTTTGCAGGTTTTTAGAGCAAGGAATCTTGGAGTTTTAAATTATTATTTTTTCAATTTATAAGGTACTTTTAAGCATAAATAATTTAAAACAAAGTTGTATAACTCATTTTAAACAAGATTCCTTGAATAATAACCTTACAAACATTACAATAAAACTTGGAATCATGGAGATTTCAAGTTTTAATGGAGGTATTGAGTGAAAATTGAAGAAGAAGGCAATGAACAAAAGTGGAAAAGACAAGATGGTTATTGAGAACCTTCTTTAGAATATACCTTGGATGGTATGAGTGAAAATCCCAGCAAATCTTTGTCTTTGGAGTGGTCCAAATGAGCAGGAATCTTGCTGCATTTATAGAAAACGACCGCACGCTGCACACGGTCCCGTGTCGGTTGGACAAGGCCCCGTGTGCAGACAGAATCCTGACACATTTTGTCCGTATTCTGATGAAAATCAGAAAGGAATCTTTTGGTGGACACGGGGGCGTGTTGACCTGGACACGGCCCCGTGTCTAGAAGCTGTCTAATGGAGTTTTCTTATTTTTTAAGGAATTTATCCAGATCGGGCGGTTCCTTACTGGATGGAACAACCCCGAAGTGCCTAAGATACCTTAATTGTTCTAGATTAAGACGAGAACGCAAGAGGTTGTCGGTGAGGGTGATTCCTATGCTAAATGTAGGTGGATAAGTCCAACCCTTTCCCGGACTCTCGTTAAAGAAGGTGTATGCCGAATTGCTCAGGTCTCTGTATGCACCGAACGAAGTCGATGGAGAGTCCTTCACGGCACAATCGACACAGGGACGACTATCGCCCAAGTCTTCGGTAGAGTTGAAGGTAATGTCGGGAACAACGAAGTTGTTTTTATTCGAATGCGATCCCAACAATTCTTCTTGGGTATCGTCTTGAGATGAATCAATGAAATCCATCTTAAGTTCTTTTAACCAATTAAGAATTAGATCTTCTAATTGAAATAGTTCATCAAGAAGCATTTCTCCTAGAAGGTCCGGTTGAGAGCATTCGAGGGAGAGATATGGATTATTTTTACTTTCGCCCCTCTTTAGGATACAGGAAAACACTGGGTCTATATAGTGGGGCTTATAATTTAGAAAATAACATTCTAATTCTTTATGAGAGCCACCACATATTTGACACCACGTACGATAAGAGTGCTGAAAGTAAAAAATATCAGTATCACTCATGTTTGTGCCAGAAATTACCAACCGTCGGGATCTTACGGTTCTGTTTTCAGTAACTGAAACTTGGGAACGGGGCGTGTTGAGTAGGCACGGCCCCTTGTTTAGCCTACTGTCTGACTTAAAACAGGATTGCCAGTTCCAAAGATTGGGCATGGGGCGTGTTCAGCGGGCACGGCCCGTGCTGAGTTCTGCAGAAGCTGAAAAATTAAGAAAATCCTAAAAAAAAAAACAGAAAAATTAGAAAAAACGATTAGGCCGTTGATTCCTAACTTTCTTAAAATCCTTGTGTCCCCGACAACGGCTCCAAAAACTTGATCTGCGTGTAGTGTAATATATTTTTATGTATATTTTAAGCCCTTTTACACTTTTTAGCCAAGTTTTAAATTTATAAAACACGATATTTACTAACACTAAACACACATATGGGCAAGTGCACCCATTTTCCACATCATCACCAATTTTTTATTTAAGTTTACCCATTTTTTCTTTAAGTTCACTTACTTAAATTATTAAAATGTATTAAAAAAAACTAAATGATTAGATAATTAATATAAGTAGTTTAAATAAAATAAAAAAACATAAAAACATCAAAATTACATTACCTAAAAATAAAAGTAAACTAGATTTAAAAACAAACATTTTAAAAATAAACATAAACTACTCTCGATTAATCCATGTTATACTTTGCCTTAATCCTAGCACACTCGGTGTCATGTCGGGCTTTTTGAACTGGGTCCATGTGAGCAGTCGGGATGTAAAGTATTTTTTTCTATTTAAATTCCAATTAGTTTGTCATATGAACTCTCCAATAACCAATCGCTTGTTGCTTAAGAGACAGAGTTTCATTTAACCGGTCAAGTAGTTCTTCTTTCTTTTCTTGGTAAGAAGATCCTGCCTTGGCATTCCTCTTAATCTTAACCTTATCCTTTGCCTTTGCTTTGTCCCTCCCGGTTGGCCTTTGTATCATCATCATCATCATCATCATTGATGTGCGTGTAGTGTAATATATTTTTATGTATATTTTAAGCCCTTTTACACTTTTTAGCTAAGTTTTAAATTTATAAAACACGATATTTACTAACACTAAACACACATATGGGCAAGTGCACTCATCGTGGACGTAGAATAGTGTTGGTAAGATACCGAGGTCGTCCAAGGACACAAGAGCTTTTAGTACCGGTTTATCCTCAACGTCTAATCAAATCAAAAGTTAGAAAAAAGGTTTTTAAACTAGAAAAATAAAACTAACTAAAATGCTGAAAAATAAAATAAAAATAAAAACAGATAGACAAGATGAATCACTTGGATCCGACTCGTGTGTAGTATAACCTTTGATTATTTTCGCACTTTTGCACTTTTTAAGAGATTATCTTAGTTATTGTAGTAGGCCCTTCTTTTGAAGGGGACGTTACCCTCAACCCATTAGTTTGAGCCAGCATGGATACAATCCTAAAGGGTCGGATTATTGAAAGATAATTAATTAAGTTATTAATGCATAATGTGGTAGGCCCCTCTTTTGAAGGTGACGTTACCCTCGGCTAAGTAGTCTGAGTCAGCAGGGATACAGTCCTAAGTAGCCGGGTTAAAGTTTTAATAGTAGCTTACTTATAAGGGGATCAAAGAGTTTGGACCCCCGCCATCCAATGCCGGTGGGTATTGAAGGAGGTCCTACTAAATTTGACCCAGGTCCTTTGCAGGATCTATACATTGAACAATGGCAAGACTCTTACCAAACCGTTCCCTTAACCCCCGACCAGGTAGCCAACATATCTCCATATAGACCGTGGAGACATGAATGGTGAAAATCTTTTATTTTATATAGACAGTAAAATAATGACAAGACACCACAGACAAACGATAAGGAAGAATCACCTTCAACATAAGAAACTAGTTATCAAAGTCAGTAATACATAACCAAATAAAAAGTGCGAAAAGATTAAAAATAAAAAGTATTACACTAAACACTTGTCTTCACCAAGTGATGTAAGAGATTTAGGCAAACATGGCCTTTGATTGTCAAGAACTCTTACGATCAATCTTGGATCCCGAGACGACTCACACACTCTATGATGGACAATGGATGATGGTGGTGGATGATGGTGTTGTGATGGTGGTGGGTGGTGGGTGAAGTGTGAGAGAGGTGGTGTGCTAAGGGATGGTTTGCAAATGAGCCCAGCACCCCTATTTATAGCCTGAACAGCAGCTCGGGCACGGCCCCGTGTCCATCCTCCTTCTCTTTCTTCATTATTTGCAGTTTGTCTGCATTAGTTGACCACACCCCCGTATCCGCTGAGCACGACCCCGTGTGCAGAAGCGTATCTGTACTATCAAGATTTCCCTAGATTATGCGAATCTTAGAGTTGACCACGGCCCTGTGTGCGCTGAGCACGACCCCGTGGTGGGCGATAGAAGCTTCTACAACTTTGTCTTTTCTGCTGACACTTGGGCACGCCCCCGTGCTCATTGAGCACGGGGCGTGTTCAGCCTTTTTTTCTCTTGTTTTGCTCTGGAAGATGCTGTCGGGGAGGTCGGCCACGCCACGTTTGTTCCTTTTCTTGTATTTATGTTAGATTTAGCTGCCTTTTTTGCTTCTTTTGTTCATTTGAGCTCATTTAATCCTGAAAATACAAACGGAAGACAAAAACACACGTTTTCCAACATTAGTACTAAAAAAGGTTAGTTTTATGCCACAATTGATGTAATTTATATGTTGCATTTTGTGCACATCATCGTCATCATCATCATCATCATCATCATCATCTAGTGAGATGCCATAATCCTCCACCGACAATGAGGTATTAGCGTTAAGGTCCAAGGCCGTGGTATAGGCATCGGAAGGAGTACCAACCAGGGTGTATTCACCAGTGCTCGCTGTCTTTGTGCGTTTGGGCGGCTAAGCACCGTATACCTTGATTGGTCCAGAACATTTTTTGTGGTCCTTCACAACCCTCCAAACATGCTCATATTGAAATGGTTGTTCGGTGGGGTTATTCTTTCTATCAGCAACATTTCGTCCGACATACCACTCTTTGTATTGTTTTTGTTGCGTATGTATAGGTCGTTGAATATGTTCACCTTAGTTTTAAACATGGTGCCAATGTGACCTTAAGTTATGGACAGTCCTCTCTTGGGAAATTGATGGCTTTTCAAGAAAATCTCTAAAAATCATCCCCAAAATACACCCACCCTTTGACTATTTCTGAAGACCAGGTCTTCAGAAATGTGCACGTAAGCCTTGGCAAGCAGAACCACTTTTTCCAAGGTCCATTTGATGCGTCTCACTTCAAAAGATGATTCCGCAAATTTCGTGTTTTTTTTTGTTTTTTGTTGTTTTCTTTTGGGTGGATGGAGTAGCCTCAACACTAAAGATATGAGGCTCCACAAATGATGTTTCGGTGCTTGGAATAGCAGGACTCTGTCGTTGTTGTTGTTGTTGCATTTGTTGTTGTAACCGCTGAAACATCATTTGTTGTTGGAACTGCTGAAACATTATTTATTGTTTAATCACTCCAGAATTTTGGTCGAACTGTTGAAAACCAATATTTGGTAATGGTTGGCTTAGTTGTTTTTGTGGAAACCCAAAGTTTGGAAGTGGTAAGTTTGGGTTTTTATCTGCACTACCTTGATTCAACAACTCGGTAAAGTTTAGTTTTTGGTTTGGATTCATTTTTTTTATGGTGAGATAGGTGATGAAATTTGGTGATAGTTGCAGAATCTTATGTGTTCTTTAGGTGATTCAACTGGTAGTTCTAAATATAAGGTAAATAGAGTTCAATGGGTAGGTAAGTAAATTACATGGAGTAAATGAAGTTGGTTAATTAATTAAATAAATGAAGTTGGTAAATTACATTTATTCGTTCTTTTGACATAAAGTATGAAAATGAAATGAAATAAAGATTATTAAATGAAGTTGGTTGATTTAATAAATAAATGAAGTCTGTGTATTAGTTCTGTTGAAAGAGTGTATGAAATTTAAATGAGGTTTTGATTTTAGTGTACTGAGATGATTTAATTAAATGCTTTGTTTTTTTTATGAAAATTGAACTTCATAAAAACCAACCAAAACCGACTACTATCTCCAAGGCGGAGAAAGAAGTCGAACACCAAGAAAATACAAAACAACCAATTACATTACATCAAATGAACACCATCGGTTCCAGTCCACTACCCCACCCTTAAACCTATGTTTGTACCATAAAAACCCCAATGTCTTGATATCCGCAACCAAATCCACCACATTAGACGCCTTACTATTGAAGACCTTATCATTCCTGGCTCGCCATAATCTCCAGCATGCAATGATAATGATACCATGAAGGATCGTTTTCTTGACCCCCGCCACTCCACTATGATCATGTAAATCCACCAAATCCTTGACGTGAAAAACAAACGGTCTAGGTATGTTGCACCAAACAGAAATCGCATTCCACACCCCCAAAGCCATAACGCAACCTGTAAGAACATGCTCTATAGTTTCTTCATACGCCTCACACCAAACACAAAACTGATTATTAATGGCAATGTTTCTTCGAGCAAGAGCCATCTTAGTTGGGAGGCGATCCAAAAACGCGTGCCACATAAAAATATTACATTTGTTTGGGGCCCGGGAACTCCAATGAAACCCGAAAGTAGATGCACCATTATCCAAACCTCGCAACCATTGCTTGACAGCAGCGACTTCAAACCCATCATTAGAGCCATGAGACCAAACCCACCTGTCCTCTCTACCGTCTAAGCTAATCGCCTGCAACTGAGCCTCCATCGATTGTTTGTCAATGACCTCTTCAGTAGTGATCGGAGCTCTAACCCAATCCCATTAAAAACATGGCATGTCCCTATAACCTTCATACGAGCAGCAAGCAGTACAAGTTTAGACTTCTCGAGAGCAAAGAGAGTAGGATAAGAAACTTTTAGCGGCTCACTCCCCAACCACGTGTCCAACCAAAATCTAATTTGCCTCCCATTCCCGGGACTACCACGAATAATACCATTTAGGCCAACCCCCTCTACCTTATGTTTATTCCAGAAAGTAACGCAATTTTTCTAAACGCCCGGAATGGCATTGTTAATAGGCGCAATACCCCAACCCCTAGAAGAGCCATGAATGGAAACGACTACTCTTCTCCATAATGCATTAGGTTCATTAAGAAACCTCCACAACCACTTGACTAACATCGCATTATTATTGACCTCAAGAGGCGCTATCCCCAACCCACCGTCTTTAATACGTTTAGTAACAATCTCCCACGAAACCCAACTCATCTTTCGGACATCCTCCGTGCCTCCCCAAAGAAAGCGTCTCATTAGACCTTCTAGCTCACCAATAACCTTCTTAGGCGCCTTGAAAAGGGAAAAGTAATATGTTGGTAGACTATCCAACACCGACTTTATCAAAGTTAAACGTCCGGCAATAGAAAGGGTATTAGCTTTCCATTTCGAAAGTCGCCGCTTAAACGAAGACACCACTGGTTCCCAGTTCGACACTCTATTCATATTTGCCCCAACCTTGATGCCCAAATACGAAAATGGCAATGCACCCTGCTTGCATCCTAAAGTCTCTGCCATACCCACAACATCTGCGTCTTCCACTCCCACTCCATAAAGCACTAATTTGTGGAGATTGATCTTAAGACCTGAACATAAATAAAAGATACGCAAAATACGCTTCATATTAGTGAAATTAAACGACGACCACTCCCCCATAATCATAGCATCATCCGAAAGAAAATGAGACATAGCCGGACCATCATTAGGAAGCTTGACCCCATGAAAAGCACCTATATCACATGCCTGATTCAGCATTCCCGAGAAGGCCTCCATCAAAATAATAAATAAAAAGGAGAAAGCGGATCTCCCTGTCAAATGCCTTTTTGACACCCGAATTCAAAGGTAGGGGAACCATTCACTAAAACAACGACTCTAGATGAAACCAGGATACCACGAATCCAATCACACCAAGCAACAGGAAAGGCCATCTGCGCCATGACCGACAATAAAAACTCCCAGTTAACGTTGTCGTATGCCTAATCAAAATCGATCTTGAACAAAAAGATTTTCCTGTCTCTCTTCTTTGCCCAAGCAATAACCTCATTGGTCATCAAAGGACCATCAAGAATATATCTCCCGGATAAAAACGCTGACTGATGCTCAGACACTAGACTACCCAAAATCGACTTCAACCGGTTTGCCAACACCTTGGACACCACTTTAATGATGCTCCCTATAAGGCTAATCGGTCTAAAATCCCCCAGGCTCGAAGGAGCACTAACTTTAGGAATCAGTGTAATAAAAGACGACCCAACCCCCGAGCTAAACCGTTTCACCTCGTGAAAATGACCCATAATATCAACAAAGTCAGTCTCGAACAAGTCCCAGAAATGCCTAATGAATCTAAAGTTAAATCCATCAGGACCAGGAGCTTTATCCGCACCACAATCAAAAGCCGCTCGTTTGATTTCCTGCACCGAGAACTCAGCAACCAACCCATCAGCGTCCACTAAGTTCAACGAGGACATCCCATAACACACAAGCTTCAGCCGGTTACACAAAGAGTCTTTAAACTTATCCCGGAAAAATCCCATAACCTCCCGTTTAATACTAACCGGATTCGTTTCCCACCTCCCATTAACCTCCAAACCAGGAAGATGATTAGACGCCTTACGTTTGTTAATAAACCCATGAAAATATCTCGAATTATCATCCCGATGAGTAGCCCAATTACACCGCGCCTTCTGTTTCAAATCACGATAATTAAAATCATCTAGTTCTCCAGTTCGCCGTTTTATCTCTTCCAAAGTCCAAACCTCCTCCTCAGATAAAGTTCTACTTTCCAAAGCTTGATCTAACACACAAAGCTCATGATCCAAAAAACGCCTCTCCTCTATTTCATTCGCTTTAACCTCAACCACCCAATTGGAAATATTATTACGTAACATCTTGAACTTCCTCATTAGAATCGAGTCCGGGTTACCAGTGAACGAGCCATCTTCTAAGGTGCTTCTAACAATCATACCAAAATCATCCCGACCAAGCCACGAGTTTTAGAATCTAAAGGGTTTAGGGCCGAAATTTCTCGAACCCATCTTCAACAACAGAGGACTATGATCAGACTTATATCTCTCTAAAGCAATATATTCAACGCAGGGCCATTCCATAAAGACATCCCAGTTCACAAAAATCCTATCAATGCGACTCAGTTTCACACCTGCAACAAAAGTAAAACGCCTCCCTTTCAAGGACTACTCATGAAGGTTCGCTGCATCAATGATATCATTAAACTCATTAGCCTCAACCACATTAAAAATAGAGTTCTGCCTATCCTCCGCGCTTCTGGCCGAATTAAAATCCCCAGCCACAATCCACCTACTAACCCCCTCACCAACCAACCCAATAATCTCTGTCCACAAAACACGTTTAGCAACTATATTCTGCGGAGCATACACATTGAGCACATGACACGGACACCCGCTCCCTTTGATCACCCCGGAAACAAGAAGCCAATTAGGATTTTTTACCACCCTGTCCATGACGAACACATGAGGATCCCAAATAGACAACAAACTTCCCGATCTACCCGTAGAAGGCACCCAATCATAAATAAAATCCCCAACCCCCCAAAAACGCCCTAAGTTCACCGATCCAAAGAACTATATTGTGTTTCCTGCAACATTAAAAAACTGACCTCATTATGAGTCCGAAGACGACGAACCCAATCCGCTTTACCGTGATTCCCTATACCACGGATATTCAATGAAATAACATTCATTGATCACCGTATTGATACCCTTCAGTACGCAACACCTCTTTAACCTTCGGCATGAAATCACTCAAGTTTTCCACCCCAAGGCTCTACTCAACTCCACTGTTTCCGATGCTTCTAAATCAATGGCTGCTTAACCACTGCCTCACTATTATTCACCTCGGCATGAACCGCTACAATAGAACCACTATCTAAACTTCCGGCTGTAATTCTTTGGTTGAGATCCGGAGATAGAAAGCAATCGTTACCGGCTGCTTCACCACTACCACCCGACTCAGAAGCATCAGATAAAATACCAATCAACTTGTCCAAGCCGAACATGTCGTTATTCTCCCTTGGCCTCTTCTTAGGACGTTCAAGAGAACCACTACCCTCACTTCTATTTTTGAATAGTGATTTACGACGAAACTTCTTCCTACCAGTGGATGTAACAGTTTGCACTCCGGAAGGCTCAGCCAAACCACGAACATCACCAGCCCCAAGAGAGATACCATGACTATTCCCAACCCCATCATTGTCAACATTCCCCAACCCTTCATCCCTTCGCACCTCCCCCTCCTCACAGTGAGCAAACACATTCTCATCCTGCTGCATAAGGTCATCGACCTTCTCCTCCTCTGGTGTCTCCGAAGTAACATGTCACACCCCCAAAATCCACACGCGGAGTATCACCGCTTGGAGGCGTGACATGACCAGGATCCAGCCACCAATCATATTGAACAATGTATTTAAAATAGATAAAACCCAATCACGCAATATAATTGGTGTTTCAAAACTAGTTAATCAAGTTCAAATTAAATAGCGGAAGCATAAGATGTGGAATCAAAACATAAGTTCAATAAGTTCATAAAGTTTAAATATTTAGAATGGGACATAACAGTCCATATCCCACAAAGACCTCCTCCTCGCACAAGCTCCATAAGCATCTAACGACCTGCAAGGCATGTAACAACGAGTCAACAACAAAGTTGAGCGAGTTCACAGTAGGTGTTTGTTATAAAGTAGTTTTTCAAGAACTATGAGTTTGTTTGCAACTGCAGGTTAAATCAACTTTCCTTATTTTCCAAACCATAAACGGTGGGGGCTACCCCATGTTGTAAACCACTAGACTAGATGTATATATAAGTGTCCTTCCCAATCCGAGGACAGAGGTACATATTAAATACGTAGGTTTAGCGCTGGTGCCCTTCCCAATCCGAGGACAGAGGTACGTATAAGAATACGTAGGTTTAGCGCTGGTGCCCTTCCCAATCCGAGGACAGCGGTACGTAGTGAATACGTAGGTTTAGCGCTGGTGCCCTTCCCAATCCGAGGACAGTGGTATGTAGTGAATACGTAGGTTTAGCGCTGGCGTCCTTCCCAATCCGAGGACGGAGGTAAGTAGTCTAGTAGTGGTGAAAGTACAAGTTCCGTCTTAGCTATTTAATCCCATTCCCAACCCACCGGGAATCCCATGCCTTAAGAGTGTGAACTCACCTTTGGTTGCTCGGTTTGACTCTCAAAAATAACTAACAGTCAAGGTCGGTCAATCACGTCCTAGTATGATTACCACTTAGTTTATTAGTGACTTCAAATAAGCACGAAGTTCCTACACGCATCTACCACATAACATGCACTCACTTTAACGGTTCATGCCCATATTAACATCTCATCTATTCCCATTCATAAGTAAACATACGACATTGCACATAACACTTTCATTGACAAATAACATGTTAGATCGTTCTCAGATAACCTACCCGACATTTAGACACGCAAATTACTACCTATGTCGTTTCAGCTTTAACATTCAAAACTGGGCTGTTTTCAGGAATTTTAATAAAATAGTTAACTTACTCCAAAAATTCCCAAATTTTTACAGAACGGGTTAAACGATCCAAATATTATTTTGTAAAAATTTTGGGGTTCAGTTCATTACCAATATTTCAAAAAAAACATTTACCGGACTGCAATCAAATTTGTCACTTTCTGACTACAGTCTAAAGAATAATTCACTTAAAATTCATCGTAGGTCCGATTGACGAAATTCTAGTTGGGGAATGACCGTGACATCAGTGATCATCTACAGTATAAATTTCATGAGCTAGTTCTACTCAGGTTTCAAGTTATGACGAAAAACACATCACACATTTTCTGCAGTAAAAACACAGCTTGAGCTGCTGTCCAAAAACAGACCTTTAAAAGTAGTAAACAACCTCGAAAAATTACGATTCCAGTGCCTTTTGATCCGTTTTTCAAAAATACATAATTTAGGCTTTAGAAAATCAGTTTTTCGATTTATTATGATCCATTTACAGCCAGTTGAAGTTGGCTGAAAATGCTAATCAGCATGCTTTTTTTATAGTTTAAATGTTACTAAAACGTATCAACAAATGTCCTAACAACGGGTTTATCAAGAAATCAACGATCAAACATCATGCATGCTTTAACCAACCGTAATCCAACAAGATTTCATCTTTATGTAAACTTATGTTCATGTTCCTTGTTCATTTTCTTTTTATGTTCTTGTGTTAAACATCAAACAACAATCTTTCGAATAATCATCATACAAGTAACCAAGAGTGTAATCAAAGACTTACAACTAGCTCAAAGGCTAGGGATGAACTTATGAACAAAGGATGATGATGAAGATGAGGTGTAGAGCAAAGTATGAAGTTCCTTCAAGACCTCCAAGCTTCAACCTTCAAGGATAACCTTCTAGCACTTGGAGCAAGCTTGAAAGTGGAGTAATGGTGGTGACAAGGTGGTGGTGGTGGCGGATGTAGGGAGGGCCGAGAGAGAGGGAGAGGTGGTGAGGGTGATGGAGTGATCTTGTAGAGAGAGAGAGAGAGAGAAATGATGATTCTTGTAACCACCCTACTTATAATCATTTCACTAATATCTTGGCAAGTGAAACAAGTAAAGAGGCCCAATCAAAATAAGAGTAAATATTCCATGGGATTTGGTGATGATGAGGGTGGGTCCCTCCTTGGAGCCGAAAATATAGAGGGGGGGGGGTTAATTGTAAGTTTTGATCTTAAGTAGGTAATTATTTAGGAGGTTAAGTGTAATATCTAATGCATTAAGTGTATGTCATATTTTCTAGTGTGTTGGGGTATTCGGAGACCATGACTAGTTCAGAAATAATAAACCAGTGTTTCTGACAAAATTTTGGTGTCCCGGGTAATGTCCGGTTGTTCGGTTAGATACCGGTTCGTTAAAGTGCTAAGTTGTTCCGTTTAGTGTCTTTTATGTATCTTTTTGTAACACTTTTAATTCCCCACACTTAGGAAAGCCTACATGACTATTTAGTCAATTTTCTGCACAAGACTAGTATGTTAACAAGCATATGTAAGTATGACCCAGTAGTCAGAAAGCAGTTAAGTAATTCAGCACAGTCATCAAGCACTTTAATTAACATTAATAAATCGTACTGATACATATAATTATGAGGGTTGTCACATAACATCCTCTTCATTATCCACTACACAATCAGGGGTCCAATCACCAACGTCTTCATCTACCTAAACATTAAACAATTTACCCCTCCAACTGATGTCCACCCGATCCACTATCCGTTTACACACCTTAGTTAAAACACCAATAAGAGCATACGAAAAAATTGTTATCGTCACCCGACATGCTTGCCGAGTGAACCATCTTACCATACCTACTGTCAATCGAGTCGAACACTTGGTCTAACGTCAACTGAACCGGTACCCCATGCACTTGAATCCATGCAATACGTTCCTTCTCCATACTAACATTACCGTCCCAAGGAGCTAAGGACGTAAACCAAACGGTCCAACAAGAATTATCATTAAAGAACCTCTCCGCTTCACCACTTTCATGAAAAACCAATACAACAGTAAGCCCTCCCAAATACATGATGTCCATTGATAAGCATCCATTCTTACGAAGCAACTGTTCAATGTAACCAAGGTATTAAAATCCACCACCCTCCCAACAAAGGCATACCCATTCCATTCAGAAAACCGTTCCACAACATCGTCGACTCTAATGATGTCCACTTTGTTTCTGTTCATCACTGAGTCCAGAAACGACCGACCAGGACCTACTGCCGCATTGTTAGACCCATTCAAAAACGGACTACCACCCCCCTCGTATGCTACCCCAGAACTAGGGTTTGCATGAGTCTTCTGATACGTTGCTGTCGTCTTCCGTATCGGATCACTAACCGGCTTAGCCACCTTCTCACCATCCACAAACCGGGCAATCGTAATAAACAACTTATATGAGCCAATCCAAACGTCCGATAACTCCTCCTCCAGTCGCTTAATATCTTTAACATCTGAGAAGGATACGAACGAAAACCTTTTACCCCATTTATCTACCTTCCTGGCGATATACGACCCTTCGTATCTACCGTAACCTCCCAACACCTCCATAAGATCTTGTGACGAACACTTTGGAGGGAGATTCGAAACAAAGAACTTTGATATTACCTTATTGTTACCCTTAACCCGATGATCATTCCTTCTCCTTTTTCGATGACGAGCTTGTTCCCATTCTTCTGGATCTGGCCGCCTTTGGTCGCCCGACATAGTCGGAGCAATTAGGGTTTTTTTAATGTATGAAAATTAAATGAGGTTTTGATTTTAATGTAACGAGATGATTTAATTAAATGTAAGAATGGTACAATATTCAAAATAAGGGTACCGTAAGTTTTTTAAAAATATAAAAACAAAGAAATATCCTTACATAAAAACTAAAGAAAACTAGATTTAATAAGCAAACATATTTAAAAATAAACACTAACTACTCCCGGGTTGCCCGATTTGCCCAAAGGTGTTCCATCAAATCACCATGGATTGCATGATGCGCCTCCTCGCTACGTAAATTTTTGAACCTTTCGAGTCGTGCTTGAAATGCGGGCACGGATCCATGATTTTAACTTGGTGGATCATCTTCATGATCATCACGTGCCTAATTAGATATAGCATGGCATTCATCCTCCACAATCATATTATGCAATATGATGCACACATACATTATATCACTAATATTGTCTAAGCTCCAAGATCTTGCTGGACCATGAATAATTGCCCACCTAGCTTGAAGAACACCAAAGGCTCTCTCGACATCCTTCCTTGATGACTCTTGATGTTTGGCGAAAAACTTCAATTTATCGGCATGTGGGTATGAAAAAGTCTTGACAAGTGTTGACCATTCTGGATAGATTCCGTCTGCAAGATAATATCCTTGTGTGTATTATGTTCCATTCACTGTAAAGTTGCATGGTGGCGCATTCCCCTTTAAAACTTTGTTAAAAAGTGGCGACTGATTAATCACATTGATGTCATTGTTTGAACCTGCCACTCCAAAATATGCATGCTAAATCCATAGGTCATGAGAAGCAACCGCTTCCAGCATAATGGTTAGTCAACCATGATCACCACTCGTGTACATACCTTTCCATGTAGTTGGACAGTTTCTCCAAGTCCAATGCATACAATCAATGCTTCCAAGCATTCCTGGGAAGCCATGCACATTTAAATGTTCCTCAAGTAACCGTTGGATGTCGGTTTCATTTGGTCTTCTAAGGTACTCTTTACCAAAAATTTCAATAACAGAACTATAAAACTTTTGTAAACAAAGGATAGCAGTAGATTCACCAATGCGTACGTATTCATTGATTTCATCGGTTGCTACATCGTATGCCAACTGATGAATAGCTGTTGTGCATTTTTGTTGAGGTGAAAGAGCCTTTCCACCTATTGCGTTAAATCTCTGTGAAAACCAGTTATTATGTTTTATTAACCTTTTAACAATTTGGTTAAATAGACGAATGCTCATCCGGAATCGCCGTCTAAAGAGATACTCGGGGTACACCGGATTGGGAGCAAAATAATCATTCCACATACGACCATCACCATCTCCATGACATCTTTCAATGCACTTGCATTTCGACTTTTTTTTTGGGGGGGGGGGAGAATGGTTGGCCCTACCGGTGTCGAGCTCCAAAAATTGTTGCGCAATTATTTCAATATCATCTGACAATAGTTCTTCAAGTTCCTTACTTGCAAGATCCACAAATGGATTTGGTACACTCATTTTGTTTATATGGGTTTTGATGACGGGGTAGCTCAAACCTTAATAAACTGATTAGAGACACAACAGCTTAAAAGGTTGAAAGGTTAAAAGGTACAGAAATGGTCAGTTGTCATGAACAGTAAAAAGGACAAGTTAGAGCCTTGTCACATCACCCTCTGCGTGTCCAACACTCTCACAGCCGTAAAAGAGAATATGTGCATAGAGAACAACCTTTTATCCGCAGGTCCAAAGGGTTCAACCCCTAAACGGGTAATTCCTCCACTGTATCCTTGGATCCATGGTCGCGAGCTTCCTCTTATAGAATACATCTTATCTATAAGTACTAGCTCCAACAGCCATATCAGACACTCCAGATCTGCTGAGTTCTTACCTACTCACTGATCTTCTCTTCCTCCTTGAGAACAAGTTTTGTGCTTGCTTCTCTTCTTCACTTCAAACATCATTGCTTCACAAACAACTTAATTCTGGCTTGAATTCCCTTCAATCCAAAATTGAAAGTGAACAATAAACAAGTGATCCAACCCCACGTGCTACAAACGTGCTACAAACGTGAGATCACTCCGGCGGTTGGGAGGACTGTGCACTATCCCCCCCCCAACGTGGGAGGACCCCACGACCTACGTTAGGCTAATCGAAACCTTGAACCCTTTTACCCCGGAGATATCGCTACAGGCTTTGGTCTTGTATTTGTTGTAGCAACAAGTTGGCACCCACCGTGGGGCTACGCCGCTTACTTTATCTTAAAGACCAGTTGTGTAGCTCCATTTTCTCTTTACATCATGGCTGAAAGCGAGTCTCTTGGCAAGGTAAATCAGGTGCCTAACAACACCGATTTAACACCATATCCTGGTCGGATCTCACCGGTTAGATCTACACCTCTTTCTACTCCCGGAAGTACTCCAACGGGAACTATGTTCCCGGAGTTCACTTCTTTTCAAACTCCAACTCCAACCCCATCTCGATCAGGGGTTGCATCTCCTCAAATCGGTGCAATGCGTACATCAAAACGCATGGATCTAACACCCGAGGGAGTAGCTAGAAACTTCTTATAACTGAGATCTCTTCTCAACTAGCATGTGAACCTAGAAAGGAAGAAAAGGGTGAGAATAAAACTAAATTAGGAGGAGTCTAAACTCTCATTATCACCTGGCCCTCTATCTCTTCCTTTTAGCAGCTCACGTTTAATCACATCTTACCTTGAAGCTGGTACTAGTGTGACAGACCAACCACTCAAGCCCTTGAGCTTTTAGGAGGCCAAGTCCAACCGCTTTTCCTTTATTTACCTCCCAACTCATGCATCTATTGGGCATAAAACTACTCTTGATCAATTATGGCAGTCACCAGCTTCAAGTGTTCCCCCTCCCATTGCTACTTCGTGAAAACAAGCCATGGCCACCCTGGCTTTGGCTCAAGGTATGGTCATGAGCACATCCATGGGAATGCCTTATATAGTACCATCAGAAAGCCTTCAAGGCTTTAACCTTATGCCCCAGCTGTTGACACAGATGAAGACATCTTTTATGAGTACCATCAGAAAGCCTTTAAGGCTTTAACCTTATGCCCTAGCTGATGACACGGATGATGGCACAACTTCCTTTGCAGCACGTGAAAAGTGGATGATGACACAGAAAGCCTTCAAGGCTTTAACCTTAATTTCATCAACCAAGTGCCAACCACTCACCAGGGTACCTCAAGCGGTAACCTAGCTTCAAGGGTAGTTAAATACCTCTCAAAACCTTACAAGCCCAACAACTTGTCTTGCTTCTCCCAATAAATTGTTGAGTACGAGTTTCAAACCCAGATAAAGATGCTATTACGGTGCTGAAAACCACCTCCAAATCTTCGCCGGGGCAGCAAGAATTGAAAAATGGCCCAACCCCAGATGTTGTCTCATGTTCATGCGAACCCTTGAAGGGTCTTCACGCATATGGTTTAATGACCTTCCTGAACAAAGCATTCAGACCTTTGACAATTTTAGCAAAGGTTTCCCATAACAACATGACGATGAAAGTCTCAGAGACTTCACCGAAAGGTACAAGAATGAAGGTTTAACTTACACCAATGAAAAGATTAGGGTTACAGGGTTCATGAATGCTGTAAATTCCAAATGTCTCACAAGAGACTTTAATAAATGCCTGCCTAAAACCCTGAAGAAACACTCAAAAGGGCTGAAGCCCACATTCGAGAAGAATAAGCTATAGACATCAAAGAACAAAAAAAAGAGAGAGTGAGAACTCTTAATTGGAGCTTCCAGTATGGCTCTTATGACAAACGGTTCAAAGGCTCGGATTGCAGAAGGCCTGAAGGCCGGAACCCTCCAAGCTGAGAAAAAACCATAAACTTTACAGTCTTAACCAAGACTCCACAGGAGATCTTGGCAACCAAAGAGGTAAAACACAGCTTCCGCCCTCCTCGACCTTTGCCAAAAAACAAAAGATTGGAAAAATCAAGCCAATATTGTAAGTTTCACAAATAGAAAGGTCACCATACCAATGATTACTTCCAACTCGAAAAGAGGATCGAAGAAGCCGTCGAGTCCGAACTGGCTCACTTGGTTAAAGGGGTCAAGGACAAGATGGTTGAAGAAAAAAAACAAAGTAGGAAATGAACATGGTCGACCTTGAAAACAAAGCTTCCCACAAAACATCATCATTCCAAGGCATGGGAACGTTAATATGTTTGCTTCCCACCACCGAAAGGAGAGTTGCTTTTAAACCCTCTTGTGATGGAATCCAACATAGGAACCATCAAGACACAAAAGGCTTACATTAACACTGGTGCAACCACCAAAATCATGTTTGAGAAATGCTTTAACCCTCTCAGAGACGATAAACGTTCAAAGCTTCAACAGTCTGAATCCTCCATCGAAGGTATCGCAGACATACCTATCAAGCCTTTAGGCCAGATAACCCTTAACGTTTGTTCAGTGAGAGAACAAAGGGAAGAACCGAACAATTCACTTTTACGGTGATCAATATCCCCTCCAACTATGATATTATCATAGGAAGGCCAGGGCAAAGTGTGTTCGGAATGGCAGTTTCAGTTGGTCAAGGCACTGTGAAGTTTCCCACTGAAAAAAGGATAACAACCCTTCAACCTACCCAAGAAGCTTTTGTGGTTGAAGGAGAAAGATCAAGAAAGGATGAAGATGATGAACAAGGGTTGGACATAAACCCAAAATATCCTCAACAGGGGATAAGGGTAAACACTAACATTTCCAATAAAACCCTCTCATACCTTGAAAAGCTGCTCTTGCACTATGTCGATGTCTTTGCTCGATGCCCGGAAGATATAACCGGCATCCCTCATAGCATTGTTGAACAATGAGTTATGGATCCCACCTGATGTCAAGCCCATTATACAAAAGAAACGGAGTCAAACCCCTGAAAGAAGCCTTGCAGAGTGTCAAGAGATGGAAAAGCTTGTTTTAGCCGGAATCCTTCGAGAGTTCAAGTATCAATCATGGGTAGCCAATCCGGTAATGGTTTAAAAACCCGACAAGTCTTGGAGAATGTGTATCGATTTTAAAGACTTAAACAAAGCATGCCCAAAGAATTGCTACCCACTGCCCCAGATAGACCTCAAGGTTAACTCGCTCACAGGCTTCCCGTCCAAGTGTCTTCTTGACGCCTAAAAGGGTTACCATCAGATCCTAATGAAAGAAGAAGATGAAGAAAAAACCACATTCCACACTGATAAAGGTATATCTTGCTATCAAAAAATGCCTTTTGATTTAAGAAATGCAGATGCCACTTATCAACGTCTGGTTGACAAAGCGTTTACCGGACAAATCGGCAAGAACATTGAAGCTTATGTTGACGATCTTGTGATCAAGAGCAAAACGGAATACCAAGTGCTCGATGACATACAAGAAACCTTCCAAAACTCAAGAAAGATCAACATGAAGCTTGATCCAGTCAAGTGCTCGTTTCAATGGCATATCATGGGGAAACAAAGCATAAAAGCTAACCCTCATGGGATGTGCTAACAAGAAAGACTTTCGATGGAAAGCTTACAGCTTTGAAGCGTTTTACCTCAAAAGGAAGCCTTCAACCAAATGAAGCAACACTTGGCTTCACTCCCAACCATTTCAGCTCCAGAAACTGGAGGAACGATCTCTGTCTGCCTTTCGATTGCTAAAAATGCCATAAGTACGACTCTGATCATTGAACCAAACAAAGTTCAGATACCCGTTTACTTTTTCAAATCTTCAAAATAAGTAGAATTCAAATATCCTTCTTTGAAAAATCTTGCTCTAGCCCTAGTCCAAACGGCTAGAAGGCTTCGAAGGTACTTTCAGTCACACCCGATATAAGTGGTCACTGACTAACCTATTAAGAATGTGCTTGAAAAACAAGAAAATTCCGGACGATTAGCCAAATGGGTTGTGAAAACTAGGTGAACCCAAAATCACCTATGTCCCGAGAAAAGCTGTCAAAGCCCAAGTCCCAGCTGATTTCATCATAGAAGTCCCTAAAGAAGTCAAAACGGAAGTCAATACAGCCTCCACTGAACCCTCCGACCCCCATACCTGGAAGCTCTTTACCGACGGAGCTTCCAGCATTGAAGGGTCAGGAGCAGGGCTAGTTCTAATTGATCCTAACGAATCGGAATTCACGTATGCCCTTCATCTTGAATTTCAGACTACAAACAACGAAGCTGAGTATGAAGCATTGATTGCTGGGCTCAAGCTTGCAAAAAATATGGGTGTCAAAAGGCTTCAAGTCTTCACAGTCTCGTTGCTTGTTTCAAACCAAGTAAGTGACAACTACATAGCCAAAGGAATGGGGGTTCAAAAGCTTCAAGTCCTCACAGACTCTCTCAAGCTAAGACATAGCAAAAGAACCCAACATGTATTAGTACCAAAAGAAATCAAAGGAATTGATTAACACATTTCAAACATGTTCCATAGAAAAAGTTCCAAGATCTCAAAACAAGAGAACTAATGCACTAAGTAAACTTGTATCTCCTACATTTGAACACCTCACTAAGAAGGTACTAATGGAGGTATCAAAACCCCATCCATCCAAAAACTTGAGGATCAAGATGTGATCACTAAAGAAGGGCCAAATTGGATGACTCCCATAGAAAAGTTTCTCAAAAATGGTGAATTACCTGATGATCAGACAAAGGCAGAAAAGGTTTGTACCAAGTCAAGGAAGTACGTGTTACAAGGAGACATCCTTTACAAAAAAGGATACCTTGCACCACTACATCGATGCGTTGGCCCAAAACAAAGCCAATATCTGATCAAAAAGGTTCACGAAGGGATATGTGGGGCTCATTGTGGCCCAAGATTGGTAGTGTGAAAGCTAATGAACCACGGATACTTTTGGCCTTCCATAATACCTTCGAAAAACTGCGAAAATGTGAAGCTTGTCAGTTACATGCTCTGATACCCAAAAGCCCCAAAACATGACCCCATTCCCACCTCCTCGGCTTGGCCATTTCGCAAGCAGGGAATGGACATTGTTGAACCATTCCCACCAGCCAAAGGAGGAGTCAAGTTCTTATTGGTAGCCATGGGTTACTTTACCAAGTGGCCGGAAGTAAAACCATTGGCAAAAATCTCAGGGAAACAGGTCACTGATTTCGTTTAGAAAATCATAATCTATTGTTTTGGGCTCCCAGGGGTACTTGTCAAGGTAGCGGGAAGTAGTTTGCCGAGAAGCCTTCTAGCTCCCGGTGTAAGGAGTTCAGAATAACTCAAGTATTCAGCTCGGTAGCTTACCCACAATCCAATTGCCAGGTTGATAGGACAAACGGCAACATTGTTGAAGAGATTAAATCTCGATTAGAAAGATACGAAAACAACTGGCTCGAATAACTTCCCAAGGTGCTATGGGAAATTCGAACAACCGAGAAAACGAGCCACAAGAAAACACCCTACAGCCTAGTGTTTGGATCAGAGGCTGTAATCCTAGCTGAAATCGGAGTAACAACACAAAGAACAATTAACATCGACCTCGAGCCAAATAAGAAAAAGACGATATTGAATTTGGAACTCCTCGAACAGGCTCGTGATCAAGCAACCATACAAAAAGCAAGGTACAAGCAAAACATGGAATTGTATTACAATACACGGGTGAAGCATGAACGCTTCAAGCCTGGGGACCTTGTGCTTCGAAATAATGAGGCCTACAAGAAAGAAAGCCAAGGAAAGCTTGGCCCTAAGTAGGAAGGGCCATACATTATCCTTAAAGCCCACAAAGAGGAATCATACAAGCTGACAGGTCCGCAAGGCAAAAAGCTTCCCCGCCATTGGGATGGCAAAAACCTTAAAAGGTTCCATGTTTAACCAAAACGTGTTACAAATAGTTCCAAAGTTGTTCTATTCCCCTAGTAATCAAAGTACTTTGAAATGAATGAACAATGAATCAAAATTTGTATTTCTATCCTATAATCAGGTTGAGAACCTAGCAAGAAACTCCATGGCAAGGACCATGTAAGGGGATGAGCTCCCAGGCCACATCGCTCAATAGGTTCAAGGGTTCAATGGACCTATATAAGGGGTGAGTTCCTAAATCAATACAACTCCATGAGACTCATAGAAATCTTAAAAATCATGTCTCATAGACGGGTTGGAACAGCCTACACCAAATGTTCCTTAAGCCCAAACATTGGCTTGCGAACCAAAAAGACTCTAAGTGAATGTAATACATAGGATAGAGGTTGCATCTTCTTGTTAAAAATATCCTAAGGCTAAGTGACTGCAGCACTGAACCCTTTAAGGTATAAATAACATAAGATGCACCGCCCAAGACAAAGACAACATACAAAACCAAAGAAAACACAAGGGAGTAATGATGCGTGTGAAGTGTATTATATTTTAGGTGTATATTTTAAGCCCTTTTACACTTTTTAGCCAAGTTTTAAATTTATAAAACACGATATTTACTAACACTAAACACACATATGGGCAAGTGCACCCATTGTGGACGCAGTATAGTGTTGGTAAGATACCGAGGTCGTCCAAGGACACAAGAGCTTTTAGTACCGGTTTATCCTCAACGTCTAATCAAATCAAAAGTTAGAAAAAGGTTTTTAAACTAGAAAGATAAAACTAACTAAAATACTGAAAATTAAAATAAAAGTAAAAACAGATAGACAAGATGAATCATTTGGATCCGACTCGTGTGTAGTGTAACCTTTGATTATTTTCGCACTTTTGCACTTGTTTAAGAGATTATCTTAGTTATTGTAGTAGGCCCCTCTTTTGAAGGTGACGTTACCCTCAACCCAGTAGTTTGAGCCAGCAAGGATACAATCCTAAAGGATCGGATTATTGAAAGATAATTAATTAAGTTATTAATGCATAATGTGGTAGGCCCCTCTTTTGAAGGTGACGTTACCCTTGGCTAAGTAGTCTGAGTCAGCAAGGATACAGTCCTAAGTAGCGGGGTTAAAGTTTTAATAGTAGTTTAACTTATGAGGGGATCAAAGAGTTTGGACCCCCGCCATCCAATACCGGTGGGTATTGAAGGAGGTCCTACTAAATTTGACCCAGGTCCTTTGCAGGATCTATACACTGAACAATGGCAAGACTCTTACCAAACCGTTCCCTTAACCCCCGACCAGGTAGCCAACATACCTCCATATAGACCGTGGAGATATGAATGGTGAAAATCTTTTATTTTATATAGACAGTAAAATAATGCCAAGACACCACGGACAAACGATAAGGAAGAATCACCTTCAACATAAGAAACTAGTAATTAAAGTCATTAATATATAACCAATTAAAAAGTGCAAAAGATTAAAAATAAAAAGTAATACACTAAACACTTGTCTTCACCAAGTGATGTAAGAGACTTAGGGATTGATTGTCAAGAACTCTTACGATCAATCTTGGATCCCGAGACGACTCACACACTCTATGATGGACAATGGATGATGGTGGTGGATGATGGTGTTGTGATGGTGGTGGGTGATGGGTGAAGTGTGAGAGAGGTGGTGTGCCAAGGGATGAGTTGCAAGAGCTCCAAGCACTCCTATTTATAGGCTGAACAGAAGCCCGGGCACGGCCCTGTGTCCATTGGGCACGGCCCCGTGTCCATCCTCCTCTCTTTCTTCATTAAATGAAGTTTGTCTGCATTAGTTGACCACGCCCCCGTGTCCACTGAGCACGACCCCGTGTGCAGAAGCGTATCTGTACTATCAAGATTTGTCTGGATTGTGCGAATCTTATAGTTGACCACGGCCCCGTGTCCGCTGAACACGGCCCCATGGTGGGCAATAGAAGCTTCTACGACTTTGTCTTTTCTGCTGACACTTGGGCACGCCCCCGTGCTCACTGAGCACGAGGCGTGTTCAGTCTTCTGTTTTCTTGTTTTGCTTGGGAAGATGCTGTCGGGAGGTCGGGCATGCCACGTTTGTTCCTTTTCTTGTATTTATGTTAGATTTAGCTGCCTTTTTACTTTTTTTGTTTATATGAGCTCATTTAATCCTGAAAATACAAAAGGAAGACAAAAGCACACTTTTTCCAACATTAGTACTAAAAAAGGGTTAGTTTTATGCCGCAATTGATGTAATTTATATGTTGCATTTTGTGCACATCAAATACCCCCACACTTGAATCTTTGCTTGTCCTTAAGCAAAACTCTTTATAATGTGGCTTTTTCACTCCCAAATGGAATGGGTAGAAGAGAAGGTTTTTGGACTTGTCATAGAGTGTCGGGACTTCCAAGATTATTTATTAAGTTTTATTTTTCTTTATTTACAATCATATTCGTCATGATTTATTAAAAACACTACATAAGATAAATTACTTATTAGGGCATAACATGCCTTTTTTTTTGAAATTTTATTTATATACAAGTTCACATACCTCACGTGGGATCACTCAACACTCGGCCGAAGGTGTAATTTTTTTGTGAATCACTCGAGAGCGGCATGGAACTTACTCCTACCATAAGCTTGCCAAGCAATCAATCCTCCTCCTTTTTAACTATATACCTTTGTAAATATCAAGAGGACTTTTGGGTGAAGCTTTAGGCTTGGGCTAAAGGTGGGTGGTTGGGTTAGTGGTTAGTAAAATGGCGAAAAGCGTAAAAAGCATCGGTTTTTGAAATACTTTTTATTTTTGATAATTTATTTTATTTTGATGAACCATTTCTTTCAAACAATGTTGTTTTTGACAAACTTGTTTGTTTATTTGGTTTCATCATCATGGATTTTTTTTGTAAGTCATAAGAAAAACCGAGCTTTGTTACTAAAAGAAAGGGTTAAAATGAAAAAATGGTTTTGGTGGGTAAAAAGGGTGTTTGTTTTTTTGGGTTTAGAAATGAAAAGGTTTAGGCTCAAAGGGGTTAACTAGGGGGATTTTGGGTAGGTGGTAAAAAAATGAAAAATAATGGTGAAGAAAGAAAAAGGGTTAATCCTAATGCCTCTATCATTTACTTGCTTGGGTTTAAGTTGGTAAGGACCGAGAATGTATCGTCGTGGCAAGTTCTAGATTTGTAAGAACCAAGCGGCTATTCACACAAGAAACGAAGAATGAGCATTTAGTTTAATGATATGTATTTGTTTGCTCAATAAAGGCTCAAAACTCACTTTTGTGGGAATGAGTTTTTATGTGATCAAGTATATATAATCAAATTTTAACTAAACTTGTCATGCCGTTTCGTAATTTTTTTATGCTGGTTCTTTTTATCACGACGCTATCGGTTGTAAATTTGTAAAAAAATAACCTCGTTAGAATTGAAATTCCCAAATTAAACCTAGACAAGTAAAAAGAAAATGAAAATTTTTGAAAAAATTTGGGGTGATTAGCGGTTCCAATAGAGTTTTATGTAAGGCTTGTTAATTAGGACTTGCAAGATTCAAGGTTTTAGCATCCCCCACACTTAAATTACACATTTTCCTCAATGTGTCCCAAAAATAAGTTTTTCAGTTGATTAAAATGTGTAAAAGTGGGTTAAAAACAAGATTTTATGTTACTGGATGGCTGAACACGGGGTGTGCTGGGCTGAGCACGACCCCATGGTCAGATTTCCAGTATCAAATTTAAACAGAAGGCTGGGCACGGGGGCGTGTTTAGTGAGCACGGCCCCGTGTCCAGTTACCTGAACTGGGCATTTTCTGCAGAACCTTGGGCACGGGGCGTGTTGGGTGAGCACGGTCCCGTGCTGAACTTGCTGTAATGAAGAAAAACGGAGGCTCTGTTTTTGTGCATGGGGTGTGGGTTCAAGTTTCCCTTAGTAACCTCCACCATTTCGAGTGTGTTTTATTCCTGAAAAATAAAACTAAACTAGAAAACATAAAAGTTAATCTAAACTAAAACTAAGGATAGTTCCGCGGAATGCCTCCGTGGTGCGCCACGTTTATAAGGGTCCTTGGCTAGACCCTCCTTATCGGGTGGTTCTGGCTCATCTTCAATTAGGGGGTCGTCATTGCTGATTGGATATTTCATTGATCGTTCAAGATCGACACTTTTTTTAAATGCCCCTAATTGAATAGATAGATTATTGTACTTCCGGTTTTTCAAGGCTTCGTGTGTTTTTACAAAAGGTCGTCCCAACACTAGAGGAGCGTCATCAAGGATGACAAAGTCGGTTGGGATTACCATTTGATTTGTTTGAACCAAGACATCCTCAACTATACCGATTGATTTTATCACTTTCCGATTAGATAGAAAAATGGGTATTTGAAGTGGGGAAAAATCACTAATACTTAATTTTTCGAAAATATAGTTGGGCATTATATTAACACAAAGATCTTTATCAATCGTGATATTACTAATAAAGGAATTTTGAAAGAAACATGGAACCGGTGTAATATTAATTTCAAAAGGGTCTTCTTTTATTAGCGAAGTTTGATCATTTGTTAACTTAACGCTTACCGTTTCGTCAATTTTAGTGTTAGTGTTTAACTCTTTTAAAAACTTAGCATGAGTGGGTACTAAACAATGATTTTCAAAAGAAGGCGTCAAGAGATTAATTTCTTTAAAATTAGACTCTTCTTGAATGTTAGCGTTGACGGACTCACCTCTTTCGTTGTTTAACTCATGTGTCGGTTTTTCACTTACTTGTTCTTTCATTTTTACACTTTCAACTATCTCTTCTTTATTTAATTCTTCTCTTGCGCGGGACTTCTCTTCCCTTGCGCGAGATTCTTTTATGTAACGTTCGATAGTTTTAAGGTGTTCTAATATCCTATTGGTCACTTCGGTCATAGAATTAGGATCGGGATTCTCAAAGCTTGAATCCGCATGTTCGATCCTTGGTTCCTCATAGTACTCATATGAAGTAGGTGGTTCACACCATTGTTCTTCATTGTAAGTATATGATGGATAAGGGTCGTAATTTTGTTCTTCATAATACTCATATGAGGTGGGTTGTTCATGCCATGGTTCCTCATAATAAGCATATGAAGGTGGTGGCTCATATCTTGGTTCCTCAAAGTATGAGTATGAAGGCTCATACCTTGGTTCATCAAAATATGAGTATGAGGGAGAAGGTTCATACCTTTGGTCTTCATAGGATGTGTATGAAGTTGATGGCTCGTACCTGGGTTCCTCATATTAGGTGTATGAAGTGGATGGTTGAAATAAGTTACAATATTGAACCGAGTGTGGGTTACCACAATTAGTGCAATAGTCTTCCCTATAATCATCCTCCTCATAGGTGTAGTTGTAGCCTCCTGAGTATTGATCCATGAGAATCACTCAACAGACCACAACAGAGTCTCGAGACCAGAAAATAAAATAAAAACGGAAACAGAGGCTAGACACGGCCCCGTGTTCAGTGGACACGGCCTCGTGTTCAGGATCTGTATCTGGGCGTTTGAATAAAAGTTACTGGTCTTATTGAGCACGGGCGTGTTCAGTGAGCACGACCCCGTGTTCAGACTCTGTATCTGGGTGTTTTATTAAAAATATGCAGCACGGCCCCGTGTTCACTGGACACGGCCCGTGTTCAACCTATTGTAAATGCAAACTAAACTAAAATACAGAAAAATGTGCGCGCGTTTTGAAAAGGTTTTGAAAAACTGATTTGGCCGTCGATTTTAAGCTTTCTTAAAATCCTTGTGTCCCCGGCAACGGAGCCAAAAAACTTGATGCGTGTGAAGTGTATTATATTTTAGGTGTATATTTTAAGCCCTTTTACACTTTTTAACCAAGTTTTAAATTTATAAAACACGATATTTACTAACACTAAACACACATATGGGCAAGTGCACCCATTGTGGACGTAGTATAGTGTTGGTAAGATACCGAGGTCGTCCAAGGACACAAGAGCTTTTAGTGCCGGTTTATCCTCAACGTCTAATCAAATCAAAAGTTAGAAAAAAGTTTTTAAACTAGAAAGATAAAACTAACTAAAATGTTGAAAATAAAGATAAAAGTAAAAACAGATAGACAAGATGAATCACTTGGATCCGACTCGGGTGTAGTGTTACCTTTGATTATTTTCGCACTTTTACACTTGTTTAAGGGATTATCTTAGTTATTGTAGTAGGCCCCTCTTTTGAAGGTGACGTTACCCTCAACCCAGTAGTTTGAGTCAGCAAGGATACAATCCTAAAGGGTCGGATTATTGAAAGATAATTAATTAAGTTATTAATGCATAATGTGGTAGGCCCCTCTTTTGAAGGTGACGTTACCCTCGGCTAGGTAGTCTGAGTCAGCAGGGATACAGTCCTAAGTAGGCGGGTTAAAGTGTTAATAGTAGTTTAACTTATGAGGGGATCAAAGAGTTTGGACCCCCGCCATCCAATACCGGTGGGTATTGAAGGAGGTCCTCCTAAATTTGACCCAGGTCCTTTGCATGATCTATACACTGAACAATGGCAAGACTCTTACCAAACCGTTCCCATAACCCCCGACCAGGTAGCCAACGTACCTCCATATAGACCGTGGAGATATGAATGGTGAAAATCTTTTGTTTTATATAGACAGTAAAATAATGCCAAGACACCACGGACAAACGATAAGGAAGAATCACCTTCAACATAAGAAACTAGTAATTAAAGTCATTAATACATAACCAATTAAAAAGTGCAAAAGATTAAAAATAAAAAGTATTACACTAAACACTTGTCTTCACCAAGTGATGTAAGAGACTTAGGCAAACATGGCCTTTGATTGTCAAGAACTCTTACGATCAATCTTGGATCCCGAGACGACTCACACACTCTATGATGGACAATGGAAGATGGTGGTGGATGATGGTGTTGTGATGGTGGTGGGTGGTGGGTGAAGTGTGAGAGAGGTGGTGTGCCAAGGGATGAGTTGCAAGAGCTCCAAGCACTCCTATTTATAGGCTGAACAGAAGCTCGGGCACGGCCCCGTGTCCATCCTCCTCTCTTTCTTCATTAAATGCAGTTTGTCTGCATTAGTTGACCACGCCCCCGTGTCCGCTGAGCACGACCCCGTGTGCAGAAGCGTATCTGTACTATCAAGATTTCCCTGGATTGTGCGAATCTTATAGTTGACCACGGCCCCGTGTCCGCTGAACACGGCCCCATGGTGGGCAATAGAAGCTTCTACAACTTTGCTTTTCTGCTGACACTTGGGCACGCCCCCGTGCTCACTGAGCACGGGGCGTGTTCAGTCTTCTGTTTTCTTGTTTTGCTTGGGAAGATGCTGTCGGGAGGTCGGGCATGCCACGTTTGTTCCTTTTCTTGTATTTATGTTAGATTCAGCTGCCTTTTTGCTTCTTTTGTTTATTTGAGCTCATTTAATCCTGAAAATACAAAAGGAAGACAAAAGTACACTTTTTCCAACATTAGTACTAAAAGGGGGTTGGTTTTATGCCACAATTGATGTAATTTATATGTTGCATTTTGTGCACATCAAGTAAACAGAACAACACAATAAACATAGCAAGATAAGTTAAAGATAGAAAGGGCCATAATGGCCATCAAACATAAAACATTGTCCGCAAGCCTTACAGGCTTTAACCACCAAGGGACCTAAACGGTTCCCTTAAAATAAAAAGATGTTCAAACAAACAACCCATAACATTATTCGACATGCTAAGAAAGCTATGAATAAAGGTTTCTTCTTCACTTTGCAATGTCAGGGATGGTAGACTTTGCTGTATCATCCTTCTTCGAACCTTCATTATCTTGGGTCTTTTTAGCCTTCCTCTTTTTCCTCTTTGCTGCACCCGCTGCTTCGGAGGCTTCAAGGCTTGAACTCATTGAGCCCCCACCACCTTCAGAACACGTTTCCTCGCTATCTCCGAAGCAAGGACGTTTCTTCGAGAGGGACTTCAGCACTTCATTATAAAGTTAGAACTCATTGAGCCCCCACAATATTTACTAACACTAAACACACATATGGGCAAGTGCACCCATTGTGGACGCAGTATAGTGTTGGTAAGATACCGAGGTCATCCAAGGACACAAGAGCTTTTAGTACCGGTTTATCCTCAACGTCTAATCAAATCAAAAGTTAGAAAAAGGTTTTTAAACTAGAAAGATAAAACTAACTAAAATACTAAAAATTAAAATAAAAGTAAAAACAGATAGACAAGATGAATCATTTGGATCCGACTCGTGTGTAGTGTAACCTTTGATTATTTTCGCACTTTTGCACTTGTTTAAGAGATTATCTTAGTTATTGTAGTAGGCCCCTCTTTTGAAGGTGACGTTACCCTCAACCCAGTAGTTTGAGTCAGCAAGGATACAATCCTAAAGGATCGAATTATTGAAAGATAATTAATTAAGTTATTAATGCATAATGTGGTAGGCCCCTCTTTTGAAGGTGACGTTACCCTTGGCTAAGTAGTCTGAGTCAGCAAGGATACAGTCCTAAGTAGCGGGGTTAAAGTTTTAATAGTAGTTTAACTTATGAGGGGATCAAAGAGTTTGGACCCCCGCCATCTAATACCGGTGGGTGTTGAAGGAGGTCCTACTAAATTTGACCCAGGTCCTTTGCAGGATCTATACACTGAACAATGGCAAGACTCTTACAAAACCGTTCCCTTAACCCCCGACCAGGTAGCCAAGATACCTCCATATAGACCGTGGAGATATGAATGGTGAAAATCTTTTATTTTATATAGACAGTAAAATAATGCCAAGACACCACGGACAAACGATAAGGAAGAATCACCTTCAACATAAGAAACTAGTAATTAAAGTCATTAATACATAACCAATTAAAAAGTGCAAAAGATTAAAAATAAAAAGTAATACACTAAACACTTGTCTTCACCAAGTGACGTAAGAGACTTAGGGATTGATTGTCAAGAACTCTTACGATCAATCTTGGATCCCGAGACGACTCACACACTCTATGATGGACAATGGATGATGGTGGTGGATGATGGTGTTGTGATGGTGGTGGGTGATGGGTGAAGTGTGAGAGAGGTGGTGTGCCAAGGGATGAGTTGCAAGAGCTCCAAGCACTCCTATTTATAGGCTGAACAGAAGCCCGGGCACGGCCCTGTGTCCATTGGGCACGGCCCCGTGTCCATCCTCCTCTCTTTCTTCATTAAATGAAGTTTGTCTGCATTAGTTGACCACGCCCCCGTGTCCACTGAGCACGACCCCGTGTGCAGAAGCGTATCTGTACTATCAAGATTTGTCTGGATTGTGCGAATCTTATAGTTGACCACGGCCCCGTGTCCGCTGAACACGGCCCCATGGTGGGCAATAGAAGCTTCTACAACTTTGTCTTTTCTGCTGACACTTGGGCACGCCCCCGTGCTCACTGAGCACGGGGCGTGTTCAGTCTTCTGTTTTCTTGTTTTGCTTGGGAAGATGCTGTCGGGAGGTCGGGCATGCGACGTTTGTTTCTTTTCTTGTATTTATGTTAGATTTAGCTGCCTTTTAACTTTTTTTGTTTATATGAGCTCATTTAATCCTGAAAATACAAAAGGAAGACAAAAGCACACTTTTTCCAACATTAGTACTAAAAAAGGGTTAGTTTTATGCCACAATTGATGTAATTTATATGTTGCATTTTGTGCACATCAAATACCCCCACACTTGAATCTTTGCTTGTCCTTAAGAAAAACTCTTTATAATGTGGCTTTTTCACTCCCAAATGGAATGGGTAGAAGAGAAGGTTTTTGGACTTGTCATAGAGTGTCGGGACTTCCAAGATTATTTATTAAGTTTTATTTTTCTTTATTTACAATCATATTCGTCATGATTTATTAAAAACACTACATAAGATAAATTACTTATTAGGGCATAACATGCCTTTTTTTGAAATTTTATTTATATACAAGTTCACATACCTCACGTGGGATCACTCAACACTCGGCCGAAGGTGTAATTTTTTTGTGAATCACTTGAGAGCGGCATGGAACTTACTCCTACCATAAGCTTGCCAAGCAATCAATCCTCCTCCTTTTTAACTATATACCTTTGTAAATATCAAGAGGACTTTTGGGTGAAGGGTTAGGCTTGGGCTAAAGCTGGGTGGTTGGGTTAGTGGTTAGTAAAATGGCAAAAAGCGTAAAGAGCATCGGTTTTTGAAATACTTTTTATTTTTGATAATTTATTTTATTTTGATGAACCATTTCTTTCAAACAATGTTGTTTTTGACAAACTTGTTTGTTTATTTGGTTTCATCATCATGGATTTTTTTTTGTAAGTCATAAGAAAAACCGAGCTTTGTTACTAAAAGAAAGGGTTAAAATGAAAAAAGGGTTTTGGTGGGTAAAAAGGGTGTTTGTTTTTTTTGGGTTTAGAAATGAAAAGGTTTAGGCTCAAAGGGGTTAACTAGGGGGATTTTGGGTAGGTGGTAAAAAAATGAAAAATAATAGTGAAGAAAGAAAAAGGGTTAATCCTAATGCCTCTATCATTTACTTGCTTGGGTTTAAGTTGGTAAGGACCGGGAATGTATCGTCGTGGCAAGTTCTAGATTTGTAAGAACCAAGCGGCTATTCACACAAGAAACGAAGAATGAGCATTTAGTTTAATGATATGTATTTGTTTGCTCAATAAAGGATCAAAACTCACTTTTGTGAGAATGAGTTTTTATGTGATCAAGTATATATAATCAAATTTTAACTAAACTTGTCATGCCGTTTCGTAATTTTCTTTATGTTGGTTCTTTTTATCATGACGCTATCGGTTGTAAATTTGTAAAAAAATAACCTCGTTAGAATTGAAATTCCCAAATTAAACCTAGACAAGTAAAAAGAAAATGAATTTTTTTGAAAAAAATTGGGGTGATTAGCGGTTCCAATAGAGTTTTATGTAAGGCTTGTTAATTAGGAGTTGCAAGATTCAAGGTTTTAGCATCCCCCACACTTAAATTACACATTGTCCTCAATGTGTCCCAAAAATAAGTTTTTCAGTTGATTAAAATGTGTAAAAGTGGGTTAAAAACAAGATTTTATGTTACTGGATGGCTGAACACGGGGTGTGCTGGGCTGAGCACGACCCCATGGTCAGATTTCCAGTATCAAATTTAAACAGAAGGCTGGGCACGGGGGCGTGTTCAGTGAGCACGGCCCCGTGTCCAGTTACCTGAACTGGGCATTTTCTGCAGAACCTTGGGCACGGGGCGTGTTGGGTGAGCACGGTCCCGTGCTGAACTTGCTGTAATGAAGAAAAACGGAGGCTCTGTTTTTGTGCATGGGGTGTGGGTTCAAGTTTCCCTTAGTAACCTCCACCATTTCGAGTGTGTTTTATTCCTGAAAAATAAAACTAAACTAGAAAACATAAAAGTTAATCTAAACTAAAACTAAGGATAGTTCCGCGGAATGCCTCCGTGGTGCGCCACGTTTATAAGGGTCCTTGGCTAGACCCTCCTTATCGGGTGGTTCTGGCTCATCTTCAATTAGGGGGTCGTCATTGCTGATTGGATATTTCATTGATCGTTCAAGATCGACACTTTTTTTAAATGCCCCTAATTGAATAGATAGATTATTGTACTTCCGGTTTTTCAAGGCTTCGTGTGTTTTTACAAAAGGTCGTCCCAACACTAGAGGAGCGTCATCAAGGATGACAAAGTCGGTGGGGATTACCATTTGATTTGTTTGAACCAAGACATCCTCAACTATACCGATTGATTTTATCACTTTCCGATTAGATAAAAAATGGGTATTTGAAGTGGAGAAAAATCACTAATACTTAATTTTTCGAAAATATAGTTGGGCATTATATTAACACAAAGATCTTTATCAATCGTGATATTACTAATAAAGGAATTTTGAAAGAAACATGGAACCGGTGTAATGTTAATTTCAAAAGGGTCTTCTTTTATTAGCGAAGTTTGATCATTTGTTAACTTAACGCTTACCGTTTCGTCAATTTTAGTGTTAGTGTTTAACTCTTTTAAAAACTTAGCATGAGTGGGTACTAAACAATGATTTTCAAAAGAAGGCGTCAAGAGATTAATTTCTTTAAAATTAGACTCTTCTTGAATGTTAGCGTTGACGGACTCACCTCTTTCGTTGTTTAACTCATGTGTCGGTTTTTCACTTACTTGTTCTTTCATTTTTACACTTTCAACTATCTCTTCTTTATTTAATTCTTCTCTTGCGCGGGACTTCTCTTCCCTTGCGCGAGATTCTTTTATGTAACGTTCGATAGTTTTAAGGTGTTCTAATATCCTATTGGTCACTTCGGTCATAGAATTAGGATCGGGATTCTCAAAGCTTGAATCCGCATGTTCGATCCTTGGTTCCTCATAGTACTCATATGAAGTAGGTGGTTCACACCATTGTTCTTCATTGTAAGTATATGATGGATAAGGGTCGTAATTTTGTTCTTCATAATACTCATATGAGGTGGGTTGTTCATGCCATGGTTCCTCATAATAAGCATATGAAGGTGGTGGCTCATATCTTGGTTCCTCAAAGTATGAGTATGAAGGCTCATACCTTGGTTCATCAAAATATGAGTATGAGGGAGAAGGTTCATACCTTTGGTCTTCATAGGATGTGTATGAAGTTGATGGCTCGTACCTGGGTTCCTCATATTAGGTGTATGAAGTGGATGGTTGAAATAAGTTACAATATTGAACCGAGTGTGGGTTACCACAATTAGTGCAATAGTCTTCCCTATAATCATCCTCCTCATAGGTGTAGTTGTAGCCTCCTGAGTATTGATCCATGAGAATCACTCAACAGACCACAACAGAGTCTCGAGACCAGAAAATAAAATAAAAACGGAAACAGAGGCTGGACACGGCCCCGTGTTCAGTGGACACGGCCTCGTGTTCAGGATCTGTATCTGGGCGTTTGAATAAAAGTTACTGGTCTTATTGAGCACGGGCGTGTTCAGTGAGCACGACCCCGTGTTCAGACTCTGTATTGGGTGTTTTATTAAAAATATGCAGCACGGCCCCGTGTTCACTGGACACGGCCCGTGTTCAACCTATTGTAAATGCAAACTAAACTAAAATGCAGAAAAATGTGCGCACGTTTTGAAAAGGTTTTGAAAAACTGATTTGGCCGTCGATTTTAAGCTTTCTTTAAATCCTTGTGTCCCCGGCAACGGCGCCAAATACCTTGATGCGTGTGAAGTGTATTATATTTTAGGTGTATATTTTAAGCCCTTTTACACTTTTTAACCAAGTTTTAAATTTATAAAACACGATATTTACTAACACTAAACACACATATGGGCAAGTGCACCCATTGTGGACGTAGTATAGTGTTGGTAAGATACCGAGGTCGTCCAAGGACACAAGAGCTTTTAGTGCCGGTTTATCCTCAACGTCTAATCAAATCAAAAGTTAGAAAAAAGTTTTTAAACTAGAAAGATAAAACTAACTAAAATGTTGAAAATAAAGATAAAAGTAAAAACAGATAGACAAGATGAATCACTTGGATCCGACTCGGGTGTAGTGTTACCTTTGATTATTTTCGCACTTTTACACTTGTTTAAGAGATTATCTTAGTTATTGTAGTAGGCCCCTCTTTTGAAGGTGACGTTACCCTCAACCCAGTAGTTTGAGTCAGCAAGGATACAATCCTAAAGGGTCGGATTATTGAAAGATAATTAATTAAGTTATTAATGCATAATGTGGTAGGCCCCTCTTTTGAAGGTGACGTTACCCTCGGCTAAGTAGTCTGAGTCAGCAGGGATACAGTCCTAAGTAGGCGGGTTAAAGTTTTAATAGTAGTTTAACTTATGAGGGGATCAAAGAGTTTGGACCCCCGCCATCCAATACCGGTGGGTATTGAAGGAGGTCCTCCTAAATTTGACCCAGGTCCTTTGCATGATCTATACACTGAACAATGGCAAGACTCTTACCAAACCGTTCCCATAACCCCCACCAGGTAGCCAACGTACCTCCATATAGACCGTGGAGATATGAATGGTGAAAATCTTTTATTTTATATAGACAGTAAAATAATGCCAAGACACCACGGACAAACGATAAGGAAGAATCACCTTCAACATAAGAAACTAGTAATTAAAGTCATTAATACATAACCAATTAAAAAGTGCAAAAGATTAAAAATAAAAAGTATTACACTAAACACTTGTCTTCACCAAGTGATGTAAGAGACTTAGGCAAACATGGCCTTTGATTGTCAAGAACTCTTACGATCAATCTTGGATCCCGAGACGACTCACACACTCTATGATGGACTATGGATGATGGTGGTGGATGATGGTGTTGTGATGGTGGTGGGTGGTGGGTGAAGTGTGAGAGAGGTGGTATGCCAAGGGATGAGTTGCAAAAGCTCCAAGCACTCCTATTTATATGCTGAACAGAAGCTCGGGCACGGCCCCGTGTCCATCCTCCTCTCTTTCTTCATTAAATGCAGTTTGTCTGCATTAGTTGACCACGCCCCCGTGTCCGCTGAGCACGACCCCGTGTGCAGAAGCGTATCTGTACTATCAAGATTTGCCTGGATTATGCGAATCTTATAGTTGACCACGGCCCCGTGTCCGCTGAACACGGCCCCATGGTGGGCAATAGAAGCTTCTACAACTTTGCTTTTCTGCTGACACTTGGGCACGCCCCCGTGCTCACTGAGCACGGGGCGTGTTCAGTCTTCTGTTTTCTTGTTTTGCTTGGGAAGATGCTGTCGGGAGGTCGGGCATGCCACGTTTGTTCCTTTTCTTGTATTTATGTTAGATTTAGCTGCCTTTTTGCTTCTTTTGTTTATTTGTGCTCATTTAATCCTGAAAATACAAAAGGAAGACAAAAGTACACTTTTTCCAACATTAGTACTAAAAGGGGGTTGGTTTTATGCCACAATTGATGTAATTTATATGTTGCATTTTGTGCACATCAAGTAAACAGAACAACACAATAAACATAGCAAGATAAGTTAAAGATAGAAAGGGCCATAATGGCCATCAAACATAAAACATTGTCCGCAAGCCTTACAGGCTTTAACCACCAAGGGACCTAAACGGTTCCCTTAAAATAAAAAGATGTTCAAACAAACAACCCATAACATTATTCGACATGCTAAGAAAGCTATGAATAAAGGTTTCTTCTTCACTTTGCAATGTCAGGGATGGTAGACTTTGCTGTATCATCCTTCTTCGAACCTTCATTATCTTGGGTCTTTTTAGCCTTCCTCTTTTTCCTCTCTGCTGCACCCGCTGCTTCGGAGGCTTCAAGGCTTGAACTCATTGAGCCCCCACCACCTTCAGAACACGTTTCCTCGCTATCTCCGAAGCAAGGACGTTTCTTCGAGAGGGACTTCAGCACTTCATTATAAAGTTAGAACTCATTGAGCCCCCACAATATTTACTAACACTAAACACACATATGGGCAAGTGCACCCATTGTGGACGCAGTATAGTGTTGGTAAGATACCGAGGTCATCCAAGGACACAAGAGCTTTTAGTACCGGTTTATCCTCAACGTCTAATCAAATCAAAAGTTAGAAAAAGGTTTTTAAACTAGAAAGATAAAATTAACTAAAATACTAAAAATTAAAATAAAAGTAAAAACAGATAGACAAGATGAATCATTTGGATCCGACTCGTGTGTAGTGTAACCTTTGATTATTTTCGCACTTTTGCACTTGTTTAAGAGATTATCTTAGTTATTGTAGTAGGCCCCTCTTTTGAAGGTGACGTTACCCTCAACCTAGTAGTTTGAGTCAGCAAGGATACAATCCTAAAGGATCGGATTATTGAAAGATAATTAATTAAGTTATTAATGCATAATGTGGTAGGCCCCTCTTTTGAAGGTGACGTTACCCTTGGCTAAGTAGTCTGAGTCAGCAAGGATACAGTCCTAAGTAGCGGGGTTAAAGTTTTAATAGTAGTTTAACTTATGAGGGGATCAAAGAGTTTGGACCCCCGCCATCCAATACCGGTGGGTATTGAAGGAGGTCCTACTAAATTTGACCCAGGTCCTTTGCAGGATCTATACACTGAACAATGGCAAGACTCTTACCAAACCGTTCCCTTAACCCCCGACCAGGTAGCCAACATACCTCCATATAGACCGTGGAGATATGAATGGTGAAAATCTTTTATTTTATATAGACAGTAAAATAATGCCAAGACACCACGGACAAACGATAAGGAAGAATCACCTTCAACATAAGAAACTAGTAATTAAAGTCATTAATACATAACCAATTAAAAAGTGCAAAATATTAAAAATAAAAAGTAATACACTAAACACTTGTCTTCACCAAGTGATGTAAGAGACTTAGGGATTGATTGTCAAGAACTCTTACGATCAATCTTGGATCCCGAGACGACTCACACACTCTATGATGGACAATGGATGATGGTGGTGGATGATGGTGTTGTGATGGTGGTGGGTGATGGGTGAAGTGTGAGAGAGGTGGTGTGCCAAGGGATGAGTTGCAAGAGCTCCAAGCACTCCTATTTATAGGCTGAACAGAAGCCCGGGCACGGCCCTGTGTCCATTGGGCACGGCCCCGTGTCCATCCTCCTCTCTTTCTTCATTAAATGAAGTTTGTCTGCATTAGTTGACCACGCCCCCGTGTCCACTGAGCACGACCCCGTGTGCAGAAGCGTATCTGTACTATCAAGATTTGTCTGGATTGTGCGAATCTTATAGTTGACCACGGCCCCGTGTCCGCTGAACACGACCCCATGGTGGGCAATAGAAGCTTCTACAACTTTGTCTTTTCTGCTGACACTTGGGCACGCCCCCGTGCTCACTGAGCACGGGGCGTGTTCAGTCTTCTGTTTTCTTGTTTTGCTTGGGAAGATGCTGTCGGGAGGTCGGGCATGCCACGTTTGTTCCTTTTCTTGTATTTATGTTAGATTTAGCTGCCTTTTTGCTTCTTTTGTTTATTTGAGCTCATTTAATCCTAAAAATACAAAAGGAAGACAAAAGTACACTTTTTCCAACATTAGTACTAAAAGGGGGTTGGTTTTATGCCACAATTGATGTAATTTATATGTTGCATTTTGTGCACATCAAGTAAACAGAACAACACAATAAACATAGCAAGATAAGTTAAAGATAGAAAGGGCCATAATGGCCATCAAACATAAAACATTGTCCGCAAGCCTTACAGGCTTTAACCACCAAGGGACCTAAACGGTTCCCTTAAAATAAAAAGATGTTCAAACAAACAACCCATAACATTATTCGACATGCTAAGAAAGCTATGAATTAAGGTTTCTTCTTCACTTTGCAATGTCAGGGATGGTAGACTTTGCTGTATCATCCTTCTTCGAACCTTCATTATCTTGGGTCTTTTTAGCCTTCCTCTTTTTCCTCTCTGCTGCACCCGCTGCTTCGGAGGCTTCAAGGCTTGAACTCATTGAGCCCCCACCACCTTCAGAACACGTTTCCTCGCTATCTCCGAAGCAAGGACGTTTCTTCGAGAGGGACTTCAGCACTTCATTATAAACAGCCTCAATAAGGCCCCGAGGTTTTAGCCCTTGCAAGACAGGCAAAGATTTACCAAAACACTTGGAGACATTACCCACATAAGGGTAAATCATATGCTCAATCTTCAAAACTGTTCCTTTGAAAACTTTAAAGGATTTGGGTTGAAAAAGAGAAGACTTTTCCCAAGGCTCCCCATGCTCACAAAGCTTTGTAACCAGCAAACAAACCTTGGTGTCTCACATGAGCAAGAAGCTCGGTGTACACATCACCCAAGACTTTGTTGAACTCCGACGAATGGAGAAGATAGGTAAGCACTTGCTGAAATCCATGCTCAATGATCCATTTATTATCACCAGTTGCCTGAGAAAGTGAAGCCTTTAACCCTTCTTTCTCCTCTAATAAGGCCTTTTTCTGAACCTTCAAGGTAGCCTTATCGACCCTGACTTAAACCTTGACAGCCTCCAAGCGTTTTTCCAACTCAACCACATCAGTCTTGTGCGGGAAGAAAACTCCTCAAATCTTCAAACAACAATGCTCTCTCCTTCTCAGCATAGCCCTCAGCTTCTTTCAAAGTGTCACACCCCCAATTTCCACGTGTCACCGGTGGGCCCGGTGGAGGGTATGGTGACGTAGTTGGCATCATCATAGACAAACAACACAATATAATAATGCACAGCGGAAGCAGAAATAGATTCATTTCAACTTTAAATAAAATGTAATATTAAATATCACGAGTAGTTGAAACGGATCCACAGGCGGATCAAATAAAATAAGATAATTGTTCAACAGTTTTATTGTCGTCCGAGCTTGCGAGACTATTGTGGACGCTCTAGGAGACACCCAGCCTAGTACGTGTAGTACCTGCACTTAACCTTTTGGGAAAATACGTCAGTTTACACTGGTAAATACAAATTAACTGACTCATTTTGAAAATGATTGAAAATTGATTTAAATGCACATGGCATAAAATATTTTTATAACTTGGGATAATTATGCAATATAATCTTGTGAACGAATTACATGTTACTCGTGCGTTCAGTAGCCCGGGATCTTGTCCGGGTTAAAGATTAATAGACACACCACATTAAAGAGTTATACATGACGGGTGTACGCCTACACCCCATGCTCTGGTCGTGGCCATCTCGTAAGATAATGCCAAGGATATCCGGGACATGGTCATTAACCCCCCAAAGGCTTTAAGTAAAACAAGACTGTTTAAACGAGCCGATCAAAATTATTCAATTGAACACCCAAGGGTGCAAGATTTTGTACGCTCGATCAAGCGGTATTCTATATACCGTACCCCAAGCCCGTATAGGGAAAATAAGTTAAAAGTATTTACCTGAGTAAGTATGAATCACAATTGGTAAGTGAGGGTAGCTTTTACTGGGCCTCCTATTCTGGAACAAAGGTTTATAATAACCTATTAGATTCCTAACGGGTCCTTTATTTAAGCCTAAGCTTAGACCGGTTAGTTTAAGGACGGTACGGTTCAAGCGCACGATTAAGCGAAGACCGGATAGAATGTGATTTAGACCCGACAAGTTTGAATACTTGTATAATATGGGTATACTAAATACATTCTGGATTTTGAGACAAAAATGATAACGTTTGACCCGTTTCGGTCAATTCATGCAAACTAGTTACACAAACCGAACCGAACGCTAAAAGGGCGTTACGGGTAACCAAAAGAGTCATATGCAAGTTCCCTGAGATAATATGCTTTAAACATGATATAATATCAGCAAGTTATGTTCTATTATGCCCCGAGCGAATTTAAACTCAATTTATGCCTTATAAGGGCATTTTGGTCATTTAAGAGATTATAAAAGAGTTAAATTGGAAATCTGAGTTACAGGTCTGATTTATACAGTAAATATACTTAATTTGACATATTATAACAGTAGGGTATGACCCATATACAAAACTTATCATTTAAAATCAAACTATGCACCGTAGGGGTATTTTAGTAATTTCACAAGGGCTAAAAATGTCAAAACTGGAAATCTGAGTTCAAAAACTTATACTTACTGTTATTTTATAAAAATATGCTAAATACATCAGTAGGTATAACCCTTATATGTTTAATATGGATATAACGCATACTATGCGTTAAAAACGCTTAGAAATGCGATTTAGAGCCGTTTCCGGGTTTTCAAAAGAAAGCTGAGATTTTTTATATTTCTAGAATGCTCAAAATAATTTATTTAACAAATAAAATCAATAGAAAAAGGTTTGGGGTCAAAAGGATTTATAAAAGTCATTTTATGGCTTAAACGGTCAAAACCGGTATTAACCGAATCAAACTTAGCGACCAAAAATCCCAAAATATTATATAACATCAGTGGGTAAAAAGTTTTATATCAAAAAGTGGCCTTAAATAGGTTATACGCTAAATGCGCCGTTTATTTAACATAAAGCTATAGTTTTACGATATCGGCCATAACTCAAAATCTGGACCTCCAACTGATCTCAAATTTTCGGTGCAAGTTTATAAATCAGTAATAAAGATTTCTACTCTTTCACTTTTTCAAAAATCACGTTTTATATCAAAAAGGGCAAAATCGTCAACTTTAAGCATAAATCGGAAACATGCATATGAATCGGTTAAGCATAGACTCAAGTTGTAAAAATTCCAGAGAGTTAAACTTAAATAAAAATGGTCAAAAATAAACTCTAATACAGATCTCAAACATGCATGCATGGATCCGAATCGAGAGTCAACGAAAAAGTCGTTTTATAAGACTTTCGGTTCCGATCCGAGTTTATACTAAAGATTGTCGAGTTGATCATGATAAAACATATTCTTATAATCATTATAAGGTTATTTTTGATGATTAAACTGATTGCATGTCATCTACATTACCATTTATACTAGATTTCGCAAAAACACTTCCTGTTGACTTTTTAAGAACAACTTTGACTCGACAAATAGCATGCTTAGAGTGGGAATCAGAGAATACCCTTTTGAGGGTTTGTTTCCCACATAAATACCAACTTATAAGTGGTTTCAATTTGAGAAATGACAGAGCCAAATTCGTTTAATCGAAAAGTCAAACTATAACTATGACGGATTGACTTTTGGCTAAAAATCTATGCTAGAACGAATTAGAGGAAGTTATGGATGCTTACAAGAGTCCTAATGAACCTTAGATAGGACTTGGAAGTAGCCTTGCCGATCAGAAAGCCCCTGGAGTTGTCTTGTGAGTTTTGAAAGTTTGCTTGTGTTCTTGTTTACTACTCAAGATCCTCAAAATGTGAAGAATTGATCAGATTATAAGGGGAAATCAGGTGTTATGAGAGTGCAACAGGTGTCCCAACATGCATGCCCACCTATTGGTGAGTTTTGGAGGTGCTCATAGCTATTATGCACTCAAAAATCGGACTAAACAGCCCCTGTTCGCGAGTTGCTGCACCTGCCTTTTCCTCTTTACTTTCTATATTGCCATATGCAATGATGGAGATGGACTACTTGGGATCAGCAGAATTCTAAAACTACGTAACCAACTGCTTTCACACCGTACGAACAACATCCGGAGCAAGGACCCCAACAGTTTGGAAGATATCTTGAGAAAAGGTTTTAGCACCGGTCTATCCTATATGTACTCCAGTTTATTCGAAGTCTCCCAATGGTGTAAGGCCGTCGACTTATTGGGATGGGCACGGGTCGCGGCCCGCATTAGGCTGCCCAGGCGGGCCGCCTGGGTCTGCAGCTTCCAAACTTTGCTCATTTGTTGCAGTTTTGGTCCCTGTCCTTTGCTCGCGAGGTTTTGGCTATTTATTTTGACTCGTAAACCCTCAAATCTGATTTTTAGGAACCTTGGGACTTTTACCAACATGGTAATGTCCTCGGTTAACTTTGCGCTCACCCGAAAAGTCATGAAATTCGACGTTGACGCTTTTAACCCCTCAAGTACGGTTTTGGCCATAACTTTCTCATACGATAACGAAACTTCATGAAATTGTTACCACATATTCTAGTGAGTATATTCTAGCATTACAAAGCTTCGGGGCTGCCAAAAGTTCACTCAGAGGTATAAATTCAACATGTTGACACTTTTAGTCCCTATAGTTTGTAATTCCTCACTTTCATGCATTTTCCGCTTCGTATGATCCATGATCCATCCGTTTAGGGTTATAAACATTATGTAGGGTTATTATAGAGTCTATTTATCCATTGTTGACACTTTGGACCCTTACGTTCCATAGTTTTCACTGTTTGTCAACTTTAGTCCCTCTAAAGTTTGTTTTCGCATATTCCAAAGTCTATGACACGTGTCAATGCATTATTGGACGTAATTTTTCGAGGTGTTACATCCTCACCCCCTTAAAAGAAATCTCGACCTCGAGATTTACTGGAACAAATGAGGATATTTTTCCTTCATCGTGGATTCCACTTCCCACGTGTATTCGGGACCTCTACGGGCATCCCACTTGACCTTAACAATAGGTATGTACTTTCTCCGGAGCTTCTTAACCTGTCGATCCTCGATCGACAATGGTTTTTCCACGAACTTCAAACTCTCATCTATGTGTATATCTGTATGCGGTATAACCAGTGATTCGTCAGCGAAACACTTCTTCAGATTACAGATGTGGAACACATTATGAATAGCGCTAAGTTCTTCAGGCAAGTTTAACTTGTAAGCAACTGACCCGACACGTTCGATAATCTCGAAAGGTCCTATATATCTCGGGCTTAACTTGCCTTTCTTACCGAATCGCATCACCCCCTTCCAGGGCGATACCTTAAGCAATACTTTATCACCTACCTCGAAGTGAAAATCTTTGAGCTTAGGATCCGCATAACTCTTCTGCCTATCCCTGGCAGCTTTCAAACGATCGCAAATCTGCACGATCTTGTCTGTCGTCTCAAAAACGATATCTGGTCCTGACAGTTGGACATCTCCAACTTCTGCCCAACAAATGGGCGATCTACACTTTCTACCGTATAAGGCCTCAAAAGGCGCAGCTTTTATGCTGGAGTGGTAGCTATTGTTGTAGGAGAATTCAATTAGTGGTAGGTTCTTATCCCAACTACCACCCAAGTCGATCGCACATGCACGCAGCATGTCTTCCAAAGTTTGAATAGTACGCTCACTCTGACCATCAGTCTGAGGATGATAAGCCGTACTAAAATTCAAACGAGTGCCCAATGATTGTTGGAAACTCTTCCAAAAATGTGACGTATATCTAGTATCTCTATCGGATATAATAGATACAGGTATACCATGCAACGCTACAATCTTATCAACGTATAATTGAGCTAACATATCGGAGCTATACGTCTCCTTGATGGGTAGAAAATGAGCTGACTTTGTCAGTCTATCTACTATGATCCATATGGTATCATTTCCTTTTCTCGTCCTTGGTAACTTGGTGATGAAATCCATTGTCACCATTTCCCATTTCCACTTGGGAATTTCAGCTTGTTGAAGCAAACCTGACGGCTTCTGATGCTCAGCTTTGACTTGCGCACAAGTCAGACATTTAGCTACATGCTCAGCTACGGACTTCTTCAAACCAATCCACCAGTAGTTTGCCTTTAGATCCTGGTACATCTTATCAGCTCTAGGATGAACGGAATATTTAGAGCTGTGGGCTTCCTGGAGGATAACATCCCGAAGTCCTCCATAAACTGGAACCCATATTCGTCCGTTCAGTCTTAGCATTCCATCTTTGTCGTAGGATAACTGCTCCTCAGTTACTCCTAACTTCTCTTCAGGATAGTTAGCTTCCAACACAACTTCCTTCTGTGCAACTAACACCCTTTCGTTCAAATTATTCCTTATTTCAATGCGTTTGGCATTGATTCTGATCGGTTTCACTCTTTCTTTTCTGCTTAAGGCGTCGGCAACTACATTTGCCTTGCCTGGATGGTATCTTATCTCACAGTCATAATCATTTAAAGTTTCCATCCATCGCCTTTGTCGCATGTTCAATTCCTTCTGATTGAACAAATGTTGAAGACTCTTGTGATCCGAATAAATTATACACTTGGTTCCATACAAGTAGTGTCTCCACAGTTTTAATGCAAATACAACTGCACCCAGTTCCAAGTCGTGGGTGGTGTAGTTCTTTTCGTGCACCTTTAATTGACGCGAAGCGTAGGCAATGACCTTGCCTCTCTGCATGAGTACACAACCCATACCAGTGTGCGACGCATCGCAATATACCACAAATTCTTCTATACCATCAGGCAATGTTAACACTGGCGCATTGCTCAACTTCTTCTTCAGAATGTCAAAGGATTCCTGCTGCTTAGGGCCCCAATCAAATTTAATCTTCTTACGAGTCAACGAAGTTAGGGGCGCAGCAATCCTCGAAAAGTTCTCGATGAATCGCCTATAGTATCCTGCTAATCCGAGGAAACTGCGAATCTCGGTAGGAGTCTTTGGCTCTTGCCAATTCATAACTGTTTCTACCTTAGCGGGATCTACTTGGATACCACGCTCACTTACCACATGTCCAAGGAATTGGACTTCTCGGAGCCAAAATTCACACTTCGAAAATTTGGCATAAAGTTTCTCATGATATAGAAGTTTGAGAATACAACGAAGGTGTTTCTCGTGGTCAGCTTGGTTCTTCGAGTAGATAAGGATGTCGTCAATAAAGACGATGACGAATTTATCCAAATAAGGCTTGCAGACGCGATTCATGAGATCCATGAATGCGGCTGGTGCGTTAGTGAGCCCAAAAGGCATCACTAGGAACTCATAATGTCCATATCGAGTCCTAAACGCTGTCTTGTGTACATCTTCATCCTTGACCTTCAACTGATGATAGCCTGACCTCAAGTCGATCTTTGAAAAGTAGCTTGCTCCTTGCAACTGATCGAACAGATCGTCGACCCTGGGCAACGGATATCTATTCTTGATAGTGACTTTATTAAGCTCACGGTAATCGATGCACAGGCGCATCGATCCATCCTTCTTCTTGACAAACAAAATCGGCGCTCCCCAAGGAGACGAGCTAGGTCTAATAAAACCCTTAGCTAACAGATCATCCAATTGCGTCCTCAACTCCTTCATCTCCGTTGGTGCCAACCTATATGGTGCTCTTGCTACTGGCGCTGCACCTGGAATGATGTCTATTCGAAACTCCACTTGTCTATCCGGTGGTAAACCGGGGAGTTCTTCAGGGAATACTTCAGAGTATTCTGAGATAACAGGGATATCTTCGATCTTCGGCTTTGGCTCATCAATAGTAACTTGTGCCATATAAATGACACATCCTTTCTGCAGACATCTGGATGCCTTGAGCATGGACACTTGCTCCGGCAATCCGTGCTGGGTATCTCCTTGGATAGTAAGTGACTCACCGGACGGAGTTCTAACTATCACTTGCTTTCTGTTGCACAGAATCTGGGCTTGGTTGTGTGACAACCAATCCATACCTATCACTATATCGAATCCGGCTAGCTTAAAGGGAAGCAAGGATAACGGGAAAGAATGATTCCTAATGGATATAACACACCCATCTAGGACAGTCGAGGCGGTTTCTATGGTTCCATCTGCTAATTCCACCTCATACTTCACACTTAAGGTTTTAACAGGTAGGTTTAATAACTTACAGAACTTATCATCTACAAATGACTTATCTGCTCCTGAATCAAATAGAACTCTAGCAAAAACATCATTTACAAGAAAAGTACCTGTAATGACGTTGTCGTCCAGAACTGCTTCCTTAGCGTCCATTTTGAAGACTCTTGCATTGGTCTTCTTTCCCTCATCGGCTTTCTTAGCATTCTTTGGGCAATTAGGTCGGATGCGCCCTTTCTCATTGCAACCATAACAAGTTGCATCCTTTAGCTTCTTGCATTCCAAGGTTTTATGGTCTGTGGATTTGCAGATTCCACATGGTTTTGCGTGAGACTGGGATTTTGATTCTAAACGACACTTCCTAAAATGGTGTTTCTTGCAGGTCTTGCATCTGGGCTTATCCCCTAATGGTTGCCAATCTCTCTTAGATCCCGACCCTTTCCTGTGGTCGTTGTTCCCTCGGTGTCTTTTCTCCGATCTTCGTGAGGTATCGTCCTCACGTTTCCTCTTGTTTTCCTCCGAGCTCTTAAGAGCTCTCATCCTGACTACATCTTGGGTGAGTGAGAGAGATAGATCAGCTACTGATCTGAACGTCGTAGGCCTCGATGCCTTAACGCTCGCCTTGATCTCTGGTGCCAAACCCCCAATAAAACGGGCGATCCTTCTCGGCTCTGGGGTTACCAGGTATGGCACTAGTCGAGATAGAGTGTTGAAAGTGGTAAGGTATGCCTGGCAGTCGAGGTTCTTCATCACTAGGGATACGAAATCTGATTTGATCCTTTCCACCTCATGTTGTGGACATAAATTTTCTTTGATCAGGGCTACGAACTGATCCCATGACATACTATAAAGGGTGGCCTTACCGGCAGCTTGCAAAAGAGATTTCCACCACGCTAGAGCGTCCCCGTTGAATGATTGGGACACGTACTTCACTACGTCCCGATCAGCACACCCGCTGATATCTACAACCATATCCATCTCATCTAACCAGGTCATACAGTCGAACGCTCCTTTCTCCCCAGTAAAATCTCTGGGTTTGCATGAGACGAAATATTTATACGTACAGGACTTGCTGTGCGTTTCATGCTTCTGCTTGATCTCCTGTTTCGGGATACTGCTATGGTTAGAGGAGTGGTTATCCTCATCATTCTTCTTTGGCTCATCTTTCTTTGATACATCATTCTTAGAGGGCGGCTTGCTATGAGCCTCTGAATGATTCTTGGATTTGGAACGTTGTACGGTTCGGGTCCTACTCCGAGTCCCGCTCGATTCCCTGAATTGCCTTTCAATGGCTTTGGCTACAGCATTTTCTACCAGTGCTTGTAGCTCCGCACCAGTTACATGAATCTTAGTATTATCAGGGTGTTCCTCAGAACGACTGTTTGTTTCTTCCGATTTTGCCATGTAGCTTTAAGAGCTACAATAAAGTAAGGACAAGGTCTATTTAGAAACCTAACAGTATTATCGTTCTTGACGATTTATTAACCATGGTAATAAAAGCCATATTAGTTAATTTATTTAATTTCATTCAGCACTTTTATTAGCATCTATCATAGAATGAAATATATATATTGGTACAATAGGCCTAGTCACTTGGACAAATTTCTAAATTTTAAATTTAGATTTTTATAGGATTAAAATTTGTATAATTAAACAAATAATCCTTTGCTTGGCAGGGAGTTTATAAACCACAGCTGCCTTTTTGTTTTATATGACATTAGTCATAACCCTTAGGCATCAAGTCATAATCAGACATGTGTACAATATAATCTTTGGATAATTTATTTAAAAGGGTGACATGTGTGATTTTACAGATCACGCTAGCCAAGATTGTTAACATGTTTACAGATGTTAACAGGGATTTGAATCTTTTTAACCAGGTTTTACCATATTGGCCAGGCCTTTTAATAAGACATTCAAGCTAGGTTTTACCTTTTTAAGATTCTTATTAAAATGGTAAATCAAAATAATAATTGATATTTTTCATTTATTTGTATATTATGTTCATGCATATAGATAAAATGAAAACTTAATTAACCATTTTTAAATAAAATAGACTAGTACAACTTTGCCCTAAACGGGACTTTTACTCAAATAACATGCCCACACAGGGGCTAAACCAAATAACAAACAAACAAAACAAACAAACAAACAAACCCACGCAGGGGTTAAACAGAAACAACATACCCACGCAGGGGTAGAACAAGAGAAACAAACATACCCACGCAGGGGTAGAACAGGAAAGGAAATATGCCCACGCAGAGGCAGAGTACAGAATAAATGTCCTCACAGGGACATGAGTACATAAGCTAACAAACAAAGGATTTAATAATCCTTCTTGCCTTTACCCTTGATCAAATCAACCATCTTCTTAAACATTCCGCGGTTATGTCGGCGATCTTCCCGCATTTCATGTCGCAATTCACGTCGCACATCGTTTATCCCCTGAAGGATTTCTTGAACTTGCGGTGGCGACATCATCGGCGCCGGCGGCGGTGGCTGATACTGTGGTGGTTGAGGAGGCTGCGGCTGCTGGTATCCATGCGGTGGGTATCCAAAAGCTGATTGTCCCGTAGCCCAGGGACCTCCAAAAGCACTCTCTTGATTGAGAGGGTTGTAGCCCGAAGCTATCCAGTAGGGATCCCATGTATAGTCATATCCTGGGGGAAAAGTCGGCTCGAAAGGATTGAACTGTGCTGCGCTAGCATACGCAGGGATTGGCTCTCCAAAGTTCTGTGGTGGCGGTGGCGCAATAGGCGCAGAAGTCACCTCTGAGACGGGATGCGAAGATTCCCCCATGTCTGGATCCTCGTGAAGCGGCGAGTATCGGCTGCTTCCTGAATGTGGAGGGGTGCCGATGCGTATCCCTCCTCGTGTGGACATCCGGGCGTTCCTTCCCCTTCGCCTCTGAGGCGGAGGAGGCAAAACCGGAGGTGGTGGCGGCGGCGGAGTGACCACGTCACGCCAGAATCCCTTAGAAGGATCCTGCTGCTGAGGCTGTTGCTGAAGCTGCTGCTGGGAGTGATGCTGTGAGTGCACAGGAGAGCTGTGGTAGGACTGGTGCATGGGAGAGTTAAGGTAACTAGGGGTATAAACCCAGTCGTGCTGCTTGAATCTCTCCTCGAAACTGTCGGGACCATTGTAAGGTGATCCCAAAAACGGTGACCCATCAGAGATCTCGATGGGGTGGTTCGGTGTACCGGACGGTGGCATGGAAGGATCGGTATCCTCATCGACCTCCATCTCGTTGCCACCCGGGAAGTGGTCTTCAGGTCCAAGTGGGTTATGACCCACTGGTTCTCCCAAGTAATCATCAGGGTTGTACAGGCCCTGATAGACGGGTGCTGGGTAGTCATAAGGCGACTGGTGTAGAGGAATGTAGGATCCGTGGGAGTTGCGGGGCTCATTTTCAGAATGAGGCCGAAAAGAGTGTGGTAGGGAAGGTGTGGTACTCAGTGATGCTGAGTGCCTGGCGGGTTCAGCGAACGATCTCCAAAGATCTCGGGCATCAGTGTTTTGGGGTCCTGAAGGGGTTCGCCTATGCGAAGGCCCTGCCTCATGGTCATGTGAGGTGGCGAATGCTCCTCGTCCCCTTCCTCTTACACGTGGCGGCATCTTGAACCTGTAAAAATCAAACAAGTGGCACAACAAAATATATATAAGACAAAGTTAGAAAATAAAAAAAAAATAAAAGGAATTTGAACATTTCCTAAGTTCTTTGTCTAGACTCGAAAATCGAGGAATGTGCAATTGTGTAACTGAGATTAAACACAAAGGGTAGTGTTTAATTCCCTCAGCGTTGGCTCTGATACCAACCTGTCACACCCCCAATTTCCACGTGTCACCGGTGGGCCCGGTGGAGGGTATGGTGACATAGTTGGCATCATCATAGACAAACAACACAATATAATAATGCACAGCGGAAGCAGAAATAGATTCATTTCAACTTTAAATAAAATGTAATATTAAATATCACGAGTAGTTGAAACGGATCCACAGGCGGATCAAATAAAATAAGATAATTGTTCAACAGTTTTATTGTCGTCCGAGCTTGCGAGACTATTGTGGACGCTCTAGGAGACAGCCAGCCTAGTACGTGTAGTACCTGCACTTAACCTTTTGGGAAAATACGTCAGTTTACACTGGTAAATACAAATTAACTGACTCATTTTGAAAATGATTGAAAATTGATTTAAATGCACATGGCATAAAATATTTTTATAACTTGGGATAATTATGCAATATAATCTTGTGAACGAATTACATGTTACTCGTGCGTTCAGTAGCCCGGGATCTTGTCCGGGTTAAAGATTAATAGACACACCACATTAAAGAGTTATACATGACGGGTGTACGCCTACACCCCATGCTCTGGTCGTGGCCATCTCGTAAGATAATGCCAAGGATATCCGGGACATGGTCATTAACCCCCCAAAGGCTTTAAGTAAAACAAGACTGTTTAAACGAGCCGATCAAAATTATTCAATTGAACACCCAAGGGTGCAAGATTTTGTACGCTCGATCAAGCGGTATTCTATATACCGTACCCCAAGCCCGTATAGGGAAATAAGTTAAAAGTATTTACCTGAGTAAGTATGAATCACAATTGGTAAGTGAGGGTAGCTTTTACTGGGCCTCCTATTCTGGAACAAAGGTTTATAATAACCTATTAGATTCCTAACGGGTCCTTTATTTAAGCCTAAGCTTAGACCGGTTAGTTTAAGGACGGTACGGTTCAAGCGCACGATTAAGCGAAGACCGGATAGAATGTGATTTAGACCCGACAAGTTTGAATACTTGTATAATATGGGTATACTAAATACATTCTGGATTTTGAGAAAAAAATGATAACGTTTGACCCGTTTCGGTCAATTCATGCAAACTAGTTACACAAACCGAACCGAACGCTAAAAGGGCGTTACGGGTAACCAAAAGAGTCATATGCAAGTTCCCTGAGATAATATGCTTTAAACATGATATAATATCAGCAAGTTATGTTCTATTATGCCCCGAACGAATTTAAACTCAATTTATGCCTTATAAGGGCATTTCGGTCATTTAAGAGATTATAAAAGAGTTAAATTGGAAATCTGAGTTACAGGTCTGATTTATACAGTAAATATACTTAATTTGACATATTATAACAGTAGGGTATGACCCATATACAAAACTTATCATTTAAAATCAAACTATGCACCGTAGGGGTATTTTAGTAATTTCACAAGGGCTAAAAATGTCAAAACTGGAAATCTGAGTTCAAAAACTTATACTTACTGTTATTTTATAAAAATATGCTAAATACATCAGTAGGTATAACCCTTATATGTTTAATATGGATATAACGCATACTATGCGTTAAAAACGCTTAGAAATGCGATTTAGAGCCGTTTCCGGGTTTTCAAAAGAAAGCTGAGATTTTTATATTTCCAGAATGCTCAAAATAATTTATTTAACAAATAAAATCAGTAGAAAAAGGTTTGGGGTCAAAAGGATTTATAAAAGTCATTTTATGGCTTAAACGGTCAAAACCGGTATTAACCGAATCAAACTTAGCGACCTATGATACGATCAGCCAAAAATTAAATAAAAATTTTCAAAAATCCCAAAATATTATATAACATCAGTGGGTAAAAAGTTTTATATCAAAAAGTGGCCTTAAATAGGTTATACGCTAAATGCGCCGTTTATTTAACATAAAGCTATAGTTTTACGATATCGGCCATAACTCAAAATCTGGACCTCCAACTGATCTCAAATTTTCGGTGCAAGTTTATAAATCAGTAATAAAGATTTCTACTCTTTCACTTTTTCAAAAATCACGTTTTATATCAAAAAGGGCAAAATCGTCAACTTTAAGCATAAATCGGAAACATGCATATGAATCGGTTAAGCATAGACTCAAGTTGTAAAAATTCCAGAGAGTTAAACTTAAATAAAAATAGTCAAAAATAAACTCTAATACAGATCTCAAACATGCATGCATGGATCCGAATCGAGAGTCAACGAAAAAGTCGTTTTATAAGACTTTCGGTTCCGATCCGAGTTTATACTAAAGATTGTCGAGTTGATCATGATAAAACATATTCTTATAATCATTATAAGGTTATTTTTGATGATCAAACTGATTGCATGTCATCTACATTACCATTTATACTAGATTTCGCAAAAACACTTCCTGTTGACTTTTTAAGAACAACTTTGACTCGACAAATAGCATGCTTAGAGTGGGAATCAGAGAATACACTTTTGAGGGTTTGTTTCCCACATAAATACCAACTTATAAGTGGTTTCAATTTGAGAAATGACAGAGCCAAATTCGTTTAATCGAAAAGTCAAACTATAACTATGACGGATTGACTTTTGGCTAAAAATCTATGCTAGAACGAATTAGAGGAAGTTATGGATGCTTACAAGAGTCCTAATGAAGCTTAGATAGTACTTGGAAGTAGCCTTGCCGATCAGAAAGCCCCTGGAGTTGTCTTGTGAGTTTTGAAAGTTTGCTTGTGTTCTTGTTTACTACTCAAGATCCTCAAAATGTGAAGAATTGATCAGATTATAAGGGGAAATCAGGTGTTATGAGAGTGCAACAGGTGTCCCAACATGCATGCCCACCTATTGGTGAGTTTTGGAGGTGCTCATAGCTGTTATGCACTCAAAAATCGGACTAAACAGCCCCTGTTCGCGAGTTGCTGCACCTGGGCACGGGTCGCGGCCCGCATTAGGCTGCCCAGGCGGGCCGCCTGGGTCTGCAGCTTCCAAACTTTGCTCATTTGTTGCAGTTTTGGTCCCTGTCCTTTGCTCGCGAGGTTTTGGCTATTTATTTTGACTCGTAAACCCTCAAATCTGATTTTTAGGAACCTTGGGACTTTTACCAACATGGTAATGTCCTCGGTTAACTTTGCGCTCACCCGAAAAGTCATGAAATTCGACGTTGACGCTTTTAACCCCTCAAGTACGGTTTTGGCCATAACTTTCTCATACGATAACGAAACTTCATGAAATTTTTACCACATATTCTAGTGAGTATATTCTAGCATTACAAAGCTTCGGGGCTGCCAAAAGTTCACTCAGAGGTATAAATTCAACATGTTGACACTTTTAGTCCCTATAGTTTGTAATTCCTCACTTTCGTGCATTTTCCGCTTCGTATGATCCATGATCCATCCGTTTAGGGTTATAAACATTATGTAGGGTTATTATAGAGTCTATTTATCCATTGTTGACACTTTGGACCCTTACGTTCCATAGTTTTCACTGTTTGTCAACTTTAGTCCCTCTAAAGTTTGTTTTCGCATATTCCAAAGTCTATGACACGTGTCAATGCATTATTGAACGTAATTTTTTGAGGTGTTACACAAAGCAACCGTTGAAGCTTTCATCTCATCCCTCTTCTTCGAAAAGACTTCATATTCTTGCATCGTTTTGCAAAATCGGGATACACCCTCTAGAAGCAAGGCAACAAGGTTGCAAGCACCCATCATCATTTTCGAAATCATTAGTTCATCGTCCATAGATGAGCAAGAACCTCGAATAGTTGGAGGAGCAAAATGGGTAAGAACATCCTCACAAATGGATGAAGACTTGAAGTTGTTACCTGATGTCTGTCGTTAGTGACATGCAAAAACCTATTTAAACTGTTAGTATAGAATAAGCAGGGTATCGAACCAGAGGAGGATTGTGGAAAGTTTCAATTAACTACTACGGAATTGGAAAATCAGTTTGTTTGATTGTGAGAATTATCTAAATTAATTAACAAAAACTAAGGTTTGAATCAATAGGAGAGAAAATGGTTCCTCCAGATTTCAGGTTTTATAGTTAGTTTCAACTGTGTGTTTAATCGTATCACCTACATAGACATAAGTGTTAACTTGATTAATTAATTGTGATAACCAACGACTAAGTACTCCGGTCAATACATAAGGGGAGGTTATCGAATGATTATCAATTACAATTACAAACCCTAACCCCATGTCAAATATATCCCAATTACTAGAACTCTCGGGAACTGAATGCTTAGAAATTTAGGTTTAAATAAATGCAATTGTTTACAATCAACGAATCAAAACAAAGGTGAAAAGCATCGAATGCTTAGATCACCAAGGTAAAACGATTATATCAAACACATAGTTTCACCTAACTTACAAAAACCCTCCATCCGAAGGAAACCATAAAACACTAGCCGCTCATGATGGGTTGTTGATCTTCAATAGCTTCCCCTATCTTCGTGCCCCCTTCTTTCTGCCGTCCAACATGTTTCTTTAACCGTAGGTTACGTTACAAGACGTAAGTTACGGTATCCAAATTCTGTTTCTTTTATTTGTCGCCTACCGTAAGTCACATTCACAATCCGTAAGTTACGTTCACGACCTGCTGTTGAACTTTAATTCTGCTTCACATGAACCGTAGGCTACATATCTTGGACCGTAGATTACGTTTGTATTCCCTGGACTTTAATACTTCCACATCTTGCGTGTTTCCAAGCTAATTCTTGACCCGACAACTCCCGAATGATATAATATCTTTCGCTAATCAACCTTGCTTGTTCTATTCCTCCTCGAACACTCTAACTTTGCCGGTATAAGCAATTTAACCTGCAACATCACAAGTACGCATAGTTATCACATTCGACGCATGTAATCAACTCAACATTAATAAATACGTAATATAACGTGCTATAACAACCGGGTTTCACACACTCCATCACATCCCCACACTTAACATTGATTGTCCTCAAGCAACCATTACAAACATTACTCACCTTATTAACAAATCACCATTGCATCCCTTACCGAATTAACAACTCAAGGTCCCAAGTCATACCCGTCCCATATACTGACACAATCGACGTTAACAATCTGACAAATAAGTGATACGCATTTAAAACAATTTAAGACTTGCCTAATTAAAACTAGCATGCTTATATTACTACACACATACCACACGCCCCTCACAATAATCACTCCTCTCGGCTTAATCAAGACTAGCGTGTAATGTGCTAGTATATATCTCGCTCAAAACCAAATACGCTACCTTGCAATCATAAGCTTGAATGGCAATCATACCTCCACTGAATCAAGTAACGTAACACATATCAAAAGGACTTTTTGGGTTTTGGGTTAAGGGTAAAGGTAAGGAATTATTTTTGGATTTTTATGTTTATATGGCGAACACAAACGAATATATACCAAACCATGACAACTTTATTCACAAAACTACTAACACTTTGGGTGATTTTCAACCCATTTATTTAACAAGAACATAACAATGATTTTTTTTCTTTTTCTTTCTTTTCTTTTTTTTTTCCTACATTTTTTCAACAAATATCTAAAATATAATTGTCATTCATGGTTGGTAGTCAAACGGGTCAAATGAAGTGTAATAAACGAAAGGTAAAAGGCTCAACATGGTTCACTAAGGTGGGTGAAAACAACAATCAACATATAACACAATGAATGGATCCTAATGCCTTTATCATCTATGTGTATACGCTAAAGCACAGTCTCGGCACGAATCAAACCACACAACTTCTAACACAAAGCAACATATGGCCTACACTCAACAATTGAACAGTTATTGCAAATTCGACTATTTTCTAAGTAGGCTCAAATATCTCACCGAACAAAAGGAAATTGGGTTGCCGACACGTAGCATGTGTAATTCCTAAAGCATGTTACCCCTAATTAGGCATCTCTTCTAAACTACTTTTTAAACTTGTCAGAAATACTCTCATGAAACTTAAAGGGACAACCATGACTAGGGATCTAAGTTAGTTTAATATCAGTAGGAACCCTTTAGCAATTGAAAATTTAGGTTTTCATGTAGTTCAAGCATACTTGAGATACAAAAATTTTCAAAATTTTTCAATTTTTCACAATTTCAACTCTTCAAGCATTTAAGATTAATAATCTTACCAACCCTTTTCTCGAGTTACCTGTAACACCCTTATTAAAGACGAGATTATATGTATATAAATTACTAAAATTTATAGAAAATCACAGGTTACAAAAGTTTTCATGTTTATATACCATACATATTCATGATACGTACAAAACGAGTTTTAAGGTAACACCTACTAGTCAACTACCGACTAGTTTAAACATTCAAAACACAGTTAACAAATCATTTACAACATAAACATAGTCTAGACAAAGTAAAGTTTAGCGCGGAAGCTTCAAAAACTAGTGTTCGGTTCTTGAAAGTAAGCTTGATCATCATCCGGAGTATCCACTCTTTTACCTAGAGTCAAAACAACTTATAAAGTTAGTATTGACATGGTTTTAATGCATTTAAACAAGTCCTAGCATCAAAACATCGAAATAAAAATAAAATTTCAAATTGGTCCCTGTCGCATGGCGCGACACTCGAGTTACCTGTAACACCCTTATTAAAGACGAGATTATATGTATATAAATTACTAAAATTTATAGAAAATCACAGGTTACAAAAGTTTTCATGTTTATATACCATACATATTCATGATACGTACAAAACGAGTTTTAAGGTAACACCTACTAGTCAACTACCGACTAGTTTAAACATTCAAAACACAGTTAACAAATCATTTACAACATAAACATAGTCTAGACAAAGTAAAGTTTAGCGCGGAAGCTTCAAAAACTAGTGTTCGGTTCTTGAAAGTAAGCTTGATCATCATCCGGAGTATCCACTCTTTTACCTAGAGTCAAAACAACTTATAAAGTTAGTATTGACATGGTTTTAATGCATTTAAACAAGTCCTAGCATCAAAACATCGAAATAAAAATAAAATTTCAAATTGGTCCCTGTCGCATGGCGCGACAGGTCTTCGCGTGGCGCGGGAGGCCCCGCGTGTCGGGCCAGGTCCTTAGGCTCCCCTCGCGTGGCGCGAGGGAGTACGTTTTCCAGCAGGTCCAGTTTCTGGACCTGCATTACTCCCAGCTCCGAAAATTCCTAAAATTCTAACTTTAAATCCTCATAACTTTTTACTCGATTATCCGTTTTCAGTGATTCTTTTTCACACGAAAACCAAGCTTTGCTACTAAAATAAGGGGTTAAAAATGAAAAAGGGGCTTTGGTGGGTAAAAGGGTTTTGGGTTAAGAAATGAAAAGGCTTAGGCTCAAAGGGGTTAACTAGGGGGAATTTTTGGGTAGGTGAAAAGAAAAATGAAAATAATGGTGTTGAAAGAAAAAGGGTTAGTCCTAATGCCTCCATCATTTACTTACTTGGGTTTAAGTTGGTAAGGACTGGGAATGAATTATCGTGGCACGTTCTAGAGTCGTAAGAACCAAGCGGCTATACACACAAGAAACGAAAAATGAGCATTTAGTGTAAAGATGTATATTTGTACGCTCTATAAAGACTCAAAACTCACTTTTGTGGGAATGGGTTTTTACGTGATCAAGTATATATAATCAAATTTTAACTAAGCTTGTCATGCCGTTTCATAGTTTTCTTATGTTGGTTCTTTTTATCACGACGCTATCGGTTGTAAATTTGTCAAAATATAACCTTGTTAGAATTAGAATTCCCAACTTAAACTTAGACAAAAAAAAATGGAAATTTTTGAAAAAAATTGGGGTGATTTAGCGGTTCCAATAGAGTTTTGTGTAAGGCTTGTTATTAGGACTTGCAAAATTCAAGGTTTTAGCATCCCCCCACACTTAAATTACACATTGTCCTCAATGTGTCCCAAAAATAAGTTTTTAGGTTAATTGAATGTGTAAAATGGTGTTAAAAGCAAAATTTTATGTTACTGGCAGTCTGGACACGGCCCTGTGGTGACCGGGCACGGCCCCGTGTTCAGGTGCCAGTAACAAAAATTAAAGAAAAGAAACAGAAGCCTGGACACGGGGGCGTGTTCAGTGAACAAGGCCCGTGTCCAGTTACCTGAACTGGGCAATTTTCTGCAGGATTGTAGGTCCCTCGTGGAGGATGAGGTTAAACCTTAACCTTGTTATATTAACACACTAGCGAGTGCGGAATCCAAGCTAGAGTGCAACCGAGTTGAGACAAGTATAAACACAAAACACACAAGGTTCACCGATTAACACCACTTGTATTAATGCGAATGAAGGTTCCGGTTACAAGCACAATGTTTACAAATCTGTTTTGTAAACTCTCATAGTGTGTGTGTGTGTTCCGGACAGAATGCTCTCAATATCTTTCTATCTCTCTGTGTGCATCAGTCTCTAATGAACACACTGCATGGGTATTTATACCCAAACACAGCAAGTCTGTCCGAAGGATCCGATAGATGTCTCGAAGGATCATCTATCGATGTTGAACCTGTCGAAGGATCAGGAATACTGATCGAAAGATCATCTTTCGATCAGACTTCCATCGAAGGGTTCAAAGTGACCTCGAAGGACGATCTATCGAGGTCTATCCATCGAAGGTTCAACTTTCGAGCTCATCGAAGGATCTAAACTATCCTTCGATGAGACATCCTTCGAACCAGACAATCCACATTCATAAACTAACTGTTTGGCCAAGTCAAACCAGGAGGATGGTTGACTTGGTCAAACTTACATGACAAACAAGAACATCGTTTTACATCGTGACCGAATACAGACAAAGTACAGACACAAGTGCACCAACAAACTCCCCCTTGGCTGTAGCTTTGTCTCGATCTTGTCTCGATCTTGATCATCGTGTCTTCAAGACTCTGATGTCCTTTTAAGTCTTCGATGTCGGAGGATCTTCAAAGTCTTCACGCCTTGAAAGCAGAGAGTGTATCAACAAACTACCCGTATCATGTAGGAAGTGTGTTGACAAACTCCCCCTTAACATAAGCTCCCCCTTGAGTTATGCTCGTGAGACACTTGATCTTTATGAAGTGAGATCCTTGTGGTGTTGATGATGGCCAGCGGCAACTCGATCATCTTCATCTTTTGAGTGCCTTCACGTCGTGTCTTCATTCCAAAGCTTGTCATCGACCATGTTCTCCTAGCCTTTAGAATCTGCACATGCAAGAAATCTAAACGCGTAATGAGAACAACTGCTTGGAATAGTTAGTATAAACAAATGACACATGAATGACCATGTCACAATCAAACACCGTCCGACAGTTTGAAAGTTTAATAAATTTGTCAATTTTAGTCTTTAACTTTCAAAACATGCAAATTTTGACCGTTTATGAAGATTTAGTCAATTCGGTTTTCGTTCAGGTTTCAGGTAACGAAGACTCGAGCTCCAACATCGTACGATCGAAAATAAAGTAGAAATAAAATCTTTTTGGCTTTTATAAAGTTTATATTAAAACTCACCTAAAATCTTTTTGGTATTTTTGAAATTAAAAGACAACAATTTTAATATCCTTTGAGTGTTATCAAACGACATCACCGCTAATGTCGTGCTGATATGCACCAAACGACGAAACTGTTTAAAATAAGACAATAAAAGTTAAGCAGTAAATAAATATATACAGACATTCTTTTTGCGAGTTTCGAGGGTAAGAGAATCATATCAGTGTACGGTCATGCCAAACACTCTTGTTCAGTTAGTTAACATTAAGATAAGCATCCTATAACAATTATCGGTATTGTTGTCCACTTAAGCTCAACTTATCAGATGTAATCATGGCAAGGGGATACGTTAAGGTATGATTTATACTTACCGACCGGTGTTCATCCACATCACGACACATTCCCGTATCAAGGTATGCACGAGGGTTCATCTTACCGGTGAGTATACCGATTATCATCTGTTTGACCGTATAAGCTGTGAGATACTCACTTATTTTGATTTGAAAACAAGCCCTATGTGATATAATCACTTATTGATGAGGAACTTGATTTTCATATGCATGAGGGCACAGGAGCAAGTCCGTGAACAGGTCAGTACTTCCGTACAGCAGAGAGACGAACTTGACTCCCGGATAAATGTGATATTTTATCACTTATTTGTTTGGACATGTGATTGTTTATCACTTATTGAGGTCGAATGCAGTATGTAATAAGTACACGTATGTATAGTATCATGGAAGATCTAGACTTGCGTCCCCGTTATTTTTCGGTAAAAGATACAACCATGATACCCAGATGATAAGCAGCATAAAGACCGAATATCTCAGAACCTCGGCAATCTATCAAACAAAATTTCGGTACTAAGACCATATGCCAATGAATGGTTCCCACCTGATCTTCAGTCGATTTAAGTTTATATCACCCTGCACACTTTAAAATGATTGTGAGCCTACCGATACATCTTATATAGAGCTGCTTATCGTTTTTCATTTAAGGTTTAAAGAGGTTTAGATAGACCACTGATGTACTATCATTTTCTCTTTTGCTCGCCAGGAAACTCATTTTTGTTTTTCTATTGTTTTTGTGTTTTTGAAATTTTTCGATGTTTTTGGATTTTCCGATTTTTGGATTTACTCCCCCTAAAATCAATAAACTAAGATAAATTTAAAAGACACAAAGATATTTACAAAAAGGATTTTCCGATGTTGGTTTACTCTTGCTTGACCTTAATGCCGTTTACCAATAATAAAAAGTCAAATCTAGATTTGTCAAAAGCTTTGGTAAAAAGGTCGGCACGTTGGTCATCGGTGTGGACCTTAACAACATCGATTAGCCTTTTCTCAAAGCAATCACGTATGAAGTGATATTTGATATCGATGTGTTTGGTCTTTGAGTGCTGCACAGGATTTCTAGTGATCTGTAAAGCAGCAGAATTATCAACGTAAATAGGAGTAGTTAGGAATTCAAAACCGTAGTCCCGCAATTGTTGTTGGATCCAAAGAACTTGGGAGCAACAACTTGAGGCAGCAATGTATTCAGCTTCGCATGTTGATGTAGCGACGCACGTCTGCTTCTTGCACTGCCATGTGACTAGGCGATTTCCTAAAAACTGACATCCAGCCGTTGTGGATTTGCCGTCGATTTTGCATCCGCCATGATCAGAATCACTGAATGCGACCAAGTCAAAGTTATTATCCCTAGGGTACCATAGACCGGTGTCAGGGTAACCCTTCAAATAACGAAAAATCCTTTTTACAGCTGCAAGATGTGAGGCCTTCGGGTTGACTTGATATCTGGCAAGCAGGCACGTTGGATACATTATGTCTGGCCTTGATGCTGTGAGGTACATAAGAGATCCGATCATTGCGCGATAGTATGAGGGGCTAACAGCTTCACCCTTCAAGTCTGGAGTAATTCCGTGATTTTGTGGCAGTGGGGTACCAATGGGCGTTACATCAGACATCTGGAACCGGCTCAAGATGTCACCAACATATTTAGTCTGATGGATGAATATCCCAGACTCAGTTTGTTGCACTTGTAGGCCCAAGAAGAAGGTCATTTCCCCCATAGCACTCATCTCGAATTTATCCTGCATAATGCGCTCGAAATTCCTACACAAGACATCATTAGTAGAACCAAAAATAATATCATCAACATATACCTGTACCAGAAGAAGATCTCCATCTTGTTCTTTGATGAAGAGAGTACAATCGATAAGACCTCTTCGAAAACCGTTCTCCAGCAGATAGGTAGATAAGGTTGCATACCAAGCTCGTGGCGCTTGATGAAGACCATAGAGAACTTTGTTGAGCAACCAAACCCGATCGGGATGGATAGGATCTTCAAAACCTGGAGGCTGTTCGACGTACACCTCTTCTTCAACCACACCATGTAAGAATGCACTTTTGACGTCCATCTGGTAAACCTTGAATCCTTTGAATGAGGCATAAGCCAGAAAGATCCGAATGGCTTCCAGACGTGCAACAGGTGCATAGACTTCGTTGTAGTCGATCCCTTCTATCTGTCGAAAACCTTGAACGACTAAACGTGCTTTGTTTCGAATAACCACTCCACGGTCGTCTTTCTTGCATTTGAAAACCCATCGAGTGCCAATTTTGTTGTAATTCTCAGGTCTTTCAACAAGCTTCCAAACACCAAGCTTTTGAAATTGCTGCAATTCTTCCTGCATGGCTTCAACCCAAGCACTGTCTTTCAATGCTTCTTTCCACGATTTTGGTTCTTCTTGTGACACGTAACACGCGAAGGACCAGTCATTTTGTTGACCAGATTCTCTTATAGCTGAATACAAACCAGCATTCCGGTTGTTTCTCAGCTGATTACGCGTCTGCACACCGCGATGGACATCTCCTATAATATTCTGCTGGGGGTGGGTATCATGAATCCTCATTTCAGGATTTTCTGACACACGTGCATTGATACCCAAATTGTTAAGGTTAAGATCAACAACCAACTCCACACCAGGAATGTGTGTAGAGGTGGATGCATTCCCTTCAGCAGTGTCTACATTCTGCATATGAGGTGTATCAACAGAAGCACCTTGAACAGGAGCAGCTGGAGCCGAAGATCCTTCAGCTGCATCATGATATTCATCATCTTCAGAAGACTCATTATAATCAGCAGCATCTTCATAAACCTCATTTTGAACCATATTGTTGACAGACGAAGAGGCTTGAGGGTCAACAACAATAGGTCTAACCAAAGGCGAGACAGCAGCATTGTCTCTTTCCAACAACATCCTAGCCGCTGCTGATTCTTCGTCAAAGGTTGGCAGATTGAAGGAGTCAAATAGTCCATCATAATCGAACATCCACGGATCACCCGGAGCCCTAACAGGACTCGTGTACCTTTGAACCCTCACTTCACTCCATAGCTCAATCTTTTTGGTAGCCAGATTCCAAACACGAAAATTCGGAGTAGCATATCCAAGGAAGAAACCCTCGATACCTTTTGCTCCAAACTTTCCATCCGACTCAATCATAGTACATGGAGCACCAAACGGTTCTAGGTAAGAAAGATCCGGTTTCCTTTTCTGAAGGAGTTCGAAGCAAGTCTTGCCATGTCTCTTTACTGTAAGAACTCTGTTTAACGTGTAGCATGCAGCCGATACAGCTTCCCCCCAGAATTGAATAGGGCGTTCCGACTCTACTAACATTGTTCTTGCAGTTTCTATAATCGTCCGATTCTTCCTCTCCGCGACACCATTTTGTTGTGGAGTATAACGAGAACTGTACTCATGAAGAATGCCTTTAGAAGTACAAAACTCATCCATAACTTGATTCTTGAATTCGGTTCCATTGTCGCTTCGGATCCTCTTCACTTTCAACGAATAGAGATTCTCCAACATTGTAAGAAGATCCTTGAGGATGCCAGGAGTTTGACTCTTGTGCGCCATGAAGGATACCCAAGAAAATCTAGAATAATCACCAGTAACAACTAGACAATAAGCATCTCCGAATGTTGTCTTGTGTTTCATAGGTCCAAAAAGATCCATATGAAGACGTTCGAGAGGCATGCTGACAGTGTTGATTTTCTTCAAAGGGTGAGACTTCTTTGTTTGCTTTCCTTTTTGGCACGAGACACAGATGTCTTGTAAATGAAAACTTCTCACAGGCACACCATTCACAAGATTATTTTTCACCAAATGGTTCATCTTTCTCAAGTGAATGTGTCCCATTCTTCTGTGCCAAGATATAGACTCCTTTTCTGTGGCTTTTGAGACAAAGCAAGTGACTTGTGCAGATGTTGTAATCGCTTGGCTCATGTCGAGAATATAAAGATCATTAACTCTCGGAGCCGATAAGAGAATCCATTCTTGTGGAATTTTGAATCCAGGTTTCAGCACATAGCAGCCGGCATCATCAAAATGCACTGAGAATTTTTTTATCGCAGATTTGCGACACACTGAGAAGATTATGATCAATTTGCTTAACATAATTGATCTTATCGAAGCACACAAAACCATTTGAGATACTTCCCTCTCCAGTGATGAATCCGCCTTTGTCTCCCGCAAATGCAACATACCCTCCTCTAATGTTTCTCACATCGTATAGGAGCCGTAAGTCGCCAGTCATGTGCCTGGATGCTCCACTATCAACAATCCAGTGACTATTAATAGTTTCTCCTAGAACACCCTGCACATGTCATTTAAAAACATCAGTTGAGAATGGGGACCCAAGCCTTAGTGGTCTTGGGTCGTCCCTGAGCATCACGAAACGTGATATCAATCTCTTGATGGTTTTCAAGAACAACTGCTCCCCCTGAATTGTCACCCGCCTTAGGTAACCAAGTTCGTTTTTGCCTACCAGTTTTTGAAGATTCTGGTTTTACAGGTTGTGACACACTTGGTTCCCTTTGAACTGTTTTAACCTCAGATTTTAAAGCTTTTTCAACAGTTTTCATGTTCTTACGTCGTTGTTTAGTTTCTTGTTCTTTTACAGTTCGTTTGTCATGTTTAGGTGAAACTGACCGACGTTGAGGATGAACTGTTTCAGGTGGAGCTTTTTCAACAAATTTATTCTTTGGAGCATTTGGGCAGTTTTTGATGATGTGCCCAATTTCTTCACATTTAAAACATGTTCTCCTTTCAACAAATTTAGGAGAACTGGATTGACCACAAGATGTCGAACTCGTGGAACCCGAGGTACTAGCCTTTTCATCACACCCATTTGTGCGTTGAGTGTAATTGTTATCACTGTTACGTTTTAAGATTGTGACTTGTTTTACAAAATCAGTGTTAGATTTGTTTTCAAAAGTTTTAATCTTATCAGTACCCTTGGATGACACGAACTTGACATCTTTTGCTTTCTTTTGAAATCGAGCTCCTTTTGTTTCAGACTTCATCTGAGAGACTTTATGTTTTTGAGCTCGTTTGACTGGTTGTTTACCATTAGAAGCACTAGGTTGTTGAGTGGTTGAAGATTTTTGATTACCAAACTGTTTTCTAATCTCAGCCTTAGGAATTGGATCACATTGTGTTACAACAATTCCCGGAAGTGTTTTTCCCAAAAACTTGTTTGTGTTGTCTTCAAAGACTTTATCAATCAAAGATTGATTTACATTTTTAATTGGAAAAACGTGATCTGAGTAGATTTTATTATCTCCAACCAATGTATACAACACATTACTGCTTTTAACAGTAGATACACATATCTTATCAACTTTGACAGAATCAATCACTTGTTTCTTAACAGATGAGACATCAGGAGTATCAGGATCACAAAGGATATGATTCTCTCGTGGAATAACTACTCCTTTCATCTTGTTAAGTGATTTATCCTGATCACTTACATCCACTTCTGATTCATCATCCGATGTCTCATAGTCCTCGATAATTGGAGGACTTTGCTTCATGGATGATGAAGTTTCTTGTTGCTTAGAGGATGTGTTTGAAGAATTGTCCGGTTTGAACCCTAGGCCAGTAGCAAATTCCTCAACATCAAGAGGCACACTGGGTTCATACCGAGGCATTTCCTCCTCATCAGGCATCTTGGTATAATTGTTCATCAAGGGGGGTAGACATTTCTTATACCCTATGCCTTTCTGATTTCCCTTCGGTTGTTGAACATCGATGATGTGATCAAGCACAAATTGGGAGTTAGAATAACTCTCCAATTTTTGTTTGATCGCATCATGCTCGCATTGGGCAATGGCTAATTGCTTCTTAGTTTCTTCCACAATGTTAATATATTCATTTATACTTACTTGCTTGTGGTAAACTACTTTGTTCACTTCGGACACATTTTTCTTTAAAGTTTCAATTACTGATTTAAAATCTTTTTCGTTCCGAGTTAAAGCCATATTTGCCTCTTTGCATTTGGAAAGTTCAATAACCAAATTTTGATTATGACTATGAAGCTTTTCTAGTTCAAGCTTCATTTCAGCACATGATTCACAAACACTAGGAGCAGGAGGTTCAGAATTTACCTGACTCGAAGAGGCTGAGACATTTGCCATAAAGGCAGTTTGTAAAGAAAAAGCTCCATCTTCAGAAAAGAGCTTCTCCATTTCCTTTGATGCAGTAGCAGCCCTCTTAATCAGAATTGATTTCTGACATTTAAGCTCATCAGCTTCATTCAATAGATCTTGAATATCAGCACCTCCTTCCTCCTTCACATCAGGCTCAGATTGATTATCCCCAGAAATGGAGCCTTCTTCATCAGAACTTCCAGAATAACCAGAACTGTCATCACTTCCAGAGGACTCTTCTTTATGAACATGCTCGATGATCTTTGCATAACAAGCTGTTCCACTTCTCTGATCATCTTCACCAAACTGCACTGACCAGTCACATCCCTCATCAGCTTGAACAGCCAACGCCCGATTTGGATTTGAAGTTCCAGGCTGGCCCTGATTGTTATTAACTGCCACCATCCTCCTTTCACGGTTTTCTTGCTGGGCATTCACATTTGTAGTACTCGTCTGGTTTCTGAAAGGGTTGTGATTGCCTTGTTTTGTTGGTCGAGTGCACTCTCGTTTGAAGTGCCCTTTATTACCACAATTGAAGCATGTAACGGCATTAATATCAAACCCATACTTCGTATCTTTCTTTCCTTCCAACGAAGTTCTACCAGTACGAGCCATGAAGTCTTTGGCCCTTCTAACTGCACTTGCAAAAGCCCACTTAATATCCATCAACTCCATTTCTTCCTTGTCGATCTGTTGATAATCTTCATTGGTCATGTTGATGTTTCCAAGCTGACCTGCTACCAAACCACAGTAAGCACTGACCATTGTATTGATAATTTCCATATGCTCCTTAGCAACTTCAATGCTGAGGTGTGAAAGGTTTGAATTATCGACTCGGATTGTGTTAGAAGGTTGAGGTTGAGGATTGTTTGTATAATGAGCCTGCTGTTGTTGTTGTGGTGGTTGAACTTGCGGCTGTGTTGGGACGGGAATGTAAGACCTCGGATCAAAAGCCGGAGCAGCAGTTGATTGAGGAAACGGAAGAGAACTTGTGTTGGACACAAATGCAGTTTGCAGTTTAGGTTGCTGAGCTGCAGCGGATCTTGCCAAAACATCGAAGCCTGGAAGGTACATTTCTGTATTCTGAGGAGCGGGAGCTCGCTTTGCCTTCCTGATTTCTTCATCATTTTTATGTTCCAGCTTCTGAATGAACTCATAGATGTTAACCGTGTCTAGAGTTCCAGTATGCTTCAACAACTCAATAAAAGAACTCCATTTTGGAGGTAAAGCGTCAGCAAACCTATTCACCATGTCTTGTTGAGTAGATACAACCCCATAAGCACACATTTCACTAATCAGATGATAGAACCGTGTTGTCATATCATTTAGAGTTTCGTTTTCCAAAAACTGAAACGATTCAAACTCTTTCTTCAACAAATCATGACGAGACTTTCGAGTAGCTGCATTGCCTTCTCCTCTAGCAACTAAGGCATCCCACAATGTTTTCGTGGTCTTGCAGTAGGAGAACTGATGATAGATATCTTTGTTGAGTGCTTGTGTAAGTGTAGCAAAGGCCTTTTTCTCCAATTCATAAGCCTTCTTGTCATTTTCGAGCATGTTGGCATAACCTTCTGAAGTGGACGCTGCAACCTCAAGATTAGCATTGAATGCATTGATGAAACACGTCCAAAGATCGGTGCTTTGCCCTTGAACATACGTGTGAAAGCGGTTTTTCCATGATGGAAAGTCATTCATATGATTCAACTTTGGTGGACGATTATTGCTGCCCGTTTCGCTTTCACTAATCAAAAGGTTTTGAATGCTTTGACTTTGATTGGATACCAAAGCCCATTGACTTGGACTGATTGATGGCGGTGGAAACATACTTTTCGCCCAAGCTGCAGCAGAGGTTAGCTCTTGACTAGATTGTGAGTCAATACTCCAGTCCCAAGGACTTGTACAACTCATTTTGATGAGATACTAATTGGAAACCTTCACAAACACAAACTGTTAAATTCAAACAGACAAGAATAGAAAGATCAAGACTTGTTCGAAGGATCAAGACTTGTTCGAAGGATCAACAGTGTTCGAAAGATCACTGTTGAGTTTCGAGCAAAGACTTCGAAAGACTTCGAAAGATTCACAATTTGAAAGATCCTTATCTTTCGAGCAATTATTTCGAAAGATTCACAATGAAAGATCCTTATCTTTCGACACTAATCTCGAAAGATTCACAATGTAAGATCCTTATCTTTCGAAAATGTATCCTTCAAATAGATTCCCTGGATCGAAGGATAAGTTTTTGACTGTGAAGGATGGGTCGAAAGATGATTATCTATCGAGCCTTCCTTGGTCGAAAGATGATCTTTCGATATCGAAAGGTATCCTTCGATCGCTTCTGACACAGCTGACACAAGGTTGACGGGAAGGTGAAAAGGTGATTGGTTGGTGAACCAACTTTCGGCAGAAGGGATGTTCTGACACTACCTTTCTACCAACTTTGATTTTCAAATAAAATATGCCCAAAATGGCAAACCTTATCAAGAAAGTCCGGTCACCGGAGATAACCGGAATCTTGGCCGGAAATAACCAAAACTTTTAGAACAAGATTTTAAGTTACCCAACCCGATCTTGAACACACCCGGTTAGTTTAGAACACGTTTTTGTGTTTAAAAATGCAAGAAAACCACCAAAAACGGGTACTAAACCAAGTGTCCAAACACACCAAGACTTGAACAAAAACCCGGTTTTAACAAGGTAAAGAGCCACGGCTCTGATACCACTTGTAGGTCCCTCGTGGAGGATGAGGTTAAACCTTAACCTTGTTATATTAACACACTAGCGAGTGCGGAATCCAAGCTAGAGTGCAACCGAGTTGAGACAAGTATAAACACAAAACACACAAGGTTCACCGATTAACATTACTTGTATTAATGCGAATGAAGGTTCCGGTTACAAGCACAATGTTTACAAATCTGTTTTGTAAACTCTCAAAGTGTGTGTGTGTGTTCCGGACAGAATGCTCTCAATATCTTTCTATCTCTCTGTGTGCATCAGTCTCAAATGAACACACTACATGGGTATTTATACCCAAACACAGCAAGTCTGTCCGAAGGATCCGATAGATGTCTCGAAGGATCATCTATCGATGTTGAACCTGTCGAAGGATCAGGAATACTGATCGAAAGATCATCTTTCGATCAGACTTCCATCGAAGGGTTCACAATGACCTCGAAGGACGATCTATCGAGGTCTATCCATCGAAGGTTCAACTTTCGAGCTCATCGAAGGATCTAAACTATCCTTCGATGAGACATCCTTCGAACCAGACAATCCACATTCATAAACTAACTGTTTGGCCAAGTCAAACCAGGAGGATGGTTGACTTGGTCAAACTTACATGACAAACAAGAACATCGTTTTACATCGTGACCGAATACAGACAAAGTACAGACACAAGTGCACCAACAAGGATGTTCAGCATGGGGCCGTGTTGGCTGGACACGGCCCGTGCCGAGCTTACTGTAATGAAGAAATTGTTGTCAGATGGCCCTGTTTTCGTGCATGGGGTCATGTTTCTCGTTTCCCTTGTTATCCTTGACCATCCCGAGTGTTTTTTACTTATTACAACACCATCCAAACCTTAAAACCATCATTTCATTCATAGAGAGAACTACACAATGTTCCTAGAAAAGTAAAAAGAAATAAAAGCGAAAAATCTTAACTAAATAGGTCAGGAGGTACACAAAGTTATCATAAAGAGTTCTACTTCTTTGTTGAGAAAATTTCGGGAATAGTTTCCCGATGTAGTAGGACTCTTGGCCGATGTTTTTCTTCCTCGATGTTGTTAAAGCCATTCTTCTATCTCCCTTGGGAGGAAGAAGGCGGCTTCATTTTCCTCAACATCTCGTGGAGGAGGGGGAACACCTACCGGGACTCCTTGTACTATCCCTTGCGGAGGCTCCGGGTGTATAGCGTACCATTCGGCGGGTATGATGACTTCGGGAACCACGTTCCATGCCCTTTGGGTTATTATAGGTACCAAAGGAGGAGAGGCGAGAAGGTTTAACCTCTTGTGCAAGAGGTTTACTTCTCGGAGACACCTTTCCAGTCCCACCGTTAGATGGTTGATACGGTCGACCAATGCTTCTTCCACCCCCGTTATTTCATCAATAGCCTCTCTTAGGGCGTAAACATAGTTTACAAGAGAGTCTTCCGCCGTTGATGATATCCTCCCCTGTCGGTTATTTCTTGATGAAGACGTTTCGCTTGTCCTGCTCGCCATTTCTGGGGAAATAGACCGAAAAGGGCTCAATTTTTACGAAACAGTACCTCGGACACGGCCCCGTGCTCGCTGAGCACGGCCCCGTGTCCAGTTGTCTGCAGGTTTTTAGATTAAGGAATCTTGGAGTTTTAAATTATTTTCATGGTTTTTAGTTGAGTTTTAAGCACAGATAATTTAAAACAAAGTTACACAACTTACTTTGAGTAAGATCCCTTGGATAATAACCTTAGAAGCTTCACATTAAAGGTTGGAATCATGGAGTTTCCAAGCTTTAATGGATGAAATGGTTGAAAAATTGAAAGAGAAGGCAATGAATAAAAGTGGAAAAGAAAAGATGGTTCTTGGGAACCTTCTTTTAGAACTTACCTTGGATAGTATGAGTGAAGATCCCAGGAATCTTTGTCTTTTGAAGTGGTAAAAAATGAGCCGGAATCAGGCTGCATTTAAAGAAAACGACAGCGCGTTGGACACGGCCCCGTGTTGGTTGGATACGGTCCCGTGTGCAGTTAAAATCCTGACACATTTTGTCCGTATTCTGACAAAATCAGAAGAGAATCTTTTAGGTGGACACGGGGGCGTGCTGATCTGGACACGGCCCCGTGTCTGGAAGCTGTCTTATGGAGTTTCTCCATTTTCTAAGGAACTTATTTACATCGGGTGGTTCCTTACTGGTGGGAACAACCCCAAAGTGCCTAAGATACCTTAATTGCTCTAGACTAAGACGAGAACGCAAGAGGTTGTCGGTGAGGGTAATTTCTATGTTTATTTTAGGTGGACAAGTCCAACCCTTTTCCGGGCTCTCGTTAAAGAAGGTATATGCCGAATCGCTCAGGTCTATGTATGCATCGAACGAAGTCGATGGAGAGTCCTTCACGGCACAATCGGCACAGGGACAACTATCGTCCACGTCTTTGCTAGATATGGAGGTAAGATTGGAAACAACGAGGTTGTTTTCATGCGATCCCAACACTTCTTCTTGGTTATCGTCTTGGGATGAATCAATGAAATCCTTCCTAAGCTCTTTTAACCAATTAAGAATTAGACTTTCTAATTGAATTAACTCGTCAAGGAGCATTTCTCCTAGAATATCCTGTTGGGCGCATTCGAGGGAGAGATAGTGATTATTTTTACTTTCGCCCCTCTTAAGGTTACAGGGAGACGATGGGTCTAAATAGTGGGGCTTATAATTTAGAAAATAACATTCTAATTCTTTATGGTTGCCGCCACATAATCGACACCACGTACCATAAGAGTGCCGAAAGTAAAAAGAATTACCATCACTCATGTTGGTGTCAGAAATTACCAACCGCCGGGATCTAATGGTTCTGTTTTCAGTAACTGAATCTTGGGCACGGGGGCGTGTTGAGTGGGCACGGCCCCGTGTTCAGCTTACTGTCTGACTTAAAACAAGATTGCCAGTTCCAATGATTGGGCACGGGGCGTGTTCAGCGGGCACGGCCCGTGCTGAGCTCTGCAGAAGCTGAAAAACTAGAAAAATCCTAAAAAAAAATAAAAAGAAAATAAAAAAAAATGATTAGGCCGTTGATTCCTAACTTTCTTAAAATCCTTGTGTCCCCGGCAACGGCGCCAAAAACTTGATGTGTGCGAGTGTGTATATGTTTTATGTATATATTTTAAGCCCTTTTTACACTTTTTAGCCAAGTTTTAAATTTATAAAGCACGATATTTACTAACACTAAACACACATATGGGCAAGTGCACCCATCGTGGACGTAGTATACTGTTGGTAAGATACCGAGGTCGTCCAAGGACACAAGAGCTTTTAGTACCGGTTAATCCTCAACGTCTAATCAAATCAAAATGTTAGAAAAGATTTTAAAACTAAGAAAATAAAACTATCTAAATGCTGAAAAATAAAAATAAAATTAAAAACAGATAGACAAGATGAATCACTTGGATCCGACTCGTGTATAGTGTAACCTTTGATTATTTTCGCACTTTTGCACTTGTTTAAGAGATTATCTTAGTTATTGTTGTAGGCCCCTCTTTTGAAGGTGACGTTACCCTCAACCCAGTAGTTTGAGTCAGCAAGGATACAATCCTAAAGGGTCGGATTATTGAAAGATAATTAATTAAGTTATTAATGCAAATTATGGTAGGCCCCTCTTTTGAAGGTGACGTTACCCTCGACTAAGTACTCTGAGTCAGCAGGGATACAGTCCTAAGTAGCCGGGTTATAGTATTAATAGTAGTTTAACTTATGAGGGGGTCAAAGAGTTTGGATCCCCGTCATCCAATACCTTTGGGTATTGAAGGAGATCCTACTAAATTTGACCCAGGTCCCTTGCAGGACCTCTAAACGCTGAACAAGGGCAAGATTCTTACCAAACCGTTCCCTTAACCCCCGACCAGGTAGCCAACATACCTCCATATAGACCGTGGAGATATGAATGGTGAAAATATTTTATTTTATATAAACAGTAAAATAATGTCAAGACACCACGGACAAACGATAAGGAAAAATCACCTTCAACATAAGAAACTAGTTATTAAAGTCATTAATACAAAACCAAATAAAAAGTGCAAAAGATTAAAAATAGAAAGTATTACACTAGACACTTGTCTTCACCAAGTGATGTAAGAGACTTAGGCAAACATGGCCTTTGATTGTCAAGAACTCTTACGATCAATCTTGGATCCCGAGACGACTCACACACTCTATGATGGACAATGGATGATGGTGTTGTGATGGTGGTGGGTGGTGGGTGAAGTGTGAGAGAGGTGGTGTGCCAAGGGATGAGTTGAAATGGCTCCAAGCACTCCTATTTCTAGGCTGAACAGAAGCCTGGGCACGGCCCCGTGCCCGCTGGGCACGGCCCCGTTTCCGTCTGACATTCTCTCTCTTCATTAATTGTAATTCGCAATTACCATAAATGCGCCTGCAGTACTCTGACCACGCCCCCATGTCCGCTGGGCACGGCCCCATGGTGGGCAATAGAAGCTTCTAGTAGTTTGTATTTTCTGCTACTTCTTGGGCACGGCCCCGTGCTCGCTGAGCACGGGGCGTGTTCAGTCTTCTGCCTTCTTTGTTTTGCTTGGGAGGATGCTGTCCAGGGGTCGGGCAATCCACTTTTGTCCCATTTCTTATATGTTAGATTTTGCTGTCTTTTTGCTTCTTTTGTTAATTTGAGCTCATTTAATCATGAAAATACAAAAGGAAGATAAAAGCACACTTTTTCCAACATTAGTACTAAAAAAAGGGTTAGTTTTATGCCACAATTGATATAATTTATATGTTGCATTTTGCACGTATCAGCAGCACCTGTTGCAAGAGCACCCTACAGATTGGCGCCAACAGAGATGAAGGAATTAAGAAAACAACTGGATGAATTGCTAGCCAAAGGTTTTATTAGACCTAGTTCGTCTCCTTGGGGAGCACCAATCTTATTTGTCAAGAAGAAGGATGGATCGATGCGTCTGTGCATCGATTACCGTGAGCTTAACAAGGTCACTATCAAGAATAGATATCCATTACCCAGGATCGACGATTTGTTCGATCAACTTCAAGGGGCAAGCTACTTCTCTAAGATCGATCTGAGGTCAGGTTATCACCAACTGAAGGTTAGAGATGAAGACGTACACAAGACTGCATTTAGGACTCGTTATGGTCATTACGAGTTCTTAGTGATGCCTTTTGGGCTCACTAATGCACCAGCGGCATTCATGGATCTCATGAACCGTGTCTGCAAGCCATACTTGGACAAATTTGTTATCGTCTTCATTGACGACATTCTGATTTACTTAAAGAACCAAGCTGATCATGAGAAGCATCTTCGTTGTATTCTTTCACTACTTCAACAGGAGAAGCTTTACGCCAAGTTTTCGAAGTGTGAATTCTGGCTTCGAGAAGTCCAATTCCTTGGACATATGGTTAGTGAGCGTGGTATCCAAGTGGATCCCGCTAAGGTGGAAGCTGTCATGAATTGGCAAGAGCCGAAGACGCCCACAGAAATTCGCAGCTTCTTGGGATTGGCAGGTTATTACAGGCGCTTTATTGAAAATTTTTCAAGGATTGCTGCACCCCTAACTTCTTTTACTAGAAAGAATATTAAGTTTAACTGGGGCCCTAAGCAGTAAGAAGCTTTTGATATCCTTAAGCAGAAGCTAAGCAATGCACCCATGTTGACATTGCCTGATGGAATAGACGAGTTTGTAGTATACTGTGATGCATCACACACCGGGATGGAATGTGTGCTTATGCAGAAAGGCAAGGTTATTGCCTATGCTTCATGTCAGTTAAAGGTGCATGAAAAGAATTACACCACCCATGACTTGGAGTTGGGTGCCGTTGTATTTGCACTGAAGCTATGGAGGCACTATTTATATGGCATCAAATTGTGATCTATTCTGATCACAAGAGCCTCCAGCATCTGTTCAACCAAAAGGATTTGAACATGAGACAGCGACGATGGATGGAAACTTTGAATGATTATGATTGCGAGATAAGATACCATCCTGGCAAGGCGAATGTAGTCGCCGATGCCTTGAGTCGAAAGGAAAGAGTGAAGCCTATTAGAATCAATGCCAAGAGCATTGAGATAAAGAATAGTTTGAATGAAAGATTGTTAGCTGCACAGAAGGAAGCTGTGCTAGAAGCTAACTATCCTAATGAAAAGCTAGGAGTAACTGAAGAACAGTTATCCTACGGAAAGGACGGAATTTTAAGGTTAAATGGACGAATATGGGTTCCAGTTTATGGAGGACTACGAGAAGTTATCCTCCAGGAAGCCCACAGTTCCAAATACTCCATTCATCCTGGAGCTGACAAGATGTACCAGGATTTGAAGGCAAACTTTTGGTGGATAGGCTTGAAGAAGTCTATAGCTACCTATGTAGCAAAATGTTTGACTTGTGCGCAAGTCAAAGCTGAACACCAAAAGCCGTCAGGTTTGCTACAACAGCCTGAACTTCCCACATGGAAGTGGGAGATGGTGACGATGGATTTCATCACCAAGTTGCCGAAGACAAGGAAAGGAAATGATACGATATGGGTAATAGTTGATAGGTTGACTAAGTCAGCACATTTCCTACCCATTAAGGAGACTTATAGCTCCGACATGCTAGCCCAATTGTACGTAGATAAGATTGTATCTCTACATGGCGTGCTGTGTCTATTATCTCTGACAGAGATACTAGATACACGTCACATTTTTGGAAAAGTTTCCAACAATCTTTGGGCACGCGCTTAAACTTCAGTACGGCTTACCATCCTCAGACGGACGGACAGAGTGTGCGTACAATCCAAACCTTGGAAGACATGCTTCGTGCATGTGTGATTGACTTAGGTGGTAGTTGGGATAACCACCTGCCATTAATTGAGTTCTCGTATAACAATAGCTACCATACGAGCATTAAAGCTGCTCCTTTCGAAGCCTTGTATGGTAGAAAGTGCAGAACGCCCGTTTGTTGGGCGGAAGTGGGAGATGTCCAGTTGACAGGACCTGAAATAATCTTTGAAACGACGGACAAGATTGTCCAGATTCGTGACCGTCTGAAAGCTGCCCGAGATAGGCAGAAAAGCTACGCAGACTTGAAGCGTAAACCTTTTAACTTCGAGGTAGGTGACAAGGTATTGCTTAAGGTATCACCCTGGAAGGGGGTGATGCGATTTGGTAAGAAAGGCAAGTTAAGCCCGAGATACATTGGACCATTCGAGATCATCGAACGTGTCGGATCAGTTGCCTATAAGTTAAACTTACCGGAAGAGCTCAGTGGTATTCACAATGTTTTCCATATCTGTAATCTGAAGAAATGTTTCGCTGATGAATCACTAGTCATACCACATACAGATGTACATATAGATGAGAGCTTGAAGTTTGTTGAAAAACCTGTGTCGATCGAGGATCGACAGGTTAAGAAGCTTCGAAAGAAGTATATACCGATTGTAAAGGTAAAATGGGATGCCCGTAGAGGTCCCGACTATATGTGGGAGGTAGAATCCACAATGAAAGAAAGGTACCATCATTTGTTTCAGTAAATCTCGAGGTCGAGATTTCTTTTAAGGGGTGAGGATGTAACACCTCGAAAATTTACGTCCTATAATGTATTGACACGTGTCATAAGCTTGAACGTGTTAAAGAATACTATAGAGGGACTAAAGTTGACAGACATAGAAAGTATGTGAATTCACGGGTTCAAAATGTCAACAAGGGATAAATATACTTTACAGTAACCCTACATGATGCTCGTACCTTCAAACGAATGAATCATGGATCATACAGAACTAAATGTGGAAGAAAGTGAGGAATTACAAACTACAGGGGTTAAATGTGTCAACATGTTTAAGTTATACCTCTGAATGACCCTTTAGCAAACCCGAGACTTTGTAACGGTAAATTATGCTCACTAGAATGCACGATATAAATTTCATAAAGTTTCGTTATCAAATGAGAAAGCTATGATCGAATTCGTACATGAGGGGTTAAAAGCGTCAACGTTGAAAGTTACGACTTTTGGGGTAGTAACAAACTAACCGAGGACTTACAAGATGGGTAAAAGTCTCGAGGCCCTCATACGTAAGTAAGAAGGGCTCATAATGCAAAGTTACCCCTCCGAAGAGCCAAGAGACAACAGCAATAATTGAAAAGATTTGAAAAAATCTTACAGCATGTCTCAGGCGGGCCGCGTAAAGATTAGAAGAACCTTTACGCGGGCCGCGTCTGTGACTGAAACCTTTGAAATCTGACAGCAGGGTTCAGGCGGGCCGCATAAAGATTATAAGAACCTTTACGCAGGCCGCGTGAGACGCCCAGATGCAGATAACGTTAACAGCAGCACTGTTCAGCCTTTTAACCGACTCAAAATGATCTTTTCAGCAGCATGGGCGACCCATAACCATTCCTAGGCACTAGGAAACACTTGTAAATGATCAGGGACTGTTGGTAGACTTAGTTGTCATGATCACGAGCCCTCAAAATCACTATATAAGGCCTTAGAGTTGCAACATTGTGATCACACCTCACTTCTGCATTTCTGGAGCTTCCTGGAGCTCAAGAGCCTTCTCTAAGCCTCTCTGGTCGTGCATTAGACTTCAATAAGTATGCTTAACCTTTCTTAGTTAAGTTTTTGCTTAGTCTTAGCTCTAAAGTCAAACCGTCGTAATTAACGGTTGACTTAACGATTAATCACTAATGGTCCAGTGATTAGTCGAACCAAAGGTAGTTATAAGTTGGTAATCATGTGGGCATTAAACCCTTAAAAGGGCACCCTCTGATTCCCACTCTAACTAGTTCAAATATCGGGTCAAAGTTGCTTAGAAAAAGTCAACAGAATGCTAATTTTCGATTTAACGCATAATTAACAATGAAGAAGGCATGTAACATATTTTATCACTCATATAACTTGATAATAAGTATAAGAACTGGTCTAAGCTTGTTTGATCCGACCATTTACTGTTTTGACCCGGTTCGGAACCGAAAGTCGCAAAACTTTAACTTTTGCTTTGACTTCAGTTCTGACCCGTTTTAGTATGACTTGGATATGCCTTAGGACTTCCTTAGGACAAGTTTACATGATGGTATGACCCTCTGTGACTGGTTCGTTGTTTATCCGAGTCATTTGCACATTTCCGTTATATGCTTAAAAGTTGACCATAATGCCCTTTTGACCTTAAAACGAGAATTTTGGATATGTGAAAGGACAATAACCTTAGTTACTGATTTATAAACATGTCTCTAAAATTTCATGTCAATTCGAGGTCTAGAATAGGAGTTATGCTAAATAGCGCAATTAAGAAAACTTTTGTTAATTAAACGGCGCACTTAGCATAAAGCCTATCTAAACACAAATTTCGACACCAAACCTTTTACACACTGATGTAATATAATATTTTGAGATTTTTAAAGATTTTTAATTATTTTTAACCTGCTCATAACCTAAGGTTATGACCTTGATTCGGTAAATACCGATTATACCCTTTTCGGACATAAAATGAGTTCTACATAGTATTTTGACGCCAATCCAATTGCTACTGATTTTAAATAGTAATTAAAGTATTTTGAACTTTATAACCTGATCAGAAAACTCAGATTTCCTGTTTAACCCGGAAATCGCTTTTATAATCTTTAAAATGACCAAAATACCCCTACGGGGCGTATATTGTGATTAAACTCGTTTTGGGCATAATGGAAGGTATCCTACTGATATCACAACATATTTAGAGCATATTGACTCAGGAAACCTGTATAGGACTCTTACGGTTACCCGTTACGCCATTTACACGTTCGGTTCGGTTTATGTAACTAGTTTACATAAATTAGCCGAAACGGGTCAAACCTTGTCGTTTTTATCTCAAAATCCAGAATGTGGTTGGATTACCCATATTATACAAGTCTTCAAACTTGTCGGGTCTAAATCACATTATATTCCGGTCTTCGCTTATTCGTGCGTTCGAACCGTATCTTTCGTTAAAACTAACCGGTCTAAGTTTAGGCTTAATTAAAGACCCGTTAGGATTCTAATAGGTTATTATAATCCTTCGCTCCAGAATAGGAGACCTGGTAAAAGCTACTTGCAATTGCTATTTGTGAAATATACTTTGCAAAGGTAAATACTTTTAACTTAATTTCCCTTATACGGGCTTGGGGTACGGTATATAAAAATACCGCTTGGTCCAGCATAGAATCTTTAATCGAATAGAGGTTAAATCATTGATATGCTTTGTTTTAAAATGTTTTGTTTGCTTAAAGCCTTTGGGGGGTTAATGACCATGTCCCGGATATCCTTGGCATTACGAGATGGCCACGACTTGAGCACGGGGTGTAGGCGTACACCCGTCTGTGCATAAATGAATAAATAAATGATGTGGTGTGTCTATTGATCTTTAACCCGGACTACGGATCGGGCTACTGAACGCATAAGAAACATGTAATTCGTTTACAAGTATTATATTAAAATAATTATCCCAAGTTATAAAGAGTTTGTGCCACGTGCATTCAAATCAATTTTATTAAACCTTTTTCAAAAGTGTCGGTTGAATGTATTTACCAGTGTAAACTGACGTATTTTCCCAAAAAGGTTAAGTGCGGGTACTATGCGAACTAGGCTGGCTTTCTCCTAGCGTCCACAATAAATCTCGCAAGCTTGGATGTCAACTGTTGAACAATATTTCCTATTTATTTTTGATCCCCCTGTGGATTATTTTTCAACTGTTTGTGATACTTGATATTACAAATTATATTCGGTTGAAATATATCTATCTTTTGCTTCCGTTGTGCATTTAAATATTGTGTTGTTTGACTGTAATGTTACCAACTACGTCACGATACTCCCCCACCGGGCCCACCGGTGAAACGTGTGAATATCGGGGTGTGACGTGAGTTTAGTGATATTTAGGGTTTTGAGAATGGGGGATCGCCCCTCTCCTGTTCTTGATCGACCAGACACCTCAAATGGGGTGTTTGTTTTGTTTTATTAAAATTAGTAATGCAAATTTCAATTTTTAACAACATAGGCCCCTCCACTTTTGTTTAACATATAGTTTGGTTATTTTAACCCTATTTCAAGTTATTTCTAGACTTATAGTTAACTAGGTTATAATTTCCTAGTTAATTAATTCTTGTTTATTTAAACTTTATAATTATAATATAAAGTTTTATATTTCCGGGGTGTTACATTACCGCATCCCCACACTTGGGATACATTGTCCCCAATGTATGGGGCAATTTATAATCTAAACTCGAGAAATACCACCCACAAACCATGAACGGCTAATAACTAGACGACTCGACACATATAACCATTCCCAACACAAAAATTTCACACCACCAAATACACAAATAAAATAAAATAAAAGACAGGATAGATAAACACATGCACCTGATCAGAAAACAAGTGAGTGTTTGTATTGGTGTTGCTGCTGTGATCTAACCGAAACATACGCCACTCATAGATTCTTTGAGATCTCGCCGGGGATGTTGCCAAACATCCCCACACTTGATTCATTGCATAATAAATACGTTTAACTACAAACTCGTAACATAATCCGATATATATACATATTTATATCGTTTTAACTTTTTTATACATATTTATCGTTTTACAAAGTAGAAACTTATGAAACATAATAAATACGTTTAACTACAAACTCATAACATAATCTGATATATACAACACTATTTTAAAATTTACAAAATTTATTAAACGGTTTCCCGATTGCAACAAAAAAATAACTTTTCTATACGGGCTATACGGCCCGTATACAGATTTCATAACTAAAAACCTTATCAACCCTTCGAATCAAAATTATGCACATATGTATACGGCCCGTATATAACTATACGTCCCGTATACATATAAAAACAAAAAAAAAACATTCCACCGCATTAACTTCTGCGCATAAACATTCTATACGACCCGTATAGAATGTATACGGCCCGTATACGAATATGGATGTGAAAATAAGATTATAGGGGTGTGAAAATAGAACAACCCATAAATAAAGTTGAAAAAGAAAATCGGAATCTAAAAGAAAGGGCACATTACCAAAGTTTTGTATGCCCTTGCAGATAATCACCTCCAATGCATCTGAATTAATGGATAAAAGCCACTTCATCATGGACATACTTTTTTACATTGCATTGAAGAGAGTCTAATTATAGTCCGCTAAGTTGAAGATGATGGGAATCTTCCAATTCGATTGGGTACTTATCGTGGACCCCGGAAAGTGTACTTAATAATGACATAGTCGTGTTTGCAAATATTACATACCTGTATTCTTCGATGTTTTGCTTCACACCCCTACATATCTTTTTTATAGTCTAGTCATATGTTATTCAAGAGGACACATATAGGTAAGTGAGTTTACTTCACCATCTAATTTAAGATGTCTTCAACATCTTACATTTAAGTGTTGCTTTCCTCAAAATCATCCTTCCACTATCATGAAATTTATTATTTAAGAAGTTCATATTTGCAAGTAAAATAACATGCAGGATAAAGCATACTAGTTGTGTTCACTTGGTCCTTATCAATGTCTTAACAACTGCGTCATATAGATGAGACAAAGATCATGGGATCGGTGGCCAAACTTTGTCCTCAAATTGTACTTTTTATCACCATGATCACAACACTCAAATCGAACCATTTCATTTTGATGGTTTATACACTTTCAATATTTTGCATTTGAACATGTTGTGATGTTCACATATTCTCACATTCTACCAAGTTGATAACGTCTAGAAGTTGTTCCCTTCTTAATAAATGGGCGACCGATGTTAACAATATACTATATAACAGTAGTAGCCTACAATGTATGTCTGGAATATATGTTTTTGAGGGAGAAGACCTTAATCAATTAGTTTAGTGTGATTTTATATCTCTTCAAGATAAGTTGGTTCAGATACCTATTAAAGTGCTTACTTTGAACCGTCTTCCTCAGATGCCTACTTTTTTCTTTATCTAAGCATGCAATATATTCAAGTTCTAGCGTGTCGTATCATATTATTAAAAGTGGTTGCAAAATTATTGAAGTGAGAACAACCTGTAGACATTCTCCACTTGAGAAAAGATGAAGATGTCTAACTATTAATTTAACGTGTTTAAAGTAAAATGTTGCTAGTGCCTACTAAGAATGAGGTAGTTAGCAAAGAGATTTACTTTCAACAAAATTAGCTTATCATGGAAAATTATTTATATATGATCGGTAGTTCTCATATCCTGACAATATGTAATATAAAACCAATAAAAATTGTCGTTAAGAGATATTATCCTCATTCAAATTTAGTAGGGGTGCAAGCAAGCCGAGCTACTCGCGAGCTACCCGAGCTCGGCTCGAAAAAAAACTCAAACGAACCGAGTTTAAACGAGCTCGAGCTCGAGCTCGAGCCCGAGCCTAAAAACAAGCTCGTTTACTAAACGAGCCCGAGCCCGTGCTTCGCTTATCGAGCTCGAGCTAGCTCGCGAGCCTAATCGAGTTTTCTTTTTATATATTTTTTTATTAATATATTAAACATATATTTATATAATAATAATTACCATTTATATAAATATAAAAATAACTAAATTATATGTATAATAATAATTATATTTAATATAAATTAATTAATAAATACTAAACGAGTCGAGCCCGAGCCGAGCTAGAGCTTGAAAAATTACCTTCGAGCCGAGCTCGAGCTTCAAAAATAAAGCTCGAATCGAGCCGAGCTCGAGCTTTTATATGTTAAACGAGCTCGAGCTCAAGCCTGGTCGAGCTCAGGCTCGACACGGCTCGTTTGCACCCCTAAAATTTAGTGGTTATATATCACACTATTAAATATATATATGACTTAACTTTAGTTGTCATAATCATTGTGTTATATAAATATGAGGCTCTTAACTTTAGTTGTTATAATCATTATATTAATTACAATTATTGATTTACCTTTACTTTGGAGTTAAATGCCATTTTAGTCCACGTGGTTTGAATCATTTTGACTTTTTAGTCTAAATGTTTCATTTTTCGTCTGTGGGTTCAAAAATGTTTCACCGTTGCCATTTTAGCCCACTGGGTTAACTTCATTCATTTTAGTCCACTCGGTTAACTTCACCCATATAAAATGACCGAATTGCTCAGGGACTAAAATGACATTTAACTCTTTTATTTATTTACCAAGTATCCTGCATCTCTTTACGAACGATATGTAGAATAGGGGTGAGCAAATTAACCACCATAACCGATAACTGAACCATAACCGACATAACCGAACCACTAATAACCGATAACCAATATAACCAATGGTTATGAAACTTTGTATAACCGCTCAATCGGTTATGGTTATGGTTATGGTTATGAAGCTTTGGTTAACCGATATAACCGAAACCGAATCGAACTTGTGATGTTAACTTTACATAATGGATTTGTGTTTTACAAAACCATATAGAGGGTTTTTAGTAAGATAAAAATGTTGATTATATCATAAGAACATGGGTAAAACATAAACCCTAATAATGTAAATTCAATCGTGAACAATAAAACAAGACGTGTGTACCTGATTAGCCAGTAATCACACTAAAGATTGAAGTAGACGTCATGTTCGTCAGATTGGTCGAGTTCCTCCTTAGGGTGCAATCTAATGATGGTGATGAAGAAACCGATAAAGGGGAATCGGTTAGGAGAGGAGGCGATTTGATGTTATGTGTTTTATCAAGTTGTCTAACCTTGAAACCTCTACATTAGTCTCCTTATATATGCACCCAAGAGGATACCCTAACTAGTTAATAAGGGTAATTTGGCCCATCAACAATTACCAACTAATTATTTAATAGGTTGTTATATATTTGGATCTATATAATGTAAATGATTATAATGGCTACTAGATTAAATATAACAAAAAATATATTTAATCTTACATTCTCCCACTTAGCCGAGTAATCATTTACTATGAGTATTAGATAAGCCTGATCAGGAGTTAACACTCATTTTAGCCTTAAATAAGAACTATAGCAGAGAAATACAGCCGTTGAATCATTATGCGACTCAGGACCCCCATTAGTCATACTATAGCCTTAATTTAAAACCTAATCGTTATGATCAAAATACGCATAAGCCCTTTGTTTGATTTGTAACTTTATTTGTCTATATGCCATTATGCCAGCTTGATATATTCTTAGAGACATACAAAATCAAACTGATGAGGAAAATTAACTAACAGTTAGTCATTCATAGTACGATATGCAATTGAACACGGCCATTAATTAATTCCCGTCTATGAGCTCTCTTAATAAGACTTATGGGTAATAGCCCTTTAGTTATAGGATCCTTAAGCATATCATGAATGTATTCGATACAAAACTTAGTTTCCTCAATTCTTTCATAAACGAATAATTAATTGCGTATCGAAATTTAATGCAGCACCTCTTGATCTGTTACTGTTCAAGGAGTCATGGTAGCTGACTTTATCACACTAAGTCTTCAAAACATTAATTATATGGAGTTAATAAACTTATGAGTCCACTGATAAATTTCCAACAACATTTAGTGACTATATTATGTCGTCATAACTTAGGTTGTTGATATCAGTCCATTATGACTCCTCCATGAGATAGGTTTTGTCTGCTGACATAAAGATATACCTGAAATTACATTTTTTGTCATCTTTGAATATTACAAAGTTAGAGTAATCAACCGGTTTTAATTCTCACTTCTTTTTAAATTGTAGCCTCTCGTTTCTTTTAAAGATATTGTAATACTCCATTAGATGCTTCACATTATGTCACACCCTGGCTTTGCGGAAGCGTGGTTAATTTGGTGTGACTTCTTAATACCATAGCTTAACCATAACAAGCTATATGAATTTAAAATCATGCAAAGTCATCCATTGAAAATAAAATTGTCAAACATTGTCTAAATGGGTAAACACCCAACAACCATTACTTGTCTTAAACAGTACAACTACTACCATAATGCAACATAAATAAACATGGTTCAGGGGCCATGGCTTGTCCAGGAAAGAGCCATGAGCCTTGAACCCGGATGACTCTGAATCTAAATGCAGCGGGAATCCTGCTAAACCGTGCCAGATCCTTAATTCCCTGAAATACATGTAAGTTGAAAAATCAACAATAATGTTGAGCGAGTTCATGCGAAAATGAGTAAATAAACCTTTATCTTTATCAAAAACCCTGGTATGTAGCAAATAAGGAAAAAGAGATCACCAATGGTTTGCAAGGCCATTGATATGTGTAAATGCAAGTAGGAAGGCTCAAACCTAGCAAATTTATGCGTCGGGAACAAAGTCATCCCAAGGTCCGTTCTGCTGGACCTGGGACTGGGCTCGCTACACCCAAATAGATCTACCGCTCCTGCCCCTCGGTCCCCACCCTGAGGATTAATGACCTCAAGTTTCCGCCTACCCATTCACATGATCTAAAAGTAACTCTCCTTACGCTAATCATACCATGTATAACATATCCATAATCATTGTAACATGTATTTCACCCCCGCAGTTTATAAAACTGAAAACAGTTAAGAGAAAAGGGGGACATGAACTCACAGTGAAGGCGTCACTAAATCAGTAATCCGAATATCCGTGTGCTGCGCAACGACCTACATGTGCTAATTCTATTAGACGGATGGCCGTGCTTTAGCTTCATAGTTGATATTTTTGGGAAACGGTTAGACAACCGCTTCGTGTGTATACTTGGTATTTTACTTTCCTTCCCAAGGATGGGGGATTTAAATACATGTGTATTCATATTATCTCATTAAGTCCCACTTAATATATTTTATTTCTTATTCCAAAATATAATTATTTTTCTCAAAAATAATATATTTTCTTTACATAATTCTTTTCCAAAATAATACGTTGACAACATACGTGTCGATGAATATTTCTGCGTAAAGCGTAAGTTACGTTTTAATGATTAGGTGGTAATAGAAATTACCGTTGTAACTTTTATGCTTGTCGTATAAGCGTTTGTATTATTTTGAGTTTGACAAAGTTTGTAAATATTATTTTTACTCTAAAAATAATATTTATACATTTTCACAAAATAATCATAAACAGTGTTGTGAAAAATATATTTATTGAATAAATATTTATCACGTTTATTTTTGTGAAAATCCCACCTCCGAATATTTAATAAAGTCATGGCGAAATATATTTTGTAAATACTTCAAAAATAATTCCAACACTTGTAAATATTCTAAGTGTTAGATTTTTTTAGAAAATTTCGCCAGAGTTTCCCCTGTAACTGGAGGTGGCCACGCTTTCAAGCGTATCATTTTCTTTTACAAAAACATCTCAACAATTTATCAAATCAACCGAAACAATTTTCCAACATGCTAAACAAGTTTTAACACTTCAAATTGTAGATTATTTTGCGAGGTCGTATTACCACATGAACTTGTAATTTTTCCAAGAGTCGTTTTGTAGATCACTTTATATTAGTGGATCTATTCATATAATAACTTAGTCTTGTAAAAACCCCGTTTTTAGAAACAATCACTCTTCACAACTTCCCGACAACTTTTGTAAAAACTCAATATTTTGTCGGATCTTTTATGTACAAGTGTTTCTACACTTGTAGTTTATAGAAAATCATACTTATTCATATCTTACCCATTTTTATAAAAACGTGATTTTCTCGACACCCGGTCCTACGAATATACCACTTGTACATCCGTAGATCGGCTTGTTTTAGATACTATTTTTCATGTCAAAACATTTTTACACAAGTTCATGTTTCCCGTGTGGTGGAGTTTCACCTTTTAACCCTTGTACACAAGAAACAAGTGTATGTCAAGATACGCGATCCGGACAAAGTCGGGTTAAACGATGATGAGAGCCACCACATCGTAGATCGGGCCATATTAATCAACATATTCAAGTACTACGACTTTTACACGCGTTATGTGCTTTTATCCAACGAAATACACGTTTTTGAAGACTTTAAAGTTTCATTTAGCGGGTTACCGACATTCAACCATCAAAAATCCTTTTAACCACTCTAGACACGATTAATAATGAGTTTTAAACGTTATACCTCTAGCTCGGGGCTAGGGAAGATCTATGGCGAAAACTGAGTGGATAATAGCAAACGGTAGAGGTCCTCCGCGTTCCGTTTGTTCCGAGCTCCGTTGTACGTAACCACCGACACTTGAGTATACTTGGAATTAGCAAAGCTCGAACCGACAAAGGATGGATGGTGGAGAGGGGGTTCGGCCGTGAGGGGGGTAAGGAAGAGGGAGAGAGAGTTTCTTGATTAGTGTGTGTAAATGTGAGAGAGAGTGGGGCTTTTTATAGAGATTTCGTCCTCGATCAACGTGCAATCTAATATAAAATAATAAAACTCGTACTCTTGTCCTTCCTTGGTTGGCCGAAATCTTTAGGATGTAATGACATCCGGTTCGTTTTCAATCGTTCAGTTACGGTTCAGTTACGTTAAGTGCATTAAGTGTGAGGTCTAACCCCGTTAGTTGTTTAATGCATTAGGAAGCGGGTGTTAGGGTAATCAGGGACCCTAACTGGCTCAGAAAAATACCAATATTAATTTTGGCAATATTTTTATGTTCCGGGTATTGTCCGGTTGTTCGGTTGGATAGTAATCCGTTAAAGTGCTTAAGATATCCGTTAAGCGTCATAAATAATATTTTTAGCGACACAATTTATTCTGCAAAGTGTCGGGAATAATTCCTCATATTTTGGCACTTTATTACTTAGCTAGAAGCTAGTGTGTTGATAAAAGTGCTGTGTTCCGTGCTTAAAGTATGTTTTAGGCACATCCAAATCTCTGTATCTTATCCCTAGAGACGTAATCATACAACCCTTGTATTCCTACACACACTCTGGGTGTAGTAAAAATATTTTGGCTCATTCAGGCCTTTAGAGGCAGTGTTTGCCTGATGCTGGCTATACCAGCATGTTCACTGTGTATCCGTTTAGTGCTACTGTGCTTTTTGTGCATCATGTTTGTCACTAAGGTTCAGTAAATAAGTAATGTAGTGACAGGAAAATCATAGTATGATGCAGACATGTATAAGTATCCGAAATCAAGTAGCAGTAATCTCAGTCAAGCACAGTAATTAGGCAGCAATTAATAATTAATTAAGTCATACGGATACCTGGTTTTGTGAGGGTTGTCACATTCTCCCCCCGTTAAATAAATTTCGTCCCGAAATTTAGGTTCTGCTTGAAGAAGTAGGGTTCTTAGGAAACAGGTGGGGGTATTTCTCTTTCATTCGGTCTTCACGCTCCCAGGTGAATTCAGGACCATGTCTAGCATTCCAGCGAACTTTGACGAGCTTGACACTGCTCCGGCGGGTCTTGTTAACTTTCCAATCCGTGACCTCAACTGGTTCTTCAATGAAGTGGAGCGTGTCATCAATATGAATCTCGTCGGTAGGAATGGCAACGTTAACTTGAGTTGGACTCCTCTTAAGATTGGATACATGAAATGTATCGTGAACGTTATTCAGCTCGGCAGGTAGATCCAACTTGTATGCTACTGTTCCAATTTTCTCCAAAACCTTGAAAGGACCAATGTAGCGTGGATTCAACTTCCCACGCTTCCCAAAGCGTGCTACACCCTTCCAGGGTGATACCTTCAACAAAACCATATCCCCAACCTCAAACTCTTGAGGTTTCCTTTTCAGATCTGCATAGGTCTTCTGGCGATCACGAGCCGCGCTAATGCGATCTCGGATTTGCGCGATCTTATCTGTAGTTTCCTGAACTACATCGGGACCTACCAATTGTCTATCACCTGCGTCAGACCAACAGAGCGGCGACCTGCACTTGCGTCCATATAAAGCTTCGAATGGCGCGGCACCAATACTGGTGTGGTAGCTGTTGTTGTATGAAAACTCAACCAGGGGTAAATGCTTATCCCAGCTACCGCCTAAATCCATCACACATGCTCTCAGCATGTCTTCCAATGTCTGAATCGTCCGCTCACTTTGGCCGTCGGTCTGCGGGTGAAACGCGGTGCTCATATTCAGCTTCGAGCCAAAAGCTTCCTGGAAGGATTGCCATATCCTAGATACGAACCTTCCATCTCTATCAGAAATAATCGAGAGAGGTACTCCATGGCGAGTGACAATTTCTCTCATGTAAATTTCAGCCAATTTGCTTGTATGATCCTTTTCACGGATAGGCAAGAAATGTGCTGATTTTGTCAAGCGATCCACTATCACCCAGATAGTGTCATGGCCCTTAGGCGTTCTTGGCAACTTTGTAACAAAATCCATGGATATTTCCTCCCACTTCCACTGGGGAATTTTCGGTTGCTGCAGAAGTCCCGAAGGCTTCTGGTATTCTGCCTTAACCTTAGCGCAAGTCAAACATTGGCTCACATAAATAGCAACATCGCCTTTCATCCTAGGCCACCAATAATAATCCTTAAGATCTTGGTACATCTTATCCGCTCCCGGGTGGATAGAGTACCGTGACTTGTGAGCTTCATCAAAAATAACCTCTCTTAGATCACCAAACAAAGGAACCCAAATCCTTTTCTCAAAACATAACGTTCCTTCCTTGTTTGGAACCAATATCTTCTCCATCCCACGGAGATATTCTTTCTCAAGGTTCTCCTCCTTGAGAGCTTCTTTTTGCGCTGCTCGAATGCGCGAGGAAAGATCGGTTTGGATAATCATTTCCATAGCCCTAACCCTTATGGGCTTGATTCTCTCCTTGCGACTTAGGGCATCGGCGACCACATTCGCCTTCCCCGGATGATACTTGATCTCGCAGTCGTAATCGTTCAGCAACTCAACCCATCGCCTTTGCCTCATATTCAACTCCTTCTGGTTGAATATATGTTGGAGGCTTTTGTGATCTGTAAAGATCGTACACTTCGTACCGTAAAGGTAGTGTCTCCAAATCTTCAAAGCAAAAACCACTGCGCCTAGCTCCAAATCGTGCGTGGTATAGTTCTTTTCATGTACCTTCAGTTGGCGTGATGCGTAGGCGATAACCTTTTGACGTTGCATCAACACGCAACCCAATCCTTGACGCGAAGCGTCGCAGTATACCACAAAATCGTCGGTACCTTCCGGTAAAGCTAAGATTGGCGCGTTGCAAAGCTTATCCTTCAACAACTGAAATGCTTCATCCTGTTTGATTCCCCAATCAAACTTTTTATCCTTTTGCGTGAGGAGCGTCAATGGCTGAGCGATCTTTGAAAAATCCTCAATAAATCTTCGATAATAACCAGCCAAACCCAAGAATTGCCGGATCTCGGTTGGCGTCTTTGGCGCTTCCCAGTTCTTGATCGCCTCGATCTTGGTTGGATCCACATGAATTCCACTTTCATTTACCACGTGCCCAAGGAATTGCACGTCTCTCAGCCAAAACTCACACTTAGAGAACTTGGCGTACAACTGCTCCTTCTTCAGTAGCTCCAAAATAGCTCTGAGGTGTTGCTCGTGTTCTGCCTTCGACTTTGAGTAGATCAAGATGTCGTCGATGAACACAATCACGAACTTATCCAGGTACGGCTTACAAACTCGGTTCATTAAATCCATGAACACTGCAGGTGCGTTTGTTAAACCAAACGGCATGACAAGGAACTCGTAGTGCCCATAACGAGTTCTGAAGGCTGTCTTCGGGATACTTTCCTCCTGTATCCGAAGCTGATGATATCCAGATCGAAGATCGATCTTGGAGTAGAAACTTGAACCTTGAAGTTGGTCAAACAGATCATCAATCCTTGGCAAAGGATACCTATTCTTGATCGTCAGCTTGTTCAATTCTCTGTAGTCAATGCACATACGGAAACTACCATCCTTCTTCTTGACAAACAAAACTGGAGCTCCCCAAGGCGAGAAGCTTGGTCGGATAAAACCCTTATCTAACAACTCTTGAAGTTGTGTTGATAGCTCTTGCATCTCAGACGGGGCAAGTCTATAAGGTGCCTTAGCCACAGGCGCGGCGCCTGGAACTAAGTCGATGCGAAATTCCACTTGCCTCTGAGGCGGCAAGCCAGGCAAGTCTTCTGGAAAGACTTCCGGATACTCCCTTACGACAGGGATGTCTCCGATCTTTGGCTCAGCAGCCTTTTTATCCACGATGTGTGCTAGAAAAGCAACACATCCTTTCTTCAGACACTTTCTTGCTTTCAGACAGCTGATAATCCGCAACGGCGTCTCACGCTTCTCTCCATGAACAACAATGGTCTCACCATCGTCGGTCGAAATACGGATAATCTTCTCGTGACAAACAATCTCTGCTTTGTTACTTGCTAACCAATCCATCCCTACTACCACGTCGAAGCTTCCTAACTGGACTGGTAGTAGATCGAGAGCAAACTCACGCTCTCCTAACTCGATTACGCAACCTCTAATCACTTCATTGGCTTCTACTAACTTCCCATTAGCTAGCTCGATCGAATAAGGAATATCTAACTTACTAGCGGCTAAACCAAGCATGTTCTTAAATTCTAGCGATACGAAGCTATAATCGGCACCAGTATCAAACAAAACAGACGCATAGCGTTGGTTTACAGGGAACGTACCAGTAACAACATTGGGATCCTGGCGCGCTTCCCTGGCCTCCATGTTGAAAACTCTTCCACGAGCTTGGGTCAATTCCGGGCAGTTCCTCTTGAAGTGCCCTTGATCTCCACAATTAAAACATCCGGGCCTCTGCCCGTTTCCACCATTGTTCCCAGCCTGGTGGTTTCCCTGGTTTCGGTTCACGGTGCCTGCTTGGTTAGCACGGTTTCCATTTCCTCCTTGATTTCCTTGTGGGCGGTTCCCATTACCACCACGGGTATTTCTATTTCCATTTCCTCCCTGACCTCCCCGGCCAGCATTTGCCCAACAAGTCTCCTTCAGGTGGCCAACCTTTCCACATGCTTCACAAACTTTCAACCCACAACGACCGGAGTGATGTTTTTGACATGAGTTGCACTTGGGCTGTGCACCCATGTATCCCCTGCTCTTCTTTCCACCACCAACTGAATCTTGAGCTGGTGCATTCGCTTCTCCCTTCTTGACCACCGTCCCGGTGCTTTGCTTGAAACTCGAAAACTTCCGCTTATTACCACTAGATGACTCCACATGAGTCTCCTTTCTCTTGGGTTCAATCTCATCGAACTTGTTTAACCGAATCGCTTCTTCAGTTAAAGCCACACTCAGATCGATGGCTTCTGTGATGGTTGCGGGTTTGGAAGAAGTCACCATACTGATTATCTGAGGAGCCAATCCCCAGATGAAGCGCTCAACCCTCTTAAACTCGGGTGTTACCATATAAGGTACCACGTGAGACAGATCGTGGAATCTCTGAACATATTCCGCTATCTTCGACCCTTCCATCTTTAAGTGCCAAAACTCAGTTTCAAGCTTTTGAATCTCCGCGCGAGAGCAGTACTTCTTCCGCATAAGCTCTTTCAATTCGGCCCAAGACAGGGCGTAGGCGGCAGCTTCGCCTAGAGTTTGCACTTGAAGGTTCCACCAAGATAGGGCTCCATCTAGAAACAGCCCTGAAATGTAAGTGACCTGCTGGTCGATCGCACATTTGCTCATACGAATGGTGGAATCAGTCTTCTCTGCCCAACGAACGAAGGCAACAGCACCGCCCGTGCCGTCGAAGTTTGTGGGCTTACAGTCCAGAAACTGCTTGAAGGTGCACCCTGCACATTCGTTTCAACATAGGAACTGTATTAGCAGTCGTTACAGGAATCCGATTAGACCATGGTACGTCGTAAAGACTTAGGGTTACCATGAGTGGGATTCTGGTTGCCATTGCCATTGGAGCTACTCCAGCTGGGTCCTCCCTGCGATGCAGCATACTGAGCAATCGCGGCAGCAATGATTCCTTGCAGTTCTTCTTGAGTCGTGGGCATCGGCTGCGGTTGACGTCTTGGTGCCATTCTCTAAAGATGCGTACGTCGATTAGGCCATAGAAATCATACGTATATAGTAATAGTAATAGCATATAACATCTCATGTTATCAATATATCACACACAACATCCCATGTCCAACATCCCATGTCCAAATATAAAAATAATCAATCAAGTAAATCAGATATGATGAGAATGCGGCGATTGCATATATATCAAGACCATAAGCATAGTAAGTGTGTTAGTACATCCATCAATCACATAGGGGTTACATCACCCCTGTACAAAATACATCATATCAGTGTTACATACAATCAATACATCACATGTATCAACAAAAATCTGTGTAGTCAAATGGTCTTCAAAAGCTGTGCATAACAATCGCGGCTGTCTCACCGGTGCCTACCCTGGTAACGTCGATGATCTCTAGAATGGTGGTGGTGGTGGAGGATAATGTAGGCGGCGAAAGAGAAGCCAATCCTCCTCCAAGGCCTGCTGGGTGCGGATCACGGATGCAATCTGCTGCTCTAGGATCGAAAGTCGAGCAACAATGTCAGGAGGAAAAGACCGAAATGGCTGAGCAGATGAGGATGACGGACCAAGATATGGATAAGGAGGCATCTGAGCTCTCTCGAGCTCCTGCAAACGCTGAGAATGGGAATCATGCTGGTGTACAAATGACATCAAAAGATCCTCAATAGTATGGCCCAAATGAAATGGGTGGTATGGATCTGTGGGTGGCATGGGTGAGGAAGAGGACCAAAGTAATGGCGTGCTGGTAAGATCGATAGGTGCAACAGAAGATGGGATGGGTGCTATCTGAGGCATGACAGGTAATGGCATCGGTACATGGCCAAATGGATGGGCGGAAGAGCCCTCTCCAGGCCCCGCTGGAGGTATGACAGAAGGAATCTGAAACGAGAACTCAGGATGGTGAGCATCAGTGCGGTGAGGAGGAAGCGGCGGAACATCCTCGTCAGCCGGTATCCAACCGTGCTGAGCCTCCTCGTCAGGGGGATCCATGTGCTCTGCAAACAGAGCATGCTCGGGCTCAATAGGTAAGGGATCAACAGGAGCTAAAACAGGATCAACGTGAGCAACAACAGGATCAATATGATCGACATGAGGGTCAACTGGAATGTCAGCGATCAGAGGGTCAACAAGAGGATCAACAACATGGTCAGCATCTAACAAAGGAATATCATCAACAGGAACATCGCCAAGTGGCTGACCCGCCAAAATAGGATCAACAGGAACATCAGCATGCGCCAAACCATGCTCATGTGCGGGATCGAAAACAGCGGCCTGCTCTGGAGCTACTGCAGGCTCGGGATCGTCAAACGCCATATCGAAGTCAAAGTCCGGGTCGATAGGATCAAAAGGGTCGGCAGGGTCAACGGGGTCCTCTACAGGCTGGTCCATATGAACGAACTCAATATCACGGTCTGGATCGAATCCAGGGGGAAATACAGGGTCAGAATCCTCGATATCGTCATGCTCAAAAACAAAGCTCGGCATAGGGGCGGCAGATGACGCCTGGTCAGGATCCGAGTCATGAACGAAAAGCTGCGTGCTCGCCACATGTGATGGAGCAGATGCCACAGACTCAAAGGAGTCTGGAGCTGGAGAATGAACAGGCGAGTCTCCGGCAGGAGCACCGGCGATCATCAAAAGACCGCCAGCGGGCAAAAGAGCTGGGTCAGGATCCTCGTCCTCGTATAGCTCATCATCGAAAAGATCAATATCGCCACCAGCCTCGGCATCAAGCATAAGCTCATAAGCTGGGTAGGATGCAAGAGGAATCGGGGCGGGAATCACAGCGAGAGGAAGATCCGCAGCAGGACCACCAACGATGGGCTCATCGACGCCGTCAGGTAGTGCGAACGGCTGGAAGTCGTCGTCGTCTGTACTGGTATAATCCGAGGTGTGCACCTCGTGCTCTGATGACATACTCTCGTCTGACTCCATGGGTCGGGGTCCAGTAGTGTCCGAATCTCCTGTATCTGAGGTATCCATGAGTCTGTAATACAATCACAAGTATGTACAAATATCAGCAAATCAGGTAATCACACAAGTTACCACATAATAATCTCATATTCCTCCTAGTCCCACTAGCCTCCCAGCCTCCCAGACTGTCCTTCCTAGTCCCACTAGCCAATTTCTCCCAGCCTCCCAGACTGACTCCCTAGTCCCACTAGCAAACATTTCCCAGCCTCCCAGACTGACTCCCTAGTCCCACTAGACAACTACCTCGATCGATTGGATCGAGCCTCGACCTCCCAGACCGAGCCTCAGCCTCCCAGACTGAGCCTAATATAAAAATATGCTCAACATTTGTTTATAAAAAGTTTTGGATCTGGACTTAAGTGGTATGCAGAAAAACATTTTCGTGAGAGCCCTAGTGATCATAGTCTAGACTCAAAATGAACCCTAGTTCGCTATGATCAGAGCTCTGATACCAAGCTGTCACACCCTGGCTTTGCGGAAGCGTGGTTAATTTGGTGTGACTTCTTAATACCATAGCTTAACCATAACAAGCTATATGAATTTAAAATCATGCAAAGTCATCCATTGAAAATAAAATTGTCAAACATTGTCTAAATGGGTAAACACCCAACAACCATTACTTGTCTTAAACAGTACAACTACTACCATAATGCAACATAAATAAACATGGTTCAGGGGCCATGGCTTGTCCAGGAAAGAGCCATGAGCCTTGAACCCGGATGACTCTGAATCTAAATGCAGCGGGAATCCTGCTAAACCGTGCCAGATCCTTAATTCCCTGAAATACATGTAAGTTGAAAAATCAACAATAATGTTGAGCGAGTTCATGCGAAAATGAGTAAATAAACCTTTATCTTTATCAAAAACCCTGGTATGTAGCAAATAAGGAAAAAGAGATCACCAATGGTTTGCAAGGCCATTGATATGTGTAAATGCAAGTAGGAAGGCTCAAACCTAGCAAATTTATGCGTCGGGAACAAAGTCATCCCAAGGTCCGTTCTGCTGGACCTGGGACTGGGCTCGCTACACCCAAATAGATCTACCGCTCCTGCCCCTCGGTCCCCACCCTGAGGATTAATGACCTCAAGTTTCCGCCTACCCATTCACATGATCTAAAAGTAACTCTCCTTACGCTAATCATACCATGTATAACATATCCATAATCATTGTAACATGTATTTCACCCCCGCAGTTTATAAAACTGAAAACAGTTAAGAGAAAAGGGGGACATGAACTCACAGTGAAGGCGTCACTAAATCAGTAATCCGAATATCCGTGTGCTGCGCAACGACCTACATGTGCTAATTCTATTAGACGGATGGCCGTGCTTTAGCTTCATAGTTGATATTTTTGGGAAACGGTTAGACAACCGCTTCGTGTGTATACTTGGTATTTTACTTTCCTTCCCAAGGATGGGGGATTTAAATACATGTGTATTCATATTATCTCATTAAGTCCCACTTAATATATTTTATTTCTTATTCCAAAATATAATTATTTTTCTCAAAAATAATATATTTTCTTTACATAATTCTTTTCCAAAATAATACGTTGACAACATACGTGTCGATGAATATTTCTGCGTAAAGCGTAAGTTACGTTTTAATGATTAGGTGGTAATAGAAATTACCGTTGTAACTTTTATGCTTGTCGTATAAGCGTTTGTATTATTTTGAGTTTGACAAAGTTTGTAAATATTATTTTTACTCTAAAAATAATATTTATACATTTTCACAAAATAATCATAAACAGTGTTGTGAAAAATATATTTATTGAATAAATATTTATCACGTTTATTTTTGTGAAAATCCCACCTCCGAATATTTAATAAAGTCATGGCGAAATATATTTTGTAAATACTTCAAAAATAATTCCAACACTTGTAAATATTCTAAGTGTTAGATTTTTTTAGAAAATTTCGCCAGAGTTTCCCCTGTAACTGGAGGTGGCCACGCTTTCAAGCGTATCATTTTCTTTTACAAAAACATCTCAACAATTTATCAAATCAACCGAAACAATTTTCCAACATGCTAAACAAGTTTTAACACTTCAAATTGTAGATTATTTTGCGAGGTCGTATTACCACATGAACTTGTAATTTTTCCAAGAGTCGTTTTGTAGATCACTTTATATTAGTGGATCTATTCATATAATAACTTAGTCTTGTAAAAACCCCGTTTTTAGAAACAATCACTCTTCACAACTTCCCGACAACTTTTGTAAAAACTCAATATTTTGTCGGATCTTTTATGTACAAGTGTTTCTACACTTGTAGTTTATAGAAAATCATACTTATTCATATCTTACCCATTTTTATAAAAACGTGATTTTCTCGACACCCGGTCCTACGAATATACCACTTGTACATCCGTAGATCGGCTTGTTTTAGATACTATTTTTCATGTCAAAACATTTTTACACAAGTTCATGTTTCCCGTGTGGTGGAGTTTCACCTTTTAACCCTTGTACACAAGAAACAAGTGTATGTCAAGATACGCGATCCGGACAAAGTCGGGTTAAACGATGATGAGAGCCACCACATCGTAGATCGGGCCATATTAATCAACATATTCAAGTACTACGACTTTTACACGCGTTATGTGCTTTTATCCAACGAAATACACGTTTTTGAAGACTTTAAAGTTTCATTTAGCGGGTTACCGACATTCAACCATCAAAAATCCTTTTAACCACTCTAGACACGATTAATAATGAGTTTTAAACGTTATACCTCTAGCTCGGGGCTAGGGAAGATCTATGGCGAAAACTGAGTGGATAATAGCAAACGGTAGAGGTCCTCCGCGTTCCGTTTGTTCCGAGCTCCGTTGTACGTAACCACCGACACTTGAGTATACTTGGAATTAGCAAAGCTCGAACCGACAAAGGATGGATGGTGGAGAGGGGGTTCGGCCGTGAGGGGGGTAAGGAAGAGGGAGAGAGAGTTTCTTGATTAGTGTGTGTAAATGTGAGAGAGAGTGGGGCTTTTTATAGAGATTTCGTCCTCGATCAACGTGCAATCTAATATAAAATAATAAAACTCGTACTCTTGTCCTTCCTTGGTTGGCCGAAATCTTTAGGATGTAATGACATCCGGTTCGTTTTCAATCGTTCAGTTACGGTTCAGTTACGTTAAGTGCATTAAGTGTGAGGTCTAACCCCGTTAGTTGTTTAATGCATTAGGAAGCGGGTGTTAGGGTAATCAGGGACCCTAACTGGCTCAGAAAAATACCAATATTAATTTTGGCAATATTTTTATGTTCCGGGTATTGTCCGGTTGTTCGGTTGGATAGTAATCCGTTAAAGTGCTTAAGATATCCGTTAAGCGTCATAAATAATATTTTTAGCGACACAATTTATTCTGCAAAGTGTCGGGAATAATTCCTCATATTTTGGCACTTTATTACTTAGCTAGAAGCTAGTGTGTTGATAAAAGTGCTGTGTTCCGTGCTTAAAGTATGTTTTAGGCACATCCAAATCTCTGTATCTTATCCCTAGAGACGTAATCATACAACCCTTGTATTCCTACACACACTCTGGGTGTAGTAAAAATATTTTGGCTCATTCAGGCCTTTAGAGGCAGTGTTTGCCTGATGCTGGCTATACCAGCATGTTCACTGTGTATCCGTTTAGTGCTACTGTGCTTTTTGTGCATCATGTTTGTCACTAAGGTTCAGTAAATAAGTAATGTAGTGACAGGAAAATCATAGTATGATGCAGACATGTATAAGTATCCGAAATCAAGTAGCAGTAATCTCAGTCAAGCACAGTAATTAGGCAGCAATTAATAATTAATTAAGTCATACGGATACCTGGTTTTGTGAGGGTTGTCACACATTAATCTAGACATATCTAGTGTGTTGCAATGTGAGTAATATCTAAACGAGTATAGACTTGAACTTACATAAGGCTTCTAATTAATGAAGCGTAAGTAAATAATCTCATTTATCCTATTATCCTCTAAAGGAGAGCAGTATTGATTGTTACATATGTAAGGACCTATTTAAGGTTAAACTTATGGAACGAAACTAATGTCCCATTGGGTCTATCTCGGCATGTTATGATATCTATCACGTAAGAGATATCTCTGAGATCTATTATACCAAAGTTTGTGTTAAAATGCTTTGACTTATGTAACATATACTTATCAGAAGAATATCATTTATATAGACAAGTTTAATTTAGTTGCTCTCACTCATCTTGAGGTAGACACATTAATCCACTTGATTCTTGATGAAAATAATTACGTTAAGATTTCATCACATTATGATGTTTGCATTAACCCATACATGGATTTTATTGGCTTATAGACAAACTGTTCTTTAACCTTAAGTTTAGAGCTTTCAGGTTGCTTTATGAACATGTAAATATGTCAGCCATTTGTTAGGGAAAATTGTTTTAATGTTCATTTAATGTAGCTTTAAACTATTATAAGCCACTAGAACAGTGATGATCCTTAAAGAAATCTTTGATAATTTATCTCTTCCTAAGTATAACCTTTGACAATCAATCATGCTTCTTAGTGTCTTAACGTTTATATATTTGGATTTGAACACTCTTAGGTAATTCAATCAAATCCCAAACGTTATACGAACATATAAAATCAGTTTTACTAGAAAATTGTTTTATTCCATTTAGAAGATTAATTGACGCTAATGGCTTAATTAGAAGAGATAGGATCAGTAAACTTTTCCAAAATCCATTTCAACTTCAGTTAGGGAGGTTATGTAATCATCAAAGTCAGTAAGCTTTCAAACCTAGATGACCTCCTAAGTTGATTATTAGGTTTATTAGAAGTTTCAGTTTATAGATTAGCTCTTGGTTAGGTTTCTATCATTTTCAGGATTCTAAGTCTATAAGAGTTGGTGCAGTATGGTGTACAAGAGGTGTAATCGGAGTTAAATTCGGAGTAAAATTTAATGACACTCTTCCCCCCGCCTCTTGTATTCCTTGCAAGTCATGATAAGGACTTTGACTACTCCCACTGACCTTAGAAATCTTTAGGAACTCAGCACGCTTAGGGTCAATACTTAATGACCGAAAAAATCTAATAGAGAAAAACAAATTAATGACGTTAGTCGTTGTGATTTCTCTTGTTGAGGATTATGTTAGTTTAGGTAAGAAATCTAAGTGTGCCCACAATTAAGGAACAATGAAACTTTTGTAAGTATAGCATTATATTTTAAGGAGACAAGTTTTGATAGAACAGTGTCATAATGGAGCAGTGTCTTGTACAAGAGGTGTAGATTGAAGTAATATAAAGTTTTACCCCCACATCTTGCAAATATTGCAAATTATTATTAAGACACTTAATGCTCCCACTGATCTGTGATATCTCTAAAATTCTACAAGAGAAGTTTCAATGAGGTACGTGACGTGGGAACCTATTATATATACGTTAGACTTTATTTTGATTCCATTAATGTCCAAATGTCATAAGAAAAATCAGGAACATATCTAATAGAAATCTTATTAAGTATATATATATATATAAATGAATAGATTTCTTCTAAGACCGTCGGCCATATGCGACAAATTTTTGATACAAGTTGATAGTCCTTAAATGATAAATGAACTATGCCTGAATATTCCATTTGGAATAAGTTCCACGAATGCCAATGAATGACTTATGATGGACCCATACTTATTCCTTAAGCCAAGTCATATTATAGGGCTTTAGCGACATGATTTAAAATCACTTAGAATGAGATTAGATAAAAAAAATCATCCTCATTAACCATGTCATGATTTCTCATGAATTTCGGTTATAATGGATGAACTTTACAAGTCTCATTTTCCTTTTGTCAAATTCTCATTTGCATGATGACAAAAGTTGTGAAAGTGTAAGGTGTCATCTAGTTTCATCTTAGTAATGTTTCTATCCAGATATTTAGAACAAATAAAATGAGAGTTTAAGATAAGTGTGACTTTATGTTGGTTATGTAAACCTCACAACCTTCATGACGTAGCCTAAGTAATGATACTGTATTCTGGTTAATCTTCAGAATATGTAAGGTATCGAAAGGCTTTGTTAGAAGACTGCTTATTATGGTTCTTATAGCCTTAACAATTAATTTTGTCACTAACTCTCATGTTAGTTATTTGTCGACTTCTGGTAAGGAAACGTATGGAACTAGAGTCAACTAATCATGTGTTAAATGGAATATTAAAATTAGCAGACTTAAATATCATTAGTAAGTGACTATCTAATTAACTTATCCAACTGTTCATTTGAATAATGGATAGTCTCGTTGCTTATGCCTAGTCATATGGCACAATTATGCAGTGAGATTTTCCATTGAAGAACCTTAGAGGTGGAATTAGCTCTTGTAATTTGTCTATGGACCTTAGAACAATCCTCTTTTAAAGTTTTAAGTTATGCCTAGTCTTATGGCACAATTATGCAGTGAGATTTTCCCTTGAAGAACCTTAGAGGTGGAATTAGCACTTGTAATTTGTCTATAGACCTTAGAACAATCCTCTTTTAAAGTTTTAAGTGGTTGTAAGGTGAGTAACAACTTATTTTCCAGCTTCAAACATTCATTTCTTTGTACATATGTTGATTATCAACACACTCATTATACTTTGGTACTTTTGAGTGTTATAGTTGATTTATAAGGCATCAAATTGTACAAGTGAAAATCTTAGTATGTAATGTACTGGAAAAATGTACTTATTTCAATGCATAAGCCCTTAACTTTATGGGTCATGGTATTGTACATTATGATGTATTCAGGAATGCCACTTAACCTTATAGCCTAGAATTTTAAATGAAGGCATGCATCTTAGTAGTTCTTGTGATTAGTCCACAGATAATAGGTTAGTCTTAGGAAAGACTTAATCTGGAATAACTTTAGTGATAAAATTTATGCTAGAGAGATCTTGATTATCATAAGAGACATCATGTTCGATTTGTCCTATTCATCATGCTCTAATTTTCTTCTTTAGAATCTTTATCAGAAGAGAGCAATAGGATTATTGTGTCTTAAGAGATAATCAAAGATTTAATTTAAGAGCTAATTCTTATAGAAACTTTAAATAAAGCAAAACATTTTAGGTTTAAGAATTAGAGTGGATGGGATATTGATTTATAGAAGAAAGTTACAGTGAGTAAAATTATGGATACTAAAAAATAAGGCAGACGAAATGATCATAAAATTAATGAACGATTATTAATATAAGGATCATTATGTGAAGAGGTTGTGATATGTCTATTACTAACATCAAAATAATAGACTTAGTTAAAATTCCACTTAAACGAAGACAAATCAGCTTTGGCCAGAAGTGTAATCATTTAAGCATGTGTGCAAAGTAATTGTGACAAATCAACTTTGGCCAGAAATGAGACAATCACTTTAGTTATGCATTTGTTAAGAATGCTATACATGAATGAATTAAATCAGCTTTGGCCAGAAATTAAGACATTCACGTTTGTAATGCATACTCAACATGGCTTTTATTATACTTGAGCAATAAACAGATGTATCAAATCAGCTTTGGCCAGAAGTGATACATCAGAAGCTCACCCAAGTTAAGCCATTTTGGTTTTGTAAAACATTTTAGTTCACATTAACAGCTTAATAAAGTAATGAGGTTGAGATTTCGAGTTAGTCTTAGGTTTCGAGTGAGATCTCGACTCAGTTATGAGGTCTCGAGTGAGATCTCGAGTCAAGTCTCGACTCATCTTGTAACATTATGAGGTTTCGACTCATTAAGGTCTCGAGTCGCAACCTCAGTGTCTCGAGTCGTAATCATGGTCTCGACTACTGTGTTTTATGAGATCTCGATTCCATAATGAGGTCTCGAGTCGCAACCACGATCTCGAGTTGTAAAGATTTTAGAACCATTATGATTTTGAGTTGAGACCTTGTGGTCTCGGGTCGAGATCTTGGTCTCGGGTCGTTAAAAGTGATCTCGAAACTCCTGTTAACAGCTGTTGTTGTGAAAATAACTGAAAATTCGAATTGTTAGGGATTTTGAGATGTAATTTCCTATTTTAGTGCTGATCTAATTTTATCAAATATTTCAAAATTTTTTATTTGTTGATCTAATAACAGTTTTCAAAAATTTCTAAGAGTTAAAACATATCAAAACATGGAAAAACACTCAATAATCCAAATCATATTCCAAAACATAAAGGAATTTCGAATTTTTCTAAGAACAACATGAATGTGTGTATCTATCCAAGTTAATTATTCGTTTATAATATTTATACGAAACTTAGAGATAAAGTTACACAATTTAAGGATATAGAATTATTCTCTAAATATTATCCAATAATAACATGTATAAGTGAAATAATAATCAAACAACTTTCAATATTGATATATATTACGCCAAAATAATGAAAGGCATATTAATTCTAGAATATCACACCACTAACAAATAAATCATCTACTAATGAAGCGATGATGAAATATTAATTTTGGAATCTTGAAAAACTAAAGTTGTAGAAAATGGAAAAAAATAAAACAAATTTATCGATGGAATTCATATATAAATCCATGCCATTAATTGTTTTACAAATTTCAAGATTATGGATTTTGATAGATAATAATTATAGCAATTTGTTCATATCGAAAATTATTTGGTGTCTGCACAAGAGTTAAGAGTTATGGCAGAATTATTTTTCACCATTAGATTGTTTCGTAAAATATTGCAATTGTTTATCAAAACCACTTCAGAAAACTAATCCATCAATATTCGATTGATATATATGATTGAATTGATATAATCAACATTGCTCTGATACCACATGTTGATTATATCATAAGAACATGGGTAAAACATAAACCCTAATAATGTAAATTCAATCATGAACAATAAAATAAGACGTGTGTACCTGATTAGCGAGTAATCACACTAAAGATTGAAGTAGACGTCATGTTCGTCAGATTGGTCGCGTTCCTCCTTAGGGTGCAATCTAATGATGGTGATGAAGAAACCGATAAAGGGGAATCGGTTAGGAGAGGAGGCGATTTGATGTTATGTGTTTTATCAAGTTGTCTAACCTTGAAACCTCTACATTAGTCTCCTTATATATGCACCCAAGAGGAAACCCTAATTAGTTAATAAGGGTAATTTGGCCCATCAACAATTACCAACTAATTATTTAATAGGTTGTTATATATTTGAATCTATATAATGTAAATGATTATAATGGCTACTAGATTAAATATAACATAAAAATATATTTAATCTTACAAAAAATATGTTAGTAACAAAATGATCTTGATGTAGATGTTATTTATTTTGATAAAGAACTAAGGCGTTATGGCCATAATTGTTTTTGTTTGTGAATTACCTTATTAAAAAGAACCCTAAATCAGTAGTTTAACCAAAAAGTTTAGTCTCCGTTATCTTATAAAATAGGCTCAAGCTAAGTTTAAATCGTGCACAACCCTATTTATTTCAAACCTTGCTTGGTTACTTAACCGAAATTAACCAAAACCGAACCATAACCGACTTCATAACCGATTAACCGTAACCGAAGTTTGGTTAGGGTTATGGTTACCAAAACTCCATAACCGAACTAGCGGTATGATTATGGTTAATAGTAAAAACCGAACCAAACCAACCCATGCACACCCCTAATGTAGAACAAAAGTGCATAAATCCTTATAAATATAAACCACGCACAAGGTGTGCATATTAACAAGGAAACTTGTAAAATGCCAAAGAAGTTGATATCTGACACTAGATTCGTGTATAACATAGCGATATAATTCACTTAGGAACATAGATATATGTTTTATGGGTTGAAAGTTTCCCGTTCGCTTTCGATATCTTTGGCGAATTGGCACTCTCGCCTCTGACGCGGTGCAGTTCCTCAAGCGAGTTCAGCAGGTGGAAGCAGTAACACCGCGCATGTTAAGGGGCAGAATTTTGTGTTTAGCAGGGTAAGGTTTGCTATTCAGAAGGTGGTAGCAGCACTGTTGCCCGTATATCTGTCATTAGTCTGTAATCGTCTCTGTTTTAAGTAATAAAATGGACAATTATTTTTCTGTTTTATATGATTATACATGTGTAACATTGCCCAAAAAATGACTAATGAATAATTGCTTATTAAACTATGAAAATGTAGTTTTTTTTTTAAGAAAAAAAGGAGCAACTTGCTAAAAGAATGAAGGAAATACACATGGAGGGTAGCAGGAGGCAGGAAGACAAATCGAGTGGAAACAATTGAGACAAATTTTTAAAATGAATACATAAAGATCGATCAAATGGCAAGTTGGAGGTTTCATCATCAGACTCATCTTTTCTACAACTAATTTAATTATTTAAAATTTGTAATCAAAAGGGTTAGTGGGTTAATAATACATATATAAACCTGGAAAGAGACTTTACAGTTGCATAACCTTATGATTCAGTGAATCATGGTGGCCATAGAATCATTCAATTATTTTCTTTTCTTCAAATCAATATAGGTTTTTTATTTGCCCGAACTTTAATTATTATTATTATTATTATTATTATTATTATTATTATTATTATTATTATTATTATTATTATTATTATTATTATTATTATTATTATTATTATTATTATTATTATTATTATTCAAATCTGCGTAAATTATCTCATAAACACCTTCTTCTTAAGCAACTTTCATTCCTATTGATAACACAAGTTAGTTCCCACCTTGTTAAATTCAATAACTCTGGTTTATTATTATGATTTTTTTTCACTTTGAAAACTATATTATAAAATAAAGGGATTTAATAACACCAATCATAACCTAAGAACAAGTATGAATTATTGCACTTTAAATATTAAAGGAGAATATTAAAGGAGAGGTCTAAGTCTCAATTCTAACTTTAGGGTGAATATTTAGAATTATTGTTCAAAAATAAACATTGTTATTAAAAAAACCAAAGGTTAATTTTTTTTATAAGTGGCTAAAAGTAAACCAGTTGAACTGCATCTTCCTAACTCTTAGTATCTCTTTAAATAATTAATAATCCAATCAGTTAAGAGAGTTAACTGCCATTTTTGTCCATGTGGTTTAGTGGAAAATGACACTTCAGTCTAAAAAAAATAACTTGCGCCAGTTCCGTTCTTAATATTTTTAAAATGTCACTTCAGTTCAAAAAGATAACGTCTTGCGTCAGTTCCGTCCTCAACGTTTTTAACGGCGTGTTATCTTTTTGGACTGAAGTGGCACGTTTCGAAAATGTTGAGGACGGAACTGGCGCAATTTTTTTTTTTGGATTGAAGTGACATTTTTCACCAAATCACAAAGATGAAAATGACATTTTTTTTTTTCTGTCTCTTCCCGTCTAATAGAAATCGCCTTGGCCTATCACATAGGTGAGTAGCTAAAGAGCTTGTCATGTGCCCTCTCTTCCATATCTACACATGATCAGACCTCTCTCTTTCTCCTCTATATCTTCGCTTGTAAGGGTAGACAAACCCCATTGTAGATGGTTTGTCGATTACAACTAAAATGTAAAACTTTTAAAAAAAGCTCTAAGACTCATTCCAGTGACATGATCACCTGGTTCTTTCTTTATGTATAAGTTTATGATTCATAGAGAATTTATACATCATTCTAGTCTTTCAAACTATGATTAAAGACTTATCCATTATCATCAATAAACTAAATGAATTACAAATTACATCCATTTTTGTTTGTTAAAGGAACAAATTGACAAGTAGGATTAAATTTTTTTCTTTAACAATGTCAAGTCCATGTGATATTAAGATAAAACTTTGCACTCATACAGAATATAAGATACTCTCAATCCCATTGCCATACTACAAAACGTTTTGGTCAAATCATTGACCTGTTTAATTATGATGCTAAACACAACAGTTATGAAAATCTATATGAAACCAATCCATCAAATTTGATTTAATGAAATCATGCAAAAGTTAACAAAAATGGGATACAGGAACGAAAACAAATTTATTCAATCAATTACAGAAAAAAAAAACAAATTTTATAAACTTTCGACATATATAAAAACACACATTAAAAAATCCGAAAAAACCCCGTACCTAAGAACATAAGAATGTACTTAGAATCAAAACCAAATAACAAACACAATAAACACCACAAACCCACCGACTCTTGCAAGCCAAACAAACAATATGAAAATGTTTTAACTCTGGTAATGTGCCTTTTCCTTCTTTTCTTCGGTCTTCGAATGATGATGTCCATGAAGCTTCTCCTTAATCTTTTCAAAGATACCCTTCTTCTCCTTGTGTTCAACTTCAACAGTGGTATGCTCGTTATGTGACACTACCGGATGTGGTGGTGGTGGAGCAACGACACAATCCTCCTCGACCTTCTCAATGAAGACCTTTTTCTCATCTGGTTCGCAACTTGGCTCTGGAAGGAGAACAACAACTTCCTCGTATTGCTTTGTAGAGACACATACTTCTTCCTCATGTTTCAGAATTTTCTCAAGTTCTTTCTTTTCTTTCTCTTCTTCTTTCTTCTCCTTGTGCTCCTCAATTTTTTCCTTAATATCTTCTATTTTTTCTTCGACATTTTCTTTGAATTCTTCTATCTTCTCCTTGATGTTCTCCTTATCCTCTTCTACTTTGCACTCAATATTTTCCTTCACTTCTTCTATTTTATACTTCGTCTCCTCTATCTCTTCCTTGAGTTCTTCTTTAAGCTTTTCCTTTTTGTACTTGCTCTCATATTCTTTTTCCTTGATTTTCTCTTTAAGCTCCTCTTCTTCACATTCTAACTTTTCCTTAATTTCTTCTATTTTCTCCTTCAATTTCTCCTTTTCTTCTTCTACTTCAAACTCAACCTTCTCCTTGAGTTCTTCAATTTTATATTTGATCTCCTCTACTTCTTCCTTAAGCTTTTCTTTATGCTCTTCATTTTTGTACTTAGCCTCGTATTCTTTTTCCTTTATTTTCTCTTTGGCCTCTTCCACTTCACACTCTATCTTTTCCTTGAGTTCTTCTATTTTATGCTTGGCCTCATCTACCTTTTCTTCAATTTTTTCCTTAATTTCTTCGATTTTTTCTTTAATTTTCTCTTTATCCTCCTCTACTTCACAATCGACCTTCTCCTTAAATTCTTCTACTTTGTATTTGATCTCCTCTACTTCTTCTTTGAGCTTTTCTTTATGCACCTCGTTTTTGTTCTTTGCCTCATATTCTCTTTCCTTGATTTCCTCTTTGGCCTCTTCAACTTCACACTCTATCTTTTCCTTAAGTTCTTCTTTTTTGTATTTGGCCTCATCTACTTTTTCTTCGATTTCTTCTTTAATTTCTTCGATTTTTTCCTTAATTTTCTCTTTATCCTCTTCTATTTTACACTCGACCTTCTCCTTAAGTTCTTCAACTTTGTATTTGATCTCCTCTACTTCTTCCTTGAGCTTTTCCTTGTGCTCTTCTCTTTTGTACTCCGCCTGATATTCTTTTTCCTTGATTTCCTCTTTAGCCTCTTCAACTTCAAACTCTACCTTTTCCTTCAATTCTTCCTTTTTATAGTTGGCCTCATCTATTTTTTCTTCAATTTTTTCCTTGATTTCTTCAAGTTTTTCTTTGACTTTCTCTTTATCCTCTTCTACTTCACACTTGACCTTCTCTTTGAATTCTTCTAGTTTATGTTTGACCTCCGCTACTTCTTCTTTGAGTTTTTCTTTATGCTCTTCATTTTTATACTTGGTCTCGTATTCTTTTTCCTTGATTTTTTCTTCAACTTCTTCCACTTCACACTCTATCTTTTCGTGTAGTTCCTCTTTTTTGTACTTGATCTCCTCAACTTTCTCCTCAATTTTTTCTTTGATTTCGTCGATTTTCTCTGTAATTTTTTCTTTTTCCTCTTCTACTTCACACTCAACATTCTCCTTGAATTCTTCTATTTTGTACTTTACCTCCTGTACACCTTCCTTGAGCTTTTCCTTGTGTTCTTCGTCTTTATACTTGGCCTCGTATTCTTTTTCCTTGATTTCCTCTTTGGCCTCTTCCACTTCACACTCTAGCTTTTCCTTGAGTTCTTCTTTCTTATACTTGACCTCATCTACTTTTTCTTCGATTTTTTCTTTAATTTCTTCAATTTTTTCCTTAATTTTCTCTTTATCTTCTTCTATTTCACACTCGGCCTTCTCTTTAAGTTCTTCAACTTTGTATTTGATCTCCTCTACTTCTTCCTTGAGCTTTTCCTTATGCTCTTCCTTTTTGTAATTGGCCTCGTATTCTTTCTCCTTGATTTCTTTTTTGGCCTCTTCCACTTCACACTCTACCTTTTCCTTAAGTTCTTCTTTTTTATATTTGGCCTCATCTACTTTATCATCGATTTTTTCTTTGATTTCTTCAATTGTTTCCTTAATTTTTTCTTTATCCTCTTCCACCTTACACTCGATGTCCTCCTTAAATTCTTCTATTTTGTGTTTGCCGTCATGGATCTTTTCTGCAATTTTCTCCTTTCCCTCTTCTATTTTTTCCTCAATCTTTTCCTTCAACTCATGTGTCTTCTTCTCTTCATGGCAAGACTGTAATTGTCACAAAAAGTAAAGTTTGCTCTTTGTTATAATCCTACATCATGAAACTATAAGATAGACATATTCGAATGTGAACCTTTATGTAATCTATGTAAAAACTTGTAACATATAGTTTTAACGAATCCTGACATTATTATTATATTATAACTATTTAAAAGAGGGATAACTAATACTACTAGTGAATTAAGAGAAGAGATCGAGCAGAAATTTGATTAAGTAATTTTTCTGTCACAGTATACTAAAAGATTCTAGAGATTAGCGTCTTAAGAAAATAAAAAAATATTAATATACTATTATTTAAATTGCACGCACGTATATTATATATCCTGTAGTTATGTTTTTCCAATTATATATATTGTTAATGTTAATGAAGGATGATGAATAATAACTTTATTTTTATAATAATATATTGCTTTTTATTATTCTTTTATTTAATATATTTTAATAGTTTATTATTATATTTACTTTTAATAATATATTTTTAATATTTTTTTACCTTTTTAAAACCATATATTTTCTTTACCATAATTTAATAATTCTCTTTTCTTTGTTTAGAACATAGTTTAATTTATCAATTAATTTGATACTTCTCTAATAATTTATGTTTATAGCTTTTTTTAAAAACTTAAGTACGTAGTTGGGCTTGATTTTTTTTGACATTCCGTTATAAGTTTTGTTAAAAACAAAGTTGTATTCAAAATAAAGTATTTATTTGGTATTATCAAATGATACGTTGATAAACTAAACTGTTATAACGGTTTGACTTTCTAAACAATATGATTTATTTTCAAATCACATTTGTTTTACATTATAATTTGTTTGGTTTCGCCGTAACGCGCGAAGTCAAGAAAAACTAGTATATCATTAAGTTCAGTAAGTTTCCTGATAAATAATCTAATAAGCAACGAGAAGTTATTTTTTGCGGATGCGAATGAGGAGTTCAACCAAAATTTTAAGGGATGCGAACGAGATTTTAGCAAATACACTAAAGAGGGGCGCCCTCCCGCCCAACCAACCCTTCACTTGGGTCCGCCCCTAGATGTAATACGCATTCATACATTTACTTATCAAAACCCTACATGATCTTAAGATCGAGTACAAGTATAAGATGCACAAAATTACAAACCAACAAAGCATGAAACCAAACATGGTGGGAGAAAATTGAAATTTGTCTAGTTTTTCTTAAACTCAGTTTTAACTTATATCAAAATTTGAAGAAAAACCTTAACGAAGCTTTATATTTATATATTTTTTGTATTATAATAGTACAGTCTGTTAAAAAAGATAGAATATCATAAATTCAAAAAAGAGAATATACTTTAATACGGGTTATATTAGTTTTACAAAACAAAAGACTTTGGCCCCCACACTAGTTTTTCAAAACAAAAACAATTATTATATATAAATAATTTTGGCTCTCATACTAGTTTTACAACACCAACAAAGTTGTATATATAGATATTTATTAAAAATCAATTTCTATAAGTTCTTAAAAATAAAAATTAACTAATATGGGAAACAAAAGAATTTTTCTTGTGAGAGCCTAGTTATATTTTTTTTTTTTTTTAAAGAAAAGAAAGAAACTAAACGCTATTTTTTATAGAAATTATTTTGGCTCCCATGATACCCTTCAAAAATCTATGAACATGTGGCATATGCAATTTGCATATAACAAAAACTGTGCTTTCTTTTGGGTTTAATAATCTTTATTGATATTATTCACTCATACTTTAACTGTTTTTAATTACATGCATAATTCCATATACATATGTATTTCACGGTACTAGAATCATCCTCCGTATTATACATACATATACGGAGGATGATTCTAGTACACAAAACTCTTAATCTAAAAACGATAAGAGTAATTGATATGTAAATAAAAAGGTGTTGATATGTAACAACACATACGTAGTTAAATATCAATACTATGGACACTTTGTGTTACATATAAACATCTTACTTCTCACTGTTTTTAGGTTAAGAGTATTATATATTTGATCCTTCCTCTATACATATATATGTGTATATAAATATGCATAAATACATATATGCACATATTCATATACATGTGTTGTAAAAAACATCATTTAGTTTCTGTATGTGCTTATGTTTTTTTTGAAACCAAAAATAGAAAACTTACACTGCTGAAGTTGGTTTCTTTCTTCTCTTCCTCGCACTCCGGCAAAACCACCACCGTGCTCTCCACCTTCACAACCGTGACGCTTTCGCAGTGCTCATCGGCCTTAGGGACTTGCTGGTAAACTGAATTGTCAGCCATGATCACAGAAACAACAAGAACAAAGTATACAGTAACAAAATATGTGAAAACTTGGGCTGTATGTTTTTTAACGAATCAAATAAGAGATGCTTTGCAAGATGAATGACTATGTGTTAATGAGAGAAACAATGGGTGTTTATATAGGAGAATTTCACGCGTAGAGGGTACACTTGGATTGAAAATACCTAATATTCAAATGAATAAAGAAATGAAGGTGGTAATTGGTAGGAAACTGACAAAGTGTTAACCAATGGGGCGGTTTTGAATTTCAATAATCCAACCCTAACTTTGTGTCACTTTAGGGCATGTGTAGTCATAAAGCCCTCAAAGGGGCGTTATTCGCCATGTGGCATGCCACGTCAGCAAGGGGCTTTATGGGGCTTTATGCAATTTGAGGCCGTAGTCATAAAGCCCCTGTGTAATCATTACTCAATTAATTTAATTTTCAATTTTTTAAATAATTTATAAGTTTTATAAAATAAAAAAACATTTCATTAAATAAAAAACACTACATTAAAATTAAAAAAAAAAGTTACACTAAAAAAAAAATTACACCTAAAAAATAAATTACACCTAAAAAATAAATTTATTCTTCGGTGTCATCTTCGTTCTCTCCTTCTTCCTCTTCGTTTTCTCCAGCATCTAAACCTACGTCTTCAAAGTTCCCGTCTTCGAATTCCTCAACCACTTCTTCCTCGGAATCTTCGTCGTGATCATTGTTTAATCGAATTGGGCGAATCGCCCAAGCATGCTCAACCAAATCCGCCTTCAACGTGTTATGTATTTCTCTAGATCGCAGTAGTTGAGCATTTGCGAGTCTCTCTTCCGTTGTCGCTTGGGGTAGTTCGACCAAATCTTCGGGAATATAGTTTTGGCATATCGCTTTTCCATCATCCTCAATGATCATATTATGCAAAATGATGCAAGCATACATGGCCATTCGTATTTTATCCTTATGCCACATGCGACAAGGATTTCTGATAAAATGCCATCGTTGCTGTAGAACCCCAAAACACCTCTCGATGTCCTTTCTCGAAGACTCTTGTAATTTTTTAAAATACTTTCTTTTTTCATCGAAAGTTTCAGAAAACGTTTTAACAATAATCGAATACTCGGGGTAGATACCATCACCCAAGTAGTAGCCATGCTCGTAATCGTTCCCGTTTGCATGGAAACCGGCCTTTGGTATAGTTCCAGAAATGTAGCCCTCGATTAATGGTGAAGCCTCTAACGTATTAATATCGTTAAAACACCCGGCTACACCAAAGAAGGCCGACCAAACCCAAAGGTCGTATGACGCAACACCTTGTAATACCAAAGTTGGCCCTTTTTGATCACCCCGTGTATGTTGACCTCGCCATGCGGTTGGACAATTATACCAACGCCATTGACGACAATCCAAGCTACCAATCATGCCGGGTATTCCATGCTTTTCTAGATGCACCTCATATATTTTTTGAAGGTCGTTCCAAGTGGGGTTTCTCAAATAACGTTTTCCATATAACTGGCATATTCCTAAAATATAATTTAATATACAAAAGTTTTACTAATAAGTTACGAAAAAATATATGTATAAAAGTAAATAAATAAAAGACAATTAAAAAATTACCATAGCAAAAATGTTCCAAGGTATCTCGGGTTGTTTTCTCCGCCATCTTCAAATACTCGTCGTTGATGTCGTACGTGTTTCCGTACGATAATACGCGTAAGGCGGATGTGACCTTTTGAATTGAGGTGAAGCCTAGATATCCTCGTGCGTCCATTCTTTGCTTAAAGAAATCGTACGTATTTTCCAAGTCATTATTAATGCGCAAAAATAACCTTTGGCTCATCCGAAAACGTCGTCTAAAAACATTCGGTCCGTGAACCGGTGCCGCGTCAAAATAGTCTTTCATCAAACGCTCGTTCGCGGCTTCACGATCTCGCAAGATATAGGTGCGTCGCAAGATGGGTCGTGGAGGGGGAGTAGGCCGAATGTGCTCAAATGTTTGTAGCACAAAAGTACATGCACTCGTAACCGCTTCTTCCTCGGCCGCGTCTTCGTCGGGCGAAAAATATCTTCGGTAAATTTCGGTGAAAGACTCTTCCGATGGGGAACCCATTTTTTATAAGGTGAGACTAGGTTTTTTAAAAATATATAGAGAATGAGAATGAGAATGTATTGAAATGGAAGATAATGAGGGTATTTATAGTGTGAAAAATATAAAAATTTGAATTTTTTTTTTATATAATTGACCGTTTGATAACGGTCAAAAATCAAAAACCCTTCATTCATGGCGCCGCGAAATACTTCACGCCTTTTCTTTTTTTTTTGTTCATAGCGCCGGGGGGGCCGGTGTGCAAGGCGCCATAATGGCGCTATGTTCATTTCTCGCGCCCCAGTACATATGACCTTAGGCGACTTTCTTTACATTAGAATCTTTATATCTGTTAATACATGACGTTTTCTATATTGTTAAATCAAACATATTATTACATAAGAAAAATAATTCTAGGGAACAAATGGACCCGGGTTAAATTTGATCTTTAAAACTTTTCATTCTCGAATGATGCATTAGGTCGAAAGTTGGGACCTATCATAAACCTTTAACCACTATAGTCTATCTGTAGTTTCTATATAAGGAGAAATCCCAATAACATAAGAAAAACTGATGTGGCGACTAAAGAGACTGTCCAACAATGCTTTTCTTATGTCATTATTATATCATAAAGCTTAATTTAAAATGCATTTAAAATTCAAACATCTGCCTTTCAAACCTCTGTTCGTATTTTGGCAGTCAATCTATGTGGAATATTCAAACATCTGCCATCAAAACCACTGCCCATATTCAATAATACATAAGTTTTGGCTCCATTTTCAAAATTCAAAACCCTCTCTCTCTCTCAGATATAGTCCTGACTCCATTTTCAAATTCAAAATTCAAAATTCAAACCATATATTCTAATCCTATAAATAAGATATATGAACCTGGCTCCACATTCAAATCTCTCTCGCTCATATCTGCGAGCGTAGCTCTCTCTCTCCAATGCATATTTCTCGTGATTCAGCCGGCTAATATCCGATTATACTTCTTTGTTCGAATGTTCGTTGATTCTGTTTACATATCATCGTTATATCATGTGTTTGAACTTTTGTTTACATGTTATCGTTCCAGTATCATTGTTCCAACATCGTCGTTTCAATGAAGCTTCCCTTCACACATCAACCTTTCAACATCGATGTTGCAACATCGTGAAAAGTTGCATGTGCTACCTTCTTTGATGGGAGAGTTGCATTGTTCGATTTTCGCTAAATCGAAAGTCAGCTTTTCTTATGTCAGTGAGATTTTCTTCTTTTATACAAAGTATAGATTCGTGGAATATCGTGAAAAGTTAGATGTGCTACAACAGTTGAGAGGAGACCTTTGCATTACCTTCTTCTTCGATCATGTCTCTGAACATCAAAAACCCTCACAACTACCTCCCCATCTTCGAGAAAACCAGCAAAAATACCAGCTTTCACTCAATAATTGACCTTTTAATGTCATCAAAAATACAAATCAATCCTTACTGCTGATGCTCCGGTTCATACAGAAACACTCCGACAATTTTGTTTTAATGCTGAAATAGAGACAGAAGATAATAATCCAGTTGCCATCACATCTAAGGTCGGGAAAAGTGTGGTATAAATTTCTCCCTTCACAATTTCCACTACATTTGCATTGGACGACTTGGGAGGTAAGACCAACTTTGAAAAATCTGAACTTCATACAGAGTTCATTGAAAGAGGGTATGATGCACAATTAAAGGAAGTTACTATGTATAAACGAAACTTCCCCCTGCCAATGAGATTTTTGTTTCATACTCTTTTAACTTGTCTCTCAGCCAAGACCACCACATTTAATGAGATACCTTTAAACATTCAGTATTTGGGTTATGCTATTTTAACAAAATCTGATTACAATTTATGACACGCACTGTTTTCTGATTTGTTGGATAATGTGAAAAAATTGAAAAAAGGTGTTCGTCGTAATGCTTTTCTGTTGTATCCAAGACTTCTAAGCTATTACCTACGAAAAGAAGTGTCACAAACAAATTTTGAACAAGGTGTAGCTTTTCAAATAAATAGTCTTACAAGTAAAACTTTTACTAGACTTATGGATAAAGAGTCAGAAGTTTCAAGAATAGAAACAAAGGGGGATGAGCCTGTTTTAGATGTGTCCACATCTGTTGCTCAAACCTCTGTTGTTGAGCCAACTGCTGCTGATGATCATGACACTACAACTGGTGTTGTGAAACACACACCAGGAAAACGCAAAAAGAAATCTGTCACATCCAAAAAGCCCACCAAAAGCAAACAAAATAAAAAGGTTCCTCTGGAAGATGAGATCCCAGAGGTTAATGCAGTGGCAACACAAATGTCACTTGAAACCTGTAGGATCGTTGTGCGACCTGAATGAGTCGTTCAGTAGAGTTTAAATCCGAATCAAAGGCGGAATTCAGAGAAACGGACTTGTTTACAGCTTGATTCAATTATAATGTCTCTTGTATTGATATAATAGTCTTACAGCACCTGGAGACAATTCGGCAGAGCTTCGCTACTCAGATCCGAAAGTTACAAATGACAAACCAACATCAGGTATATATAGGGCTGGTATTTCGTGCGAAATAGCTTCAGTCTATTTCGTACGAAATTAACTCTTATTTCGTGCGAAATAAGAAGTTACTATTTCGTGCGAAATAGCCTTTGGCTATTTCGTGCGAAATTACCATTTCATCATAAAATCCTGATTTCTAGCCTACCGAGCACTGGTTTATCCTATCTTGTTACATGACTCGATACAAGACGAAGTCGACAGACATAGTGCACTAACAGACTCCCCCTTGGATGTTGACGAAGTCTTCAGTGTCGAGTCTTTATCATGACACATCTTCAGTCTTGATCAGTCTTCATGCTCTATTCAAATTATCTAACACTGTAAGTATCTATCAATCTTTATCTTCTTCCATCAGCTTCCATCTTGAATGATATACCAGAAACACTTTCTTCAGGCTCCCCCTTTCGTCAAGCTTCTGTGCTTTTAGAGATCGACACCTGGCTTTCCAGTTACAAGCACCCCTTGCTTCGAGCTCATCTTCAGACCCCCCTTTAGACTTAGCTGTCGGGATCGTAATCTAGAATCTCATCTGCAACACTCTAACCTTTATAAATAATAATGTTTTGAAAATACAGGATCTAAAACCCTGGCTCTTTTAGCAGATTTTAACAATCTAAGAATCCAACTCCCTCACAGTTAATCATCCAAGTCCAAATTAATGACCTTAGAGATATCACAAACTGTTTTTGATTTTTGATTTTAAAAAACTTCAAGTTTCAAATTAATGAACTTGTTTTATTCTCAGAAACACAATCAGCATACTTAGATTTTGATACTCAACATCCAGACATCGGTTTTCGAAAATAAAGCAGAATCAAACTCGTTTTGTATTTTTCTGAAACATCAAGCAGAAAAGAAATATTTACAAACATATTTACAGACAATATTTTTGTTTGAGTTTGCGTCAGAGGATCATATCAGTTTATGACAAATCACTAGCACCGTTGAGCTTTAAACACTTTAAGTTCTAAACGATTCACTTAGATTGTCAGTATACTGATCCACTTAAATTTTCACACAAAGTTCAATTGATTCGAGATACGAGATTAGTGTTTTAAGAACTTAAACTTATTTGCGTGTCCCACCTCAGAATATACTCCTGTATCCAGACTTCTATATTCAGTCTTACAGGTGAATGTACACTAATGATATCTGTTAATGCGAAACCATGAGAGCTCAGGTTAGAACTTCCGTTCGTACAAAGAGATGATGGCTCGAGTTTAGGTGTGTCCCGTTTGGGGATCTTTTCTTCAACAACACATGATTAGCATTTTTCAATGTTTCATCATTTTTTATGCTGAGGGTAGGCTTTATGATTAAAGCAATGCAAAGTATTATACGAGGACTAGGCTATTGCTTCCGCAAAATCAGAAGTCCAGGTATAATACCCCAGACATCACCACGCACAAAGACCTAGTATGTCAGAAATAGAAAGCCCTTCAAACAAGATTTCAGGGGTTACCTATATATCCGAGAGATGTTCCCCACGAGATAAGCAAGTATTTGATATTTAGGTTTATATCTCGAAAACAATCTACTAAGCGTGTAAAAACCTACTGACACATCATCAGTGAGACCGTTTATCTCATTTTTACTTTCCATATCTTTAGCGTACTGTGATTGTCTACTGATGTACTATCATTTCCTCTTTTTACACAAAAACTCATTTTTAAATTTTATCATGTTTTTGGCTTTTTCAAATTTTTTAATGTTTTTGGATTTTCTGAAATTTCTTACTCCCCCTAAAATGCAAAACCATTAAAAGAAAATTTGACAAACCGACACTGATAGTTTTGTCTCGCCATCCATTTTCTGCATCTCATGCTCTATTTTGCAGAAAGTATAATGTACCCCCATGATTTACAACACATTGATATTTTACAGTTTGAAAACCGTTTTTCAATCTCGTGAAATTAATCATGTTTGTTCCGCCGTGAGGGTTTCGGCATATTCAATCAACATATTTTTGAAATTTTTGAATATTTGACAAATTTAAAAACAAACATATTTTTGATTTTTAAATTTTTCAATTTTTAGGGTTTTAGAAATATTGTTTATTTATGTACAGAAATGAACAAACTCCCTGTTTCAACCAACACAGGGTTCAGCAGCCTCTTCCTCTCGTTGTGCCAGGCTGCTCCTATACTCTTCTTGTTGACATTCTATTATCTTCGGAAGCACCTGCACATTCAAATTACTCAATTACTTGAACAATTTAGCCCAGGTCTGTTGACCTTAGGCATTTCAACACAATATGCTTCATTCAACTTCGGAAAATCTTTGTCATTTTGTATAAAGACTTTTTCAACTTTGACTTCAACTTTTTCATCATTTACCGAGGTCATTTGTTTCTTAACACTCCATGTTTGACCTTTAGGAGTACCTCGTTTGTAAAAATGTGACTCTTTTTGTGACAACCCATAAATTGAGGAAGTTTCTTCCTGGTACTGATCCCTTATTACTCGCGAGTACGATATCTATTAAATCCCAATGTTTAATTTATAAGTGAATGATTGTGAGTTATGTATTAAGTGAATGGCATAGGTATCAAGGTGTTAAATGTTATTGGTTGTATTAATTTAGTTCCACTCTACCATTAACCGTGCACTCACATCTTTTGCTTGGTCGGTTGGGCCTTTGGCCCAAACAGAGCCTAGTGAGGAGTCCGTATCCCATACGCATAACACACAAAGTATTGTGTATATAACCGTAACCCTCATAATTATCAAATACATAATATCATAACAAACTCTAAATCCCACCCCTCTCACACGTTAATCTGCGGCAGTCCTCCTTGGTGATCGTCTTCTCCTTCCTCGAAACCCTACGACAATCCAGCCATCCTCACCTTCTTCTCCGGCGAGTTCAGCCTCCGCCGAACAACCGGTAAGATCTTTTGTCCCTCACGTTCGTAGTTTTAGTTAGGAGACTCGTCACGGTTTCTTTACGTGTAGCCTGCTTACGTGATCTTTATGTTTGATGATATAATGAACCGATACATATATATATATATATATATATATATATATATATATATATATATATATATATATATATATATATATATATATATATATGCGTCTGTTCATGAAACTATGTGATATTATGTGTCTTTGTGGTGAGCATCGTATAAATTGTTACCATGATGTGATGATGATGATCTTGTGTTATATGCATATATTTCTATAACCCTTGCATGATCCTGTTATACATGTTCGGTTTAATTAGTTATGGATTGTGTGTCATTAAGAGACTACACTAATCGTGATATGATAATATTCAGTGTGTTGATATAACCCAATTTGGATGGTAATTAGTTGATCGTTGAACATGATTGGGGTGTTTGGTCTGGAGATTTGAATTAATATGTGCATAGAATCAGGTTACTGTTGGTGTTATGGAAATAACTTAGGTTATGCATTGAGTCTAATGCTTAGCAAGGGTTAGGTAATGTATGATGATATGGTTTGGATGCGGGTCTCGAAAGTGGCTACGGTTCGATTCCGACAAGGTGTCGACAACAGAACCTATCGGTTAGTGTTTGACTATTGTTTGTACCTTTGTGACTTCTATATGTTTGTTTGTTTAGATACACAGGATTCAAAAATTGTTACAAACAGTTTGAAAGAATGATGAGTGGGTACTGATGTTAATTGTTCGAAAATTGATACATGGTTCTTTGAATAACTAATACCTTTGATGATGATGAGGATCTCTTTTCTATATTAGTCAATTGTTAAGTTTAGATGTGATTCATGGTGGAATTTAACCAATGATTATGGTCCAGCGAATTGTTAATTAACTATTGGTCGGTCTAGAAGTAATATAAGAGTTGGGTATTATGAAATTGGTTGTTTATTTGCATAAAATTGAGAGTAGTGTGGTTTTATTCTGCACATAGTTGTCTTATCTGCTCTAATGTTTAAAAGGTGTCTGCTATTTGGAAATTGATGCTGAGAGTACAAGTGTTCATGCATAGGGTACAATAGGTTGTAATTTGAGAAAAAAATGAATGCTATCTATCAAAAATTAGCTGGTCGCACACTTAACATCCAGACCCACACATTCCTTTTTGACACAACTTCATTTTAGGAACTGCACACTAATGGGCCTCACAGTTGGGCCGCATGAACTTAGATTGGGCCGCACCATTAGTTTTGTGAAATACGTGATTACTTGATACATGTACGAACTACGTGATATATGTGAACTACTTGCATACAGTCCTAACAAGTGGTAACCGTTATAGGACGTGGTTGACCAAGTTTAGGATAAACATATTATCTACCGAGCAATCTAAGGTGAGTTCATTGCTCTTTTCTCAAGCATGGATCCCAGTGAAGGGATAACGGGTAACGTTCCAATGAGGAATGCATGGGTAATGGGATGTTGGTTATTGTACTCAGTTTTCTATCATTGTAAGACCACTACATCTACCGGCACGTTGCTTGTAGGGCAACGGGGGTTATTAGTTGATAGCGCTATTAGGTTTGGCACCCTCACGACGTTCGAGGAGAACGGGCGTGAACTAATTACCTTAAAACATGACCAATGCTTTGATAGAGGCATTGGGGTTGGCAATCACATATCATCTGGCCATTCGGTAATCGAGTAATAACAACATCGAAACATCAAACATCATAACAACAAACAACATAACGTCTTGTAAACTGTTTTACTCACATGACTGGTAACACAACTTGGTAAACAAACACAAACCTTGAACTCACCAGCGTAGTCTGACACACTTGTTTACATGCTTGTAGGTAATTATTGAAGGAACTTGGGAACTTGCTGTCTGATGCTGCTGGAGTGGTTATGGTCATGATAAACATTTATATTGATTAGGGTTTCGATACATTTATACTTTTATGCTTCCGCTCAATACTTTGGTTTTGGTTTAACTTTTCAAACGTTACATTTATTTCAATTGGGTATTTCAATACATTATAACTTGTGTTTGATATGATTGGTGGCTCTTTGTTGGATAGTTGCACCTCCAATAGGGACATACCCTAGGTGGTAATTTGGGGGTGTGACACTTTTTGAATATTTTGACTCTGAACAACATTTGGTTTCCAAAACTGTTGGGGTTTTGTCATATCAACTGATGTTTGCCAACTTTGCATTGTTCTGAATCTGGGTGTGTGAGAATTCCAGGTCTGTCTTGAATTGAACCTATTCGGGTTTGATTTCCAAGTTTGACTTGAAGCAAACTTGTTTGTGTTGTACCTCCAAGTTTGTTTTGAATCAAATCTGGTTGACCTGTGTTTCATATCCTCAGATTTCTGTTTCTCAACATTTTCAGATTTCTTTTTCGACTCAATATCAACAGGTTTCGGATTTGGACACTTGCGAGCAAGATGTCCTATTTGATCACATTTGAAACATGTTCTCTTTGAAACATCTTTCACTTGTTGTTGTGTTTTCTTTTGAGTATAGAACTCTTCATTAGACTATCGTCTAAATTGGAGTTCATTCTCTTCCTCTGAACTTGTTCCGAGAACAAAGTTCATTTTTGCCTGATAATTTGGAGTTTCATTTCTTTTCCAACTTTGTTTATTCTTATAACCCAACCCAGCCTTCATGTTTTTCTTCTTGTAACCAGGTTTATTATAAAATGTTTTGCGACCATTTCCAGCAAACTTTGAAATTTCAGACTTTTCAATCTCAACCATTTTGAAAACTTTGTCAATATTTTCTGAAATCACATTCCAAATCAGGAATACAATATCTAAGAATAATTTGTCCAATCCAATCATGGTATAAACCAATCCTTTTGAATCATCAATCAAATTTTTCTCGGATTTTGAGTTTTTCAGATATTCTGCATGAAAACTACCTTCGTTTTCATCCTGTGATTCAGATTTACCTGTTTCAACCGACTCTTCTTTCAACACACTTTCAACGACCTTACCTACTACCTCTGAATCACCAGAATCATCAGATTTGGAATAGGTTACGTCAATGTTGTCTGGCAATTGATCTACCATGTTTAAAGCTTTTTCGACCTTTTCATCATCGTAAAATGCAAACTTTTCCGGTGGAGGAACTTGATGATACTCTGAGCCAATACCTTTCTTGTTTTCCTCAGAATCACCATCTCCCGGTTTTATATTGAAAATACGTTCAAGCACATATGATGACGCATAATAACTTTTTAACTTGTTGTTATCCTGTTCTAAATCAGCAATCTGACATTTAAGCTTAGCAACATCCTCAATGTAAGAATTTACAACTTGTTGCTTTATTTCATACTGTCGCTTAAACATATTAATTGTTTCAGAACAGTAATTCAATCGTGATTGAACAAGTTTCATTTCACTTTTCACCTTTTCATATGACTCTTTTGTAATGTGATATGCCAATTTTATTGAATCATATTCTTTTTTCATTTCTTGAAAAACATTTTCTTTTTGATCACATTCTTCGGTCTTTTTCAAAACATTTTCTTTCAAAACTTCATTTTCTTTTTCTAACTTTTTACATTTTTCTGAAATCTTTTCATCATTTTCTTTTAAAATCTTTTCATTTTCAAACATTTCTTTGTATTTATTTTTAAAAACTTCTTCTATCTTAGTAAATTCAATATCTCTTGTTCTGAACTTTTCGTCTTTCTCAGTACAAGCACTGCACGTTTCCATGCATTTCTTGCACTGTTCAATGATTTTGATTTGAGTTTCAGAATCAGAATTTATCTCAGTGGTTGGCACCTCGGTGTTTACTGCAACTTCTGATTGATTAGCATCTTTCTTTTTCTCATCACCAGCACCAGCATCACTCTTTACTTCACCCGAACTTTCTAGCTTCTCCTTAGCTTCTTCAACTTGCAGTTCTTCTGTAACAACTTCTTTTTCAACAACTCTTTCTTCTACCTTATCTTCCTCTTTTCTATCTTCACATCCTCCACTTTCACAGCTTCGTCTTTAGCTTCTTCAGCAACTTTCTTCAAATTGTTCACCATCTCATCAACATTCTTCTTCATTCTCTCTTCATCCCTCTTCCTCAGACTTGAAGTCATAACATCTCTAAGAAGTTTTTCAAACTTTTTCACATATATTTTATCCTTTCCAACATTTGTATAGTACTCAACGGATCGAGGGATTACTAAAAGAACATCATCAAAAACTATGTCCTTTTTGGGAACAACAGGTTCACCATTTCTGTTGACATAGCACTCTCGCTTCTTATCCCATCTCTTATTGCTGACAGCACTCTCATACTCTTCTTGCATTTCATCCATTCTGTTCCAAGCAAGGTTTCTTTCTCGGTATGTTTTTTTTTTACTCAGAATCTCTTCTCTTGTTTTCTCTTTGATTTCAGGAACAAAAACATAATGTTTGCCTTGTGATATTTTTCTGCCATGAGCAGTGACTTTATCATCAACACAATCTTCTTCATTTCTTTTCTTGATCTCAGCGGCCAATCCTGAATCAGTTGGAATGTATTTGTCCCAACTGAAACTTTCTGCCACTTTTTCATCATCTTGATGGAAAAGTAAGGTTTTCTTCTTACTTTCAATCATTTTCGGCTCTTCTTTGCTTCGGTGGTAAATCTCCTTTCTATAATAATCATCATTGAAAGGATTTTCATTTCCATCAACTGCAGAATTATGACGCTCTCTCTTGAAATGACCTCTTTGCTTGCATTTGAAACAAGTCACTTTGGATTTATCAAATCCCAGCTTAGTTGATGGACCACCGATTGACTGTTTCCCAGTAATATCCATATTTCTCTGAGCTCTTCTGATGCAACTAGCCAAACACCAGCGTATATCTATGAGTTCCATTTCTTCCAGATCAATCTGGTCATATTCTTCTTTGGTCGATTCAGAATTTCCAATTTTGTCAGCTACTAGACCTTCATATGATTCCAAAACAGATGCAAGAAAACTCATTTGTTGTTTGGCTTCATTGATACTCATAGATGGAGAATTCTTCAATTTGAGAGCAATGTTGCAGAGAACTTCTTCAGATTCTTCAACACTTGCTTTTGATGAAGACGAATGATATCCCGGATTGTAGCTTGATGAGCTTGTCGGAGATTCTTTTGTTTTTATACCACTAAATGTTGTCTTTGGTGATTCACTAACTTTCACCGAAGGTATTACACCTTTGTAATAGAGACCAACATTTTGTTGATATGAAGAACTGCTCATCTTACTCTGCTTCTGTAACTCCAATTCATGACTTTCTATCTTTTCTATCAAGACATCAAGAGAAATTGTATCATATAAAGCATCATTTTTCAATATGAACACAAATGTTTGCCACTGATCAGCTCGTGGTAAAGCTTCTATGATCTTATCGATTATTTCTTCTCAAGTTTTCACAATTCCAAAACGATCAAGTTCAATTTTTAAATGGCCAAATCTCTCTATCATTTGTCTAACTGATTCACTTTTCAAGCTATCAAACAAATCAAATTCTTTCTTTAGTAATGCAATTTTATTTTTCTTGATTTGTTTACCCCCCTCAGCTTTTACCCGTAAAGTTTCCAAGACAGATTTTGATGACCCATCATGTTGAAGTAAAGCAAACAGGTCATGTCTAATTGACGACTGAATTAAAGCAATCATTCTCTGTTCAGCTGAGAATTCTCTTTTGCCTTCTACTGATAGACTTTTGAGCGGGGTTTCTTCTCCTTTATCATCAACCGGTCTACTATACCCAAATTCCAAGAAGAACCAACTTTCATGAGCATACGCTTTTGCCCAGTTGATGAAACGTTCTTTCCACCAAGTGTAGTCTTCAATGCTTTCGAGCGTTGGTGGTTTTGAATGTGTTCCATAGAAATTATCATGTTTGATATTTTCATTGATCGCTTTTGTTATAGCTTTTGGTGTAACAGTTGAGGTTTCGGAAGACTCGGATGTAAATGCGTTGTAAAACGTGTTGTAAAATTCGTCAGCCATGATTTGATCTTCTAAGATTTCCTGGAGACAAACAAACAAACACAATCAGTTTCAACAATATCAAATAATTTGAAACAAATTGACACACGGTTGGTGCGAAATAATCTTGACACGAAATGAGGTTTGGTGCGGAATCAGTTTTTTCGAAAGAAATAGCGGCTTTCAAGCGAAATTAGTCTTCACGCGAAATACCAGCTTCAAACGAAATAGCACTTTGATACGAAATACAAGTTGTTTTTGTACGAAATTAAGTTCCAAGTTTGATTTCGTGTGAAATACGGTTTCCTTTCTTAATTTCGTACGAAATAAGATCCTCTAGTTTGATTTCGTGCGAAATAACGTTCACTTTCTTGATTTCGTGCGAAATTAGATCCACTAGGTTGATTTCGTGCGAAATTAGATCCACTGAGTTGATTTCGTGCGAAATAGAGATGTGTATTTCGTGCGAAATAGTGATGACGTCAGCATATCGGCCATATTTTTGTCCAATTGATCTGGTTTTAAGCTGAATTAGGGTCCAATTCTTTTAAGGATTTGTTACAACTGTATTTTACATGAAATGTGTGAAATTCAATCCATTTTGACCGTTAATTTTTGTTAAATTTGAAAAAGAAGGCGTAGAAGTCAGATTTTATGATGAAATCAAGCTGAAATTGTATGAACTCTTCCTCCTGAGCTCTGATACCACTTGTAGGATCGTTGTGCGACTTGAATGAGTCGTTCAGAAGAGTTTGAATCCGAATCAACGGCGGAATTCAGAGAAACGGACTTGTTTACAGCTTGATTCAATTAAAATGTCTCTTGTATTGATATAATAGTCTTACAGCACCTGCAGACAATTCAGCAGAGCTTCGCTACTCAGTTCCGAAAGTTACAAATGACAAACCAACATCAGGTATATATAGGGCTGGTATTTCGTGCGAAATAGCTTCAGTCTATTTCGTACGAAATTAACTCTTATTTCGTGCGAAATAAGAAGTTACTATTTCGTGCGAAATTACCATTTCATCATAAAATCCTGATTTCTAGCCTACCGAGCACTGGTTTATCCTATCTTGTTACATGACTCGATACAAGACGAAGTTGACAGACATAGTGCACTAACAAAACCACTGCTGCTACTTCCTCACATTTGTTGGAAAGATCTCAAGCCATCCAAACTCCTCACGTATCCACACAAAAGGATCATGTTGTAAGCACAGGGACACCACAACATGAAGTAGACCTTTCATATGAAAGTATGTTTAAAAGTCCCTCTCCCAGGGCAATCATGCTTTCTACACCACAACCCTCTTCTTAAGTTCCATCAACAATATTACCTCTGTTTGAAGCAATTGAATTTCAGAAAGAAAACATAACTTCTGAAGCACACATTACTGAGAGTAGAGCACAACAAATGACGGTGTCTGAACCAATTCAATCTGCTACCCTACCAACAGTTGAGGAGGTTATCCCCGTTGAGTATTACGAAACTCTTCGTGGTAGTTCAAGTGGAGCAGCCACTACAACTGTTGAACCCATTGGTGATCAGTTGGACAGTGGTTACATCATTCAGACTCCCTTGAAGGTAACCACTGATGAGGTTACAACTGTAATCTCTGCTTTAGTGGGAAGTCCCCAGAACCAAGAAAAAGAGGCATCTGTTTCTGATGATATGGAGACTTCTCCTATTATCAAAACAAATACAACCACTACAGGTGGGAATTCAGATGATCCTATTAAAGTAGGTGATGAATTAAGTTATAAGGATTTGACGGTTAGAGTGTCTACCATTGAAACAGATGTTGCTGAAATGAAAGAATTGATCAAGCAGCTGATAGAGCTTTCTAAAAGTCAACCTACCACACAGGAAATTGCCAATGAGCTTTGGAATTCTATGCAACCCATCTTTCAAGCTCAGAGGAATTTGGCTGAAAGTAACCGCAATTGCAGTTTGGAATTTATCAGAAATTTGGTTAATGCCAGGTATAAAGACACACACGCAGACATTATGAACATTAAGGAACATCTGTTGAAACTTTCTGGCACCACCCCTACATCAATCTTTGAGAAAGATGATGATGATGATAATAATGATGCCAAAAAGGTGGAGAAAGATTCACTGAGAAAGTTGCCACCAGATTCAAAAGCTAATCCTACAGAAATTGTATCCCTTGCCCAACCTAATTCCAAACCTTCGCCAAAAAAACCACCACAAAAGAAGGACAAAATAGCTTCAACACCATAATCACCCATTCTGTCAATAGATGCTGATATAACAAAAGTATCAGCAGATGCTTACCAAACAACTGCTGAGACACCAGTTGTTTCAGCAGAAGTTTGTCAAACATCTGCCATGATCATTTTCACTATACCAACCACAATCCAACCACCTCCAACGTCATAAAGATCTCCCATACATTCATCTTCACTCCCAAAACATTCTCTTTCACTAGAAATCATCTCCACACGTAAGAGAAAAACTCATATTGTGTTAGAAGATGATGAGGAGATTAAATCAGCAATCCCTGTATCATCTGCCTCCATTCAAAACAGTCCATGCTCGTCATTTCCACCCATAGAACCTACTTCATCTCTTACAATTGCTACACTACCATCAGTCATTCATCTGGAAGCTCAATATCCGCTGGAATTAGTCATTGTTAAAGGTGAAATTGAATCATTCTTCACAATAGAGGATCCATTCCCATCTCTTTATGGCTATAAGAAGCCTCAAAACTTAGATGAGTATCTGAAATTAAAAGTATCACAGACTGAGGTTATAGCAAGAGAGAAAAGCATAGGGATGGATGACAGGGAATACCAGAGGTTTTTATCATTTTAGCTTAGCAAAGTCGTAAAACTTGAAGACTATGCTAGGGACGCGAGTAAATCCATGTCTGAGAGGCCAGTAATTCCTGAACTTCAGATGAAACTGAGGGATGCTTATGTTGCACACATTATGAAGTACAAACCATATAACGCAACTGAAGATCAATTCAAAAATTGGTCAGCAGATGCTCTTAGAGAAGAGATCGATAGAATCACAAAAATGCACAATGAAAGTCTGGTAAAGCCAACTCCACCTAATTGGAAGAAAGTCAAAACAGTGGAATCAGATGAGGCATTGAAGTTTAAAAGAATGAGAGTAGAGCTTGTGGCTGCTGGTTATGGTCCAGCTAGATCCATTGCCAGATGGTCTAAACTGAAGATAGTTGAGACCTACAAAAAGCTGGAAGAACTTAGAGCTGAAGATTCAAATGTTCTTCAAAACACAGTCTATCCTACAACTGCTGCTCTGTCTCTAAAAATCGATACTCCGAAAAACCTTCTCTCATCATCTGATTTGTCTGAACCAATGGCAAATTTAGTTAGCTGACCACAATGACCAAACTCATCTTCAATAATTCTTTGTCCAAGAAAACCAACCGATCCAAAAATAGTAAAGTGGAAGTCATGCTCAAAAACCCAAGTATTGACTTTGACCAGATCAGATGGTAGTGTTTAAGAGATTAAAATGGATAGTGCATATAATCTGAATGCATACGATCTCCAAGATTTGTTGGACCTTCAACTTGAAAGGGATGATGAAGAAGACATGTACTCCCTGGACTTTGAACTACAATTCAAAGGACAAATCAGGGAGATGTTGATGAGAAATAAAAATCAGTAATAAAGAAGGGTTTTCATATCATCGGTTGTATAGGGAGATTGTTGGATCAGCAGATGTGACATTGTCTCCAGTAACATATTTAACCAGATCACAACATGTAGCAAAGGAGATGTTGCTGCGTAACAAATTCTTGACTGAGGTTTGATGTGTGTTGTTTAGGCAGGTGATCGTATGTTCTTAGTTAATGTTTGTTAAAACTTAAGTTGTATTCGAATTTTATTAAGTTTGTTAGACATCTTTTATATGTACTTATGGTCATTGTCAATGGGTGGATACTCTCTTTTTTGAATAAGAGAATGAAAATAATCATATGTAACTGATGAATTTTATTAAGTTTGTTAGACATCTTTTATTAAGTATGTTAGATATCTTTTTTATGTATTTATAGTTGTCTTTTAGCTATTATAGATAACACGTTTTGGTACAATATCTATACATGTATCTATATGTTCTATCAATATGTGTTATGCATGGTTTTCTAAGAAACGACCCGTGTTTGCACACGGGTCTTACCGTTAGTCTACTATAATAAAAGAAAGCAACTTTTGGACACGTGTCGTTCATTGAAGGTATCCTTAAATTTATACTTATCTTATATTAACTAAATAAATAATAAATTAATATTAAATCTAAGTTTTTTCCCAAGTAGGTGTAGATGGAAAACTTAATTACCAAAATGGATACTTTGAAAAGTATTTACCAAAATGAGTATTTTTAAAAAGTTACCTTTTGTCACTCCTAATTTTATTAGATTAAAATTACTTCTTTTTATAAATATATTATATTAATTAACAAGAGTTGAAGGGACAAAATATATGGTAAACTTTGAAAATGGAATCGTGAGATTTAACAAAAGGTTTTATAAATGTTTCTTCGATTCTTTTTTAAACATTTTTCTTTAATTATTTTTGAATAATTTCTAATAAAATTTCTTTAATTTTTTCACAAATATTTTCTTTTAACTTTGATAATTATGTTAATTTTATAAATGTTTTTGCTTTTTACTTTTTTTTTAAATTACATGTATCTTCTATTAGGAGTGTGGATTAATAGGTCCAAGCCGACATAAACCCAAACTCAACCCGAACTCGCCAATCTTTTCAAGCATATGAACCCGAACACAACATGAATATTTACAGGTGATACGAGCATAACTCATTTTAGCCCGAATTTTAATTTTTGCATATAAGTCTCTAATTTTTTACTACAAAACAAAATACAAATTTATATTAAAAGTTATATTTTAATTACATAATTCAGTGACAATTATAAATATCTACATTGTTTTTATTAATAAGAAGTGTAAATGGAAAATTTGGTATGTAGTTTAAATGCAAATAATTATTTCAAACCAAAAAGAATGAATATCTACATATGATAAAAAATATCTGTAAATCATATCTAAAATAATATACGTATATTATTTTAAAGTTACTTATATATTTGCATATATTAATGACAATGGTGAACCAAGAAAACGTTTTTAATGCTTTTTTTTCCAATTAAGAAAATTATTGAAAAATGCTAAAAGATAACGTTTCTAAGATTATTAAAACCACTTAAAAGATAATTTTTCTTAAATCTTATTAAATAATATACATTTTTAAAGGAAACTTAAATCTTGTTAAATAATATATATTTACAAAAGGAAATTCATTTTAGTTTATAGAATTGGAAATGAGAAAAAGTAACTTTATAAAAAATACCTATTTTGGTAAATATTTTTCAAAGTACCCATTTTGGTAAATAAGTTTTCTATCTACACCTACTTGGGAAAAAACTCTATTAAATCTAATCGCACTTTAATAAAATATTATCCTCAAATCTATATTGTTAATTTAATATATTTTTAAAACAAATACCTCTCTTTCCTACTTTTCTTATATTAAATATATAAATAATAAATTAATATTAAATGTTATCCTAATTTATTAAAAATATAACTTTTTTTATTATTTGGTATACAAAATTATATTTATCCAACTCGTGTAAAATGCGGGGTTTTTAAAAATAATTTTTTTTATTATTTACTATTCAAAGTTACATTTATATAACCCTTGTAAAATACGAAGTTTTTAAAGATATAACTTTTTATCGTTTGCTATGTAAAAGTAGATTTATTCAACACGTGTAATATACAAGGTTTTTTAAGGATATAATTTTTTTGTTATTTGGTAGATTTTTCAACCCGACTATACATTGGTTTTTTAAAGATACGACGTTTTTAGTATTTAATATACAAAATTACATTTATTTAATCTGTGTAATACACATGATTTTTAAAGTTATACATCTTTTTAGATCTATTCAACATGTGTAATATACGAGGTTTTTAAGGATGTAATTTTTTATTATTTGATAGATTTATTCAACCCGATTATACACGGGTTTTTAAAGATACGACGTTTTTAGCATTTAGTATACAAAATTACATTTATTTAATCTGTGTAATAAACATGGTTTTTAAAGATATAATTTTTTTAATATTTGATATAAAAAATTGCATTTATTTAACTCGTACAATATACGGGGTTCATAAAGATATAACTTTTTATTATTTAATATATATAAAATTACATTTATTAACCCGTGTAATACACGGGGTTCTAACATAGTCTCTATATAAATGTCATCAAGGGCGTACCCACCCCAAGCCGGGGTGGGTGGCGCACTCTTTGAAAAGGTAAATTTTAGTGTTATTTTTCATCGGAAATTTCGACCGCACCCCTTGGAAAATTTCAACCGCCTCATTTAGAAAAAAAAAATATTATAAAATTATAAAAAAATCAAACACGGATTATTATTTTATATATATAAGTATATAACACAATTTATATAATTATTTTTAACCACTTATTAACTTAATTATTTAACCTAATCAAAGCCCAATTTACAATCTATTTTTATTAACCCAAGCCCAAACCCAACCCAAAGAAATTTGAACTAAATAAAATAACCCAAACCCATCCAACAATTCCAATTCTAACTCCAAATCCCGCCAAAAAAAAAAAAAATCTCAACGACTTAACGCCACTGGTCACTGCCGGACGACTTTTTTTTCTGGAAAAACCAAAATTCCGGCGAGACCGACCCATATTACGCTAGAATTCCGATATAGAACTAGTATGGTTTTTTTATTGATTTTTTATGTGATTATTAGGAGAAAATATAGATGTATAAGGGTTTGATCTTTTTATGTTTTTTTTTTGATTTTTTTCGGTTGTTCTAGACTTGTAGTTAAATGATTTTGTTGTTTTATTTATAGCTTTGTTTGTTTAAATGATTAGTTACAAGTAATCAACATTTAATATTAGGGTTTAATACTAGGGCCTGAATGTTTGAAAATAAAATTGAAAATTATAGACTATAGTTGATCATGATTGTTTATTTTTTAAATGTTTAGAGTTATTTTATGAACTATTGGGCGATTTATATGTGATAGTAACCATGAGTAAGAATGTATGAACTTATGGAGTGTTTAGTAGCTCTAGATGATGTTTTGTATAGATTTCAAAAAATGAAAACCAGTAGGGCACAATTTTAAATACGTTTGTAATGACGTTTGACGTGTTTTTGATGATTATATAAATTTTGTTTAGTGTTCTTTGTCTTACATGACCCGACCTGACCCGCTATGAACCTATTTTTTTTATATAACTAAGAGCCTAAAATCTTTAAAAGTATTTCGCACTCTCAGCTAAAAAATGTTGGATCCGTCACTGAATATCATTTGAGGATGTCTAAGTTAAACAAATATTGATCATCTCTTGATTAAAATTTCACATACTTAACTTTAAATTAAACACTTTTCTCAACATGTTCGGTTCATGGTTATTAGGAAAACATAGTGGTTTCGTTGCTTACTTCTCTTGAATATAATCATAAATTACTTTTTTTATAATCCATGGAGGTCACATTTAACTTAAATTAAGGAGCCAAGATTTGTGAGTAAATTAAGGCTTAAATCAAGATTTCGATAATGACCCATCAAATAGATGTTCATAAGTCGCTATATTTTATATTTCGAATCTAGAAGGGGTGAAGGGATTAAACTATAAAATGCCATATGATTTTCTTTAATACATCAAATACACACACGCACACAGTATGGGGGAAAGTTAAAATAAGAACGCTAAATATTGTGAGAACGAATAAAAAATCATAAAAACTTAGTCAAAAACAATTCAAATTCAATCTTTTTACATTTTTCATTATTGTTCCAATATAATATTAGAAATTAAATTTACCCGTTTAAATTAACATGTATTCATAATAAAGAAAACCTATACATGTATAAGTTTGACCAATGGGGCTTGTATTATTTTTTTTATTTGGATTAGTTTTTTTTATTTGTTTTCACGGTTTTCGTAATATTTAACGTTTTCAAGTTAACTCTCCTCTCTCTCTCTCTCTCTCTACACACACAAACACACACACACACACACACATATATATATATATATAGGGATGAGTTAAAATGAAAACCACCCTTAGTTGCGAGAACCATAGTAACCACTTTTCCACCATTGATCTTTTATGTTAGAGGGTTGGGATTAAAAGTATATATAGCACATGCCAAAATTATTTTCTCTTATTATGTTGTTAATATTTTATTGTCATCAGGGTAATTTGGTTAAATTGTTATTTTTGTCTTATGTGCTTATTAATATTTTACAAATCAGATTTTTTTTGTCTTACAAAATGTTTTTGTCTTATTTGGTTATTAATATTTTACAAATCAGATTTTTTATACAAAAAAACAATTTTTTTATAGATTTTTTTACAAACCAGTTTTAAACTTTTTACGCCTCGGTTTTAAACCCATTTTTCGCCTCGGTTTTTTTACAAACCAGATTTTTTACGCCTCGGTTACAAACCAGATTTTTTACGCCTCGGTTACAAACCAGATTTTTTACGCCTCGTTTTTTTACAAATTTTTTTACGCCCTAGTTTTAAACTTTTTATGCCTCGGTTTTAAACCTTTTTCGCCCCAGTTATAAACTTTTTTATGCCCCAGTTTTAAACATTTTTTCGCCTCGGTTTTAAACTTTTTTTACGCCTCGATTTTAAACTTTTTTACGCCCCGATTTTAAACTTTTTTACGCCCCGGTTTAAACATTTTTTACGCCCCAGTTTTAAAAAAAGTTTTACGCCCTGGTTTAAAAAACTTTTTTTACGCCCTGATTTTATAATTTTTTTGCGCCCTGGTTTTAAAATTTCTTTACGCCAAAATTTTAAACTTTTTTACACCTCGGTTTTCTATTTTTTTACGCCCTGGTTTTAAACCTTTTTTTACGCCAAAAAATTTTTTTATGCCAAACTTTTTTTTACACCGAAGTTTTTTTTCGCCAAACTTTTTTTAACGCCAAAATTTTTTTACGCCAACAACAAAAATCAAAACCATATGTGGATCTTGAAACCCGACCAGATCAGTATCAAAACTCGAAACCCGACCCGATTTCGAGTTTACAAAATTTAGAATCTTAACAAACAAAACTCAACCAAATCACAACTCATAGATGTCTTAGATAAGTTGATACTTATCATCATCGACTGAAAATATAAAAACCAACAAAAAACAAATAAAAAGCGATCTGTGGATCTTGAAAAAAACAGGGTTTGGCTCAAAGTTTCCAAAAAATCATGGCTGCAAAGTGTGGTTGCAGGTCAAAAACCTACCCTCCACCATCTTTCCAACGCCACCGTCATCAATTGTTGAAAAACCCATATCTTTATTTTCAACACAAAAGATCAATAACAAAAACAAAGAACAAAAAACATGGTTTCAAATAATAAAAACTAAAGAATGGCAATTTACCCATGATATAATAATCGGCACCACCGGCACCACCAGCAAACCGAGACCACCGACACCACGAGGATGAAACAAAGACCACCAGCTAAAAATATAAAAACTACCGGCAACATCGGCGCCACCAGCATCACCCACCTCTGCCCGCAGTACAATCGGTCACCGTCGCAATAACAAGTCAACAATCAAAAGGTTGAACCCGGACATGCCTCAGGTCGCCGGACTCATGAAAGTGAGTTCAAGAAAATATAAAAACCCTAAATTGGTCATAATCCCAAGACCAGCCTTCTTCAACAATACACCACCACCCAACACATCCATTACACCACCGACATCCACTTCTCACCAACACACCCACCACTCACCACTCCCTTTCTCTTTGATTTCACCTACCAACAACCACCATCACCGTCACTCTTCACCACCAACCACCGTCGACAAACCACTATCATTCTTCTCCACCACTCATCGTCACCGTTTCTACCACCGATCACCAACCAACCACCATCATCCACCTACAACCATCATCACCCTTTGAGTTCACCCTCACCACCAGCCACCATTCACTGTCTCTCCTCACCGCCGATCAACCACCTCCCACCACCGTCTCCCGCCGCCTTCGCCATCACCGACAGACCCTACTACCACCACCGCTCCACAACCATCACCCTTCACCACACCCAAACACCACCATCGGTAATAAGTCACCACAAAAAAACCCTGCCGCCACCAACCCCAAGTCCACCACCACCAACATCGTCCACCTCTTTTCAAACTTTACAGCTTCTTCATTATACTCGCAGAGGAAAGAGTGGTGGTTGAGGGGAATTGCATCAGGGGAAGATGAGGGGGGAGATGAAAAGAGATATGAGCTCTGATTTTTGAAGGATAGAGAGAGAAAGAGACCTGATATACCACCTCGGTTATCCATATATGTCAGTTAAGTTATTTTACAAATATACCCCTCAATTATCCACACATGCTTAATGAAGTGTCCACTCTTGATTGGTTAATATTGGTTCCTACGGTTCTCGCAACTGGGGGTGGTTTTCATTTGAACTGATCCCTATATATAGGGTCAGGATTTAGGGAAAACGCTGAAAAGTGTGAGAACAGTGAGAACGCTTATGGATCGTCCGATCAAAACAATCTATGGACTAAATTGGCACAGTGGCGTTTTCGTAAATAACATTAATTTTATTAAGTGGACGCGCTTCATTAAGGGTAAAAGGTCTTTTACTGCTCAAATTCAAAACGCCAACTAAAATGAGAGCAGGCCATTCAAAACAAATAAAACGCCATTAATACAAAACGCCAAAGCTTAGTGATAAAACGTGTTGTAGATTACAGGTAGAAGAAACAAACAGTAATTGATATTCAATTATTAACATTTATTAGAAGAAATTCCCTCCTAAATTACGCGCCAAAAACATTGATGTCCGTTAGGTGTAATATGTTTAGGTATATATTTTAAGCCCTTTTTACACTTTTTAGCCAAGTTTTAAATTTATAAACACGATATTTACTAACACTAAACACACATATGGGCAAGTGCACCCATCGTGAACGTAGTATAGTGTTGGTAAGATACCGAGGTCGTCCAAGAACACAAGAGCTTTTAGTACCGGTTTATCCTCAACGTCTAATCAAATCAAAGTGTTAGAAAAAAGATTTTTAAACTAGAAAAATAAAACTAATTAAAGTGCTGAAAAAGAAAAAAAAATAAAAACAGATAGACAAGATGAATCACTTGGATCCGACTTGTGTGTAGTGTAACCTTTGATTATTTTTGCACTTTTGCACTTGTTTAAGAGATTATCTTAGTTATTGTAGTAGACCCCTCTTTTGAAGGTGATGTTACCCTCAACCCAGTAGTTTGAGTCAGCAAGGATACAATCCTAAAGGGTCGGATTATTGAAAGATAATTAATTAAGTTATTAATGCATAATGTGGTAGGCCCCTCTTTTGAAGGTGACGTTACCCTCGGCTAAGTAGTCTGAGTCAGCAGGGATACAATCCTAAGTAGCCGGGTTAAAGTTTTAATAGTAGTTTAACTTATGAGGGGATCAAAGAGTTTGGACCCCCGCCATCCAATACCGTTGGGTATTGAAAGAGATCCTACTAAATTTGATCCAGGTCCTTTGCAGGATCTATACACTGAACAATGGCAAGACTCTTACCAAACTGTTCCCTTAACCCCCGACCAGGTAGCCAACATACCTCCATATAGACCGTGGAGATATGAATGGTGAAAATATTTTATTTTATATAGACAGTAAAATAATGCCAAGACACCACGGACAAACAATAAGGAAGAATCACCTTCAACATAAGAAACTAGTAATTAAAGTCATTAATACAAAACCAATTAAAAAGTGCAAAAGATTAAAAATAAAAAGTATTACACTAAACACTTGTCTTCACCAAGTGATGTAAGAGACTTAGGCAAACATGGCCTTTGATTGTCAAGAACTCTTACGATCAATCTTGGATCTCGAGACGACTCACACACTCTATGATGGACAATGGATGATGGTGGTGGATGATGGTGTTGTGATGGTGGTGGGTGAAGTGTGAGAGAGGTGGTGTGCCAAGGGATGAGTTGCAAGAGCTCCAAGCACTCCTATTTATAGGTTGAACAGAAGCCTGGGCACGGCCCCGTGTACACTGGGCACGGCCCCGTGTCCATCCGAGTCTCTCTCTTCATTAATTGCAATTCGCAATTTCATTAAATGCGTTCTGCAACAGTTGACCACGCCCCCGTGTCCAGCTGAGCACGGCCCCGTGGTGGGCAGTAGAAGCTTCTATCACTTTGTCTTTTCTGTTGTCACTTGGGCACGCCCCCGTGCTCAGTGAGCACGGGGCATGTTCAGCCTTCTGTCTTCTTGTTTTGCTTTGGGAAGATGCTGTCGGGAGGTCGGGCATGCCACATTTGTTCCTTTTCTTGTATTTATGTTAGATTTAGCTGTATTTTTGCTTCTTTTGTTCATTTGAGCTCATTTAATCCTGAAAATACAAAAGGAAGACAAAAGCAAGACAAAAGCACACTTTTTTCCAACATTAGTACTAAAAAAGGGTTAGTTTTATGCCACAATTGATGTAATTTATATGTTGCACTTTGTGCACATCAAACATCATTATATAAACGACGTTAACATCGCTTCCATAATCACTTCCATCCATCATTCTAAAAACATCTTTTACCAAAACGCCAAGTTTCAGTCCCTTGTCCTTTTATTCTTCATATATGTTTCATTTTAAGCATATTTGGCCCCTATAGTTAGTTTTTAAGTATCTTGGGATTTATAACAAACATCGTTAGGCTCCCGTTCAGTTAAGAGATCACCCAAAGGCACTAGTTTCTCTCGTTAACGCTTTTAACCCTTTTTCTTGAAATCTTGCACAAATATCATATAATGATATCGAAACTTATCGTAATTAATGTCAAGCATTTTTAGAAGTACAATTGGACATTACGAAGCCCCGGGTTTGTTAAAAGGTCACTCACAGGTAAGAATTAACATGTTGACACATCCCCTTCGTCTTGTAAACTTTCAATTGTTTTCACAAATGGCTTCTCACGCCCAATAATTCACTTGTTTGAGAATACGAACATCATGTAAGGTCAATCAAAGGCATAAGTTTAGCATGTTGACACTTTTAGTCCTTCCGCATGTAGGATCGAGGATTCGTCCAAACGAGTCAATTAGAGTCAGATCTAGTTTCTAGAAAGGCGGAATCAGACTAGAAACCGTCAATCAGTGTTAGAACAAGAGTAGAAGAGTAGAAAGTCACTTTAAACATGTTCTTCATTGATATAATACGTTTTGGTACAGAGAGAATCCAACAACACTTCGGTACACAATTCTCCAGAAAGTTACAAATGAAGAACACTACTAGCCTATTTATAGACTTGCCAGAAAGCACGAGATAACACATCCAGATGGCACGAGCTAGACAAGCTCACTTCGTGCGACCTGATCTATCACGTCGTGCGACCTAGCCATAATACATACAAACTTTGACTTTTTAACCCTATTACATATACATGACACGACATAGAGTGATGACGCAGGCGATAGACATTATGCATCAACAAACTCCCCCTTGGATATTGCCGCAGTCTTCAGCCAGCCGGTCTTCAAAACATTCTTCACAAAGACTTGAAAAATTCTTCTCTTTGCTTTGGCTTTTTCAATAAAGGTTTCCCGAGCTGTTCCTTCTCTTTTGCAGCTCTCTTTTCTTCCTCAGCTAGCCTTTGCCTCCATGTTGCTCGAGCGATTCTGTCTTTTTCTTCACGCTCTTCTCTCTCCTTCTCTGCTTTCAGAAACTCTTCTCTTTCAATCTCTCTCCAACTTGATAACCACATATTTTCAGAGTTTATACCCTTCTGAAAACATACTATAGCTACCTTCTGAAACTGCATAGCTTGATCTTTATCTTCTGCCTTATATCCAATCTTGTTCACAAACAAACATTCAATATCCTTTTTAGAACAATTCACTATCCACATCAGATCGTACAGATGAATATATCGGCTTTCATTCCCAACTTTGTACACAATTACTGCTTCGGTCGTCATGCAACTATAAACCCAGCATACAAACCCTTCATGAAAATTCTGTTCCATCTTCGGCAATGTAATATTCTTCATAACCATGGGCTTCTTGATCTTCAGAATTGTTTCTTCAATACCCGTAACAAAATCCTTCCTCTTGACTTTCTAAGGATAATGTGGCTTCCAGTGACGAAATTCTTTGAAAGCTTCAAATTTCTTCAAGCCCCAAGTTGGCATATCATGAACTCTGACTGGATATGATAACGTTTTGACTTGGGACAACTCTTCAACATCCCACCAAGGTAGAGACATTATATCTTGAATATATTGAAAATATTGAACACCAAATTCTCTTCTAATAGCATAAGCGTTGACTTGTGGCAAGTACCCCCAGCTTATGATATCACCCAAAGAAACATCTCTATCCCTTCTGTAATACTGTAGTGGTCTTTTGTATTTTCTATCCGTATCCTTCCTGAACCACTTCTTTCGTTCTTCACGTTGTTCTTCTTTTGACATTTCTCGAAAACTCTTACTCTTAACACTTTCAGCAATTTTTCTTCTTAATTCATCTTCATTTGCTTGACTGAAAAACTCAGAAAGAGTTGGAAAGCTAGAAGTATCAACATTAACATTCTCAGACTGATCATCGTCACTCCAGTCTTCTACTTCCACTTTATCATAATTATCAGCTTCTTCAACATACTTCATCTGCATCATCTTTCAAATTATCATCTTCTTCATCATCTTCATCATTGTCGTTAATCATACCAGATACTGAAGTTAATGGACAAGGATCTAGAATAGACGATTCTGAAACTTTTGTCTACTCAGTCAGAACAATTTCCCTTTCAGTCACTTGAACATCATCTTCAACTGGAACACCTTTACCCTTATCTTTCATTCCAGCTTCCATTTCTGCTTCGCGTCTTGCTCTAACTTCTGCAAGCTCTATCTCTTCAAACTTTTGTTCAATCGGCTTTCTAATCAAATCTTCCAACACTTTCTTTAACATATACTCTTCATGTTCCTTCTTAGCATTATTGGCTTCTAATTCTTTATTTTTCAATTTGAAGTACGCATTCTGCTCATCCCTTTGAGACTTTTCTTCTTCCAAGACAGCTATTCGAACTTTCAGAATGTCTATGTCAGCTTGATCAGCTTCAATCTTTTTCAACAAAGATGAATTCTCAGATTCAACAGACTTGACACGTTCCTCTAACTTCTTTTTCTCACTCAACACCTCATTCACCTTCTTTTGCAACTTCTTCACAAGATCATCATTCACAAAGCTAAAATCATCTAGCTGCTCAAGAACTGTACTCTCTGAAATATGTGGAAATTTTTCAAAACCAGACGATCCAGGAGTAGTATGAACTGGTGGTTGTGTGGTTGGTGGTGTTTGTTGAGCGTGTGGTGATAGTATTGGTGGTTGTTCATGAATAGGTGATGAAATATGATGTTGTGATGGTGATTGTGGTGATTGTAAAGGATCTGGTGATGGTTGTTGTGGTGGTGGTGATTTTAGTTGATTTTGTGGTGGTGATGGTGGTTTAGATTGTGGTTCTGGTGTAGGCTGAGTTTGTTGATCTTGAATAGGTTTTATTTTCAGCTTGAATCTTAACTTTCGTGCTGCTGGAGTTCCGACACGTTTTCTTGATGTTGATTTCTTTCTACCTCCTGAAGATGGTGATTTTACAACCTGAACATCTTCTGGTGGAACATATGTTTTATCATCATCATCCGAACTCCTCTTTCTCTTCTTTTGTTTCTCCCTATCTTTTGGATCATAATTTTCTTTGATCCATCGATCAACTTCATCATCCGTATCACCTTCTGCACCAGATGAACTCTTTTCTTCATCATCAACTACTTTCTACTAGCTGCTTTCTCAGCTTCTAAAGTATCATCAATATCTCTCAACAACTGCTCAGTTTCAGGAGTTAACGGATCTTGATCTTTTTCAACATTAGCTTCTGTCTCATCAACTTCTGGTTCATCAACTAGCAATGTTTCAACTGTTTTCTTTTTACGTTTCTTCTGTGGTTGAGAAGATGATCCTTCTTCAGCTTGGACTTCTGGTGTAGGAGTTCTCTTTCCACCTTTTTTCTTCCCTTTTTCTACCTTTGTATACCAATCATTTCGAGTTTCATAGAAATCTTCTAACTTGTTTAATTCATTAATTGCACTCTTTTCTTTCATTTCAGCATCATTCCTCCACTTTAAATGATTTACTAGATCTGGATCTTCATATTTATCATCTTTGACGAATCCGAAAAACTCTCTCTTCTTCGGTTCAGGCCAATTCTTTGTATACTTGGATAATCGGATTAACGTTTCATTATCCATGTGATGCAACTGCATTAGATCATTCTGTTCATCTTTCACCAGATTTGGACATGCATGATCCAGCATCATCTGCACAAATCTTGGATACACCCAACTTCGACTACCAGATGTAATATTATCTTTCATGTAATGAAAAACAATTCTAGAAAAGTTGTATTTCTTGTTTAACACCAACGCCGTCACTATACACATTTGACAGTCTTTCATAACATCGTATCCACCTTTCCTGTGACTTAGCGCATGAATCACTGAGTGAGTAAAGAATTTGTACGGCTTCATGAAACAAGCTTTCAAATAATTTGTATTATTCAACGGACCGTTATAACCCATTCTAAGCATACATCCTTTGACCATCCTTCCCAGAAACCCTGTTGGCGAATTATCATCATCTAGAAACTCTAATACTTCTCGTACAAGTTGTTCTGTGATTATGATTTCTTTATCTTCATTATCTATTCAAACACTTGAATTAATAACATCATTCACTTCATCATAACTAGCATTCTTCCAAAATCGTTCAACATGAGATTTGAATACTTTGTGCTGATCCGTTAAAGCTTTTTGAATTGGTAAACGCCTCATGAATGGCAAAATTTCCTTAAACATAACCATCTTTGGTAGTTCTTCATCATAAACACAGCAAGTATTGTGCGATGATTCAAATACCACGTTCAATGCCTGAAACACAAACAGAAACACACAAGTTAAACAATTTGCACAACTTTCAAAATAACATTCACACATTCTGGTCTCATGCGATGTGACCAATTCATGCGATCTCGTGCCAAAGTGATTAAACTTTTCATACGATCTAGTGTTCACACGATCTGACCATCTCATACGGCTTGATCAATTCAAACGACTTGGATTCAAACGAGTTGAACAGTCTCAAACGATGTGAACCCCAAACAAGTTGGCCAATTTCAAACGATCTGGTATAATCACACGATCTGGTCAACTCATGCGGTCTGGAACATTCACACCGTTTGACCATCTCGTGCGGTCTGACTCATCACCTCGTTTGAATACACATGTATTGTCACACCCCCAAAATCCACCTGCGGAGTATCACCGCTTGGGAGCGTGACTGACCAGGATCAAGCCACCAATCATATCGAACACAGCATTTAATAATAAAAGTAGATAATGTAATTCATCACGACATGATTGATGTTCAAAAGCCAAATATTGTTTAAGTAGCGGAAGCATGTAAGTAAACCCAACAATAATAATAATGTATGAAAAGTCATAAGTGTTTAATTAAGCATTTCACGAATCCATGCTCCACAAAGACCTGCTCCTCCCTATGCAAGCTCCATGTATCTAACGACCTGCAAGGCATGTAACAGAGGATCAACAACTAGTTGAGCGAGTTCACAGTTTATAGTTCGGTATTTGTAATAGTATAGTAAGCATTGTATTCGTTCATTAAGTCATGTATCGTAATAGTTCGTATCGCGGCCCTCTAGGCATGTATGCGAAGATTAAGTAAAGTTCTCAAGTATTCTAGACTAGGTATGTTTGTATCGCGGCCACCCGGCACCTGTGCGAAGTTTTAGTGTATAGTTCGCAGCCTTTCCTAGGCATGTGTGCGAAGATTAGTCATATTATCGCAGCCAACCCTGGCATGTGTGCGAAGATCAGTCATATTATCGCAGCCAACCCCGGCGTGTGTGCGAAGATCAGTTCTATAAGCAAAACTAGTCTAGCAGTATCTTAACCAAATCACCTTCCTCACCTGAGGATCATATCACTACGTTCCAATATCTAGAGAAGTACAAATAAATAAATCAATCCCATTCCCACCCTGGGAACCCCATGCCTTGGCTGTGTGAACTCACCTTGGTTTGCTCGGTATGCTAGTTTATGCACTCACAGGTAATCAGTCAAGTCCTATTGTGTGCACGTATAATAATCAGTTTCGAATTCGCAATATTTCACATGTAATCTATGTCACAAGGTGTGTTTAAGCAATCATCGTCATGCAACTCCTAACAGTTATATTTCACATTCATCCAAATATGCATCATATGGTAGAGTGCTTGATCATTTCTAACGTAGTTAATCAATAACACGCTTTACGAATCATCAGGTTAACAACAGTTGCATGCTTTACATATCTGACGAATATAACACAGTTAACACTTAACAGATTCAATCACGTAATAACATACATTCAGCTTCACTTTACATCATACAAAGTCGGGCAGGCCTTGCCCTATCTAAAGCTCGGACAGGCAAGTGTGGGGGGGGGGGGTTTCCCCTGTTCAAAACTCGGACCACAACACACGCACTTAAGGGAATTCGGACAAGGGTATGGGGTCACAAAGGTCGGACCTATGATTGGCATAAAACTCGGACCTTAGGTCATGAAACTCGGACCTTAGTGTCCTTTGCAAAAACTCGGATATCACATGTGCCAAAGAACTCGGACATGATACATTTACAAGATCAGACCTCATAAGCCCTCACAAAAGTCGGACAAGGCTTAGAGCCTCAAAACTCGGACCCTTTGCTTGTTTAAAGTTCGGACCAGATGACATGAGTTGAAGCTCGGACCTTATTAACGTATAAAAGTCGGATCCTTGTTTTCAACTACAATGGTCGGACCCAAGCTTCACAATAGGAATTCTGATTTCATACACTAGCAAGAACTCGGACCTCATGAATAATAATCAAAGAGTTCGGACTACAATTTGTAACATAAAGCTCGGACATCACACCTCTATTATAAAACTCAGACAACCATATCAATACGTGAATTCCAATACAAAATCAAAAGAGTCAATCAGTTACGTTCTCTACGCTCGAGCAACCCTAATTTCATTCATATCGATAACAGATTCTTAACAAATCAACCATTGCTTAAAAACAACAATCATCACAAGCATAATCTACCAAGTATGCAACTAATCATCATCATAATCACAATTATCCAGAATCGAATCAAAATCACAGATTATTATATGAGGAACTAGGGTTTTTGTGAACACATAATCAAGGATCAAGAATTCATAACAATCAAGCAATCAATTAGGGTTTACAAGTATTACAATGATCAATAAACAATTACCTTGAATGATTATAGAGAAAGAGAGGAATCGAAAGTGATGAATATCTTGCCAATGATGATGGTGATGATTGCTAGAGAGCCAAAGAAATGAAAGTACGTGCTTGGATTCTTGTGAGAGGTTTAGTAAATGATTTAGGGTTAAGTATGATTTAGGTTTCACTAATAACTCTTTACACCCTTTATTATTATATTTTACAATAGTGCACCACCTCAATTAATTTCACAGTTTCACCACCCAGTTTATGCATTAGACAAGTCTTTCACAAATAACACATAACTAAGCACATTCACACAATACACTTCATTGTATTAAAACGTATACAATTCCATAGCCAATTATTTGCACAATTAAACAACTAAACAATACATGCGCATGCAATAAATGCGAAATAGAAATCTTGGAAATTCGAGTTGTCACATTATCCCCAACTTAAAAGAAATTTCGTCCCGTAATTTAGCATGCGGTTACTGAGGAAGCTAGGTAGGTAAGTTGTATCGTTTACTGGTTTTCCTGGGGTGTCACATCATCCCCCCGTTGATTTGGAATTTCGTCCCGAAATTCAGTAATAGTAGCTTCAGCCTCAGTAATGGTTGCATTGGTTCCGAATAACTGGGGGTACTTTTCTGTCATCTGATCTTCGCGTTCCCAGGTGTACTCTGGGCCACGTTTGGAGTTCCAACGAACTCGAACAAGAGGGATTCTCTTGTTTTTGAGGACCTTAACATCCCGGTCCGTGATTTCAACTGGCTCCTCGACGAACTGCAACCGCTCGTCGATAGTGAGTTCCTTAAAAGGAACTATGAGGGTCTCATCTGACAGGCACTTCTTCAGATTCGACGCGTGAAATACATTGTGAACTGCACCGAGTTCAGCCAGTAGGTTTAGCTTGTAGGCCACTTTGCCTATTTTCTCAATGATCTCGAACGGTCCGACATACCGCGGATTTAGTTTGCCCCGTTTGCCAAAACGAACCACACCCTTCCAGGGTGAGACATTTAGTAAAACCCTGTCCCCGACCTGAAATTCCAACGGTTTCCTACGCTTATCTGCGTATGCTTTCTGACGGTCGCGTGCTACCGCCATGCGTTGTCGTATCTGTGCAATCTTTTCCGTGGCGTCCACTACAATCTCTGGACCCGTGATCTGACTATCCCCCACCTCTGCCCAACAGAGAGGTGACCGGCATTTACGTCCGTACAATGCCTCGAATGGAGCGGCTTGTATGCTGGTGTGATAGCTGTTATTGTATGAGAACTCCACCAAAGGGAGGTGCTTTTCCCAGCCGTTGCCGAAATCAATAACACATGCCCGAAGCATGTCTTCAAGAGTTTGGATCGTTCGCTCAGACTGCCCATCCGTCTGAGGATGATACGCTGTGCTCATGTCTAACCGTGAGCCGAAAGATTTGTGCATCGCTTGCCATAGCTCTGACGTGAATCGTGCATCCCGATCCGAAATGATGGAGGTGGGCACCCCGTGCCTCGAAACAACTTCTTTAAGATAGATGTCTGCGAGAGTGGAGAACTTATCCGTTTCCTTTATAGCCAGGAAGTGTGCAGACTTGGTGAGTCGATCCACGATCACCCATATGGTATCATTCCCACGCTGGGATCTGGGTAGGCCTGTAACAAAATCCATGGAAATTTCTTCCCATTTCCATTGCGGTATCTTGGGCTGCTGCAGTAGGCCCGCTGGTTTCTGATACTCTACTTTGACTTTTGCACAAGTCAAACACTTGCCGACGTATGTAGCGATGTGGGCTTTCATGCTAGGCCACCAGTATGTAGTTCTGATGTCGTGGTACATTTTATCCGACCGTGGATGTACCGAGTAGCGGGACTTGTGAGCTTCGTCCATTACAAGCTCTCGTAAGCCGCCATAAAGTGGGACCCAAATACGCCCCGTTACATAGTAGGCGCCGTCTTCCTTTTGTTCCATTCGTTGCCTTGAGCCGCGTAAGGCTTCAGCTTTGACGTTTTCGGGCTTTAATGCTTCCATCTGAGCAGTTCGTATTTGTGCAGGAAGACTGGACTGAATGGTGAGCTGCAAGGCTCGTACGCGTCTAGGTAGAGTGTCCTTTCGACTGAGAGCGTCAGCCACAACGTTGGCTTTGCCTGGATGATACTTAATAGCGCATTCGTAATCGTTAAGCAGTTCGACCCATCGTCGTTGACGCATGTTCAATTCCTTCTGCTTGAAGATATGCTCGAGACTCCTGTGATCGGTGTAAATAGTGCACTTGGTACCGTACAGGTAGTGGCGCCATATCTTAAGCGCGAAAACAACAGCTCCCAGCTCTAAATCGTGTGTCGTGTAGTTCCGTTCATGAACCTTGAGTTGCCGCGAAGCGTAGGCAATAACTTTATCACGCTGCATCAATACACAACCAAGCCCCTGTATCGATGCGTCACAATAGACCACAAAATCATCCGTGCCTTCTGGCAATGAGAGAATAGGTGCGCTGCAAAGCCTATCCTTTAAGTACTGAAAAGCGGTTTCCTGGGAATCTCCCCAACGGTAGGTGACACCTTTCTGTGTCAGCATAGTAAGCGGCTGTGCGATCTTCGAAAAGTCTTTGATGAATCGTCTGTAATACCCCGCCAAACCCAAGAATTGGTGTATTTCCGTTGGTGTACGCGGTGCAGGCCAGTTCCTGATCGAATCTACCTTGGATGGATCGACATGAATCCCATCCCTGTTCACCACATGGCCTAAGAAGTGGACTTCACGACGCCAGAAGTCGCATTTAGAAAACTTTGCGTACAATTGCTCCTTTCGAAGAAGTTCCAAGATAATACGTAAGTGCTGCTCGTGTTCCTCCTGACTCTTGGAGTAGATCAGAATGTCGTCGATGAAGACAATGACGAACTTGTCAAGATAGGGTTTGCACACCCTGTTCATAAGATCCATGAAGACTGTAGGCGCGTTCGTAAGCCCAAATGGCATGACCAGGAACTCGTAGTGACCATAGCGAGTTCTGAATGCTGTTTTAGAGACGTCCTCATCCCGAACTCTCAGCTGATGATACCCTGACCTTAAATCAATCTTGGAATAGTAACTCGACCCTTGCAACTGGTCGAATAAGTCGTCAATGCGAGGAAGAGGATAACGGTTCTTCACTGTGACCTTGTTTAGTTCGCGGTAATCGATGCACATCCTGAATGTGCCATCCTTCTTTTTCACGAATAGTACTGGAGCTCCCCAAGGCAAAAAGATAGGTCGGATGAATCCCTTATCCAAGAGTTCTTGTAGCTGCGTCTATAGTTCTTCCAATTCGGATGGAGCTATGCGGTACGGTGTGTGAGCTATAGGTGCTGTCCAGAACTATAGGAATGAGGTCGATAGGGAACGTCTAACCAGCGAGGATAAGATTACAATCCTGAACTATGTACGGCCTCTAGACCTTTATCACTAGTTAACACTACGACATGTTGGGTGTTCAAGGGAGTTGGTGTACGTTTTAACATTCGACTAACTTTCAAAGACATATAATTGGTATTCACACCCGAATCAAACAAAACAGTAACGTAAAAGTCGTCAAGAAGAAACTTACCCATGGCTATGTTGGGATCATTTCCCGCTTCTCCCTGCCCCAGCACAAATACTCGTCCCCTAGCTTCGTTGCCATTGTTGTTCCCACCATTGTTGTTGTTGTTGCCATTTCCCTGATTGTTGTTATTGTTGCGATTCTGGTTCTGGTTCAACTGGGGACAATCACGCTTGAAATGACCTTCAGCCCCACACTGAAAACATCCCCTGTTGCCCCGCTGTTGCTGCTGCTGATTCTGGTTCTGTGGAGCTGGTGGTGGGTGTTGCTGATTCTGATTTGCAGGTCGCGAACTCCTGCAGTCTTTAGCTTCATGCCCTAACTTGAGACATCTCTGACAACGCTCCTTACGACACCGCCCGCTGTGGTGTCTGTTGCACTTATTACACAGTGGGTGAATTCCCCGATATCCACCCTGCCCCTGACTGCCTGATGACTGCTGACCCGGATTCTGGTAGTCGTTTGTCTTACGTTGCTGTGCTTGAGACTGAACAGAAACTGATCCCCTGCTGGAATCCCCCTCCCATTTTCTCTTGTTGTCACTGGGAGTAGCATAAGTAGTAACAGCAGTGGTGGTAGCCCTGATGCGTTTCGGCAGCTTGTTCTGTTCTACTGCCTGATCCATAATACGATGAGCAAGGCGCTGAATAGCCTGGATATTATCAAGATTAGCCGATGTCACATGGCTCTGGATTTCTGGCGCTAACCCCTTGAGATACAACTCAATGCGCTTGATTGGAGGGTCCAACATAGTTGGACACAACACGGCCAGCTCGTTCGACCGTTTAGTGTAAGCTTCAATCTCTGACCCAGTCATTTTCAAATGATAGAACTCATCTTCCAGCTTGTGGATGTCTTCTCGAGTGCAGTATTCACGTTTAATCAGTTCCTTGAAGTCATTCCAAGGGGTGGCGTTAGCAGCTGCCAACCCTAAGATCTGCACTTGCGCGTTCCACCAAGTTAACGCGATTCCTTCCAACGTGCCGGTGGCATACTTCACCCTGCGATCCTCAAGGCATTCACACATTTCGAATACCGACTCTAACTTCTCAAACCAATGGAGGAGTCCCACTGCCCCCTCGGTGCCACTGAATATGCCTGGACGACAGTCCATGAAGTTCTTGAAAGTGCAAACGGGCTGATGAGCGTGTTGACCTATTGTGTACGAATAGGACAGGGTTAAACACAAGAGTTAATGTAGGATCTAAAGATCCTAGTGTAAGTTTAATCCGCAGGGTATACTACCTGCTTGAGCAGCTGCAAGTGCCGCAGCAACTTGTTCATTAACGAAAGCCGTCAACTGGGCTTGTGTCATGTTAATAGGTCTGGCCATGATCTTCATAGCAAAAGTATCATAAGTTAGAGGAGTTCACGGATAGTGCGATGACAGAAGAGTGTGAGCACATAGGCGTTCTCAAGCAATAACAAGTAACGAGCATTGAAATCTAAGCATACTACGAGCAAAGTTCTATGCAGTTCTAGCAAGCAGGTAATAAACATAAACCTTATTACCTAGGATGTTGAGTCTTGCACGTGGAGCGAAGCGTCGTTGTGGATCGTTGAGAGCACTGTTCTGGTTATAGTCTGGTTTTAATAAAAACGTTTTCCCATATTAAAACCAAGTTCTCTATAACCAATGGCTCTGATACCAATCTGTCACACCCCCAAAATCCACCTGCGGAGTATCACCGCTTGGGAGCGTGACTGACCAGGATCAAGCCACCAATCATATCGAACACAGCATTTAATAATAAAAGTAGATAATGTAATTCATCACGACATGATTGATGTTCAAAAGCCAAATATTGTTTAAGTAGCGGAAGCATGTAAGTAAACCCAACAATAATAATAATGTATGAAAAGTCATAAGTGTTTAATTAAGCATTTCACGAATCCATGCTCCACAACGACCTGCTCCTCCCTGTGCAAGCTCCATGTATCTAACGACCTGCAAGGCATGTAACAGAGGATCAACAACTAGTTGAGCGAGTTCACAGTTTATAGTTCGGTATTTGTAATAGTATAGTAAGCATTGTATTCGTTCATTAAGTCATGTATCGTAATAGTTCGTATCGCAGCCCTCTAGGCATGTATGCGAAGATTAAGTAAAGTTCTCAAGTATTCTAGACTAGGTATGTTTGTATCGCGGCCACCCGGCACCTGTGCAAAGTTTTAGTGTATAGTTCGCAGCCTTTCCTAGGCATGTGTGCGAAGATTAGTCATATTATCGCAGCCAACCCTGGCATGTGTGCGAAGATCAGTCATATTATCGCAGCCAACCCCGGCGTGTGTGCGAAGATCAGTTCTATAAGCATCACTAGTCTAGCAGTATCTTAACCAAATCACCTTCCTCACCCGAGGATCATATCACTACGTTCCAATATCTAGAGAAGTACAAATAAATAAATCAATCCCATTCCCACCCTGGGAACCCCATGCCTTGGCTGTGTGAACTCACCTTGGTTTGCTCGGTATGCTAGTTTATGCACTCACAGGTAATCAGTTAAGTCCTATTGTGTGCACGTATAATAATCAGTTTCGAATTCGCAATATTTCACATGTAATCTATGTCACAAGGTGTGTTTAAGCAATCATCGTCATGCAACTCCTAACAGTTATATTTCACATTCATCCAAATATGCATCATATGGTAGAGTGCTTGATCATTTCTAACGTAGTTAATCAATAACACGCTTTACGAATCATCAGGTTAACAACAGTTGCATGCTTTACATATCTGACGAATATAACACAGTTAACACTTAACAGATTCAATCACGTAATAACATACATTCAGCTTCACTTTACATCATACAAAGTCGGGCAGGCCTTGCCCTATCTAAAGCTCGGACAGGCAAGTGTGGGGGGGGGGGGTTTCCCCTGTTCAAAACTCGGACCACAACACACGCACTTAAGGGAATTCGGACAAGGGTATGGGGTCACAAAGGTCGGACCTATGATTGGCATAAAACTCGGACCTTAGGTCATGAAACTTGGACCTTAGTGTCCTTTGCAAAAACTCGGATATCACATGTGCCAAAGAACTCGGACATGATACATTTACAAGATCGGACCTCATAAGCCCTCACAAAAGTCGGACAAGGCTTAGAGCCTCAAAACTCGGACCCTTTGCTTGTTTAAAGTTCGGACCAGATGACATGAGTTGAAGCTCGGACCTTATTAACGTATAAAAGTCGGATCCTTGTTTTCAACTACAATGGTCGGACCCAAGCTTCACAATAGGAATTCTGATTTCATACACTAGCAAGAACTCGGACCTCATGAATAATAATCAAAGAGTTCGGACTACAATTTGTAACACAAAGCTCGGACATCACACCTCTATTATAAAACTCAGACAACCATATCAATACGTGAATTCCAATACAGAATCAAAAGAGTCAATCAGTTACGTTCTCTACGTTCGAGCAACCCTAATTTCATTCATATCGATAACAGATTCTTAACAAATCAACCATTGCTTAAAAACAACAATCATCACAAGCATAATCTACCAAGTATGCAACTAATCATCATCATAATCACAATTATCCAGAATCGAATCAAAATCACAGATTATTATATGAGGAACTAGGGTTTTTGTGAACACATAATCAAGGATCAAGAATTCATAACAATCAAGCAATCAATTAGGGTTTACAAGTATTACAATGATCAATAAACAATTACCTTGAATGATTCTAGAGAAAGAGAGGAATCGAAAGTGATGAATATCTTGCCAATGATGATGGTGATGATTGCTAGAGAGCCAAAGAAATGAAAGTACGTGCTTGGATTCTTGTGAGAGGTTTAGTAAATGATTTAGGGTTAAGTATGATTTAGGTTTCACTAATATCTCTTTACACCCTTTATTATTATATTTTACAATAGTGCACCACCTCAATTAATTTCACAGTTTCACCACCCAGTTTTTGCATTAGACAAGTCTTTCACAAATAACACATAACTAAGCACATTCACACAATACACTTCATTGTATTAAAACGTATACAATTCCATAGCCAATTATTTGCACAATTAAACAACTAAACAATACATGCGCGTGCAATAAATGCGAAATAGAAATCTTGGAAATTCGAGTTGTCACATGTATGAACAGTGATTTAGCAGGTTTTCAAAAGTTGTTTTTATCATGAAATTGATGACCTAGATCTGTTCTACAACACAATCCGAGCATATTGATATGATTTTTATTCATTTTAATCTATTACATAAGCCTAGATCTAAGTTCAAAGATTCTGTTCGTCCGAGTTCATACGAGTTCATGAAGTTTGGTTCAATTAAACATCAATCAGTACCTTTCCCATGATATAAGTTGTGCGAACCAACTTATACAATGAATCCGAATCAACAAATTACAAGTTTAAGGCTTGAAAACAAAGAAATCTCTCAAATTGCTCTAGTCGCCTGAAGAAAGTGTGATGTGAGATTGAAACATTTCACGCGATCTGGTCTCACCCTTATATAGAGAATGCCAGGTCGTGCGAATTGAATATTTGAAACGGTTTGGGGTGTTCGTGCGGTCTGGCCATTATTTGACACTGTTTGGCCAGCTCGCACGAGTTGGCACCTCGTGTGAAATCCTTATTTTTTCAAATTTTGAATTTTTAACTTTTTAACTTTTTACCTCTTTACCAACACACTCAATTAACCAAGTCCAATTTAATGACCCTGGTCAACTGTTTAGCCTGCCAAGTCCAAGTTAATGACCTTAGCTGACCAAATTCTGATCTCGCTGACATTTTGAAGCAAATTTAAGTTCAAATTAATGAACTTTGATACATTTTAAGCAATTACAAACATTTTTCTCAAACTTTTCTTATTCAACCCAAATGATCCAACTTGTTTAGCACTGTTGGCCTTTGATCATCAGATCCCCAACGTCTGTTGTCGAAAATAAGATGAAGTATCAAATCTTTTTGAATTTTTCAACATTTTGGCTAAACAAGCATAAAATCTTTTTGGATTTAAGAAACTGGAAACTGTACAAACATATTTACAGACATCTTTTTGTGAGTTTGTGTAAGAGGATCATATCAGTTTTTGAGACTTATCACTAACCTCGTTGATCTTGATTTAACTTTAAATCTTAAACAAAATCACTTCTAATTGTCAGTATTGTTGTCCACTTAAACTTCTACATAAGTTTCAATTGATTCGAGATACCAATTAGTGTTTTAAGGACTTAAACTTATTCGCGTGTCCCACCTCAGAATATATTACCGTATCAAAATTCCCTAGATTCAGTCTTACAGGTGAGTATACCAATCTGATATCTGTATTCGGGTTAGTGCGAGATCTTGAGAGCTCAGGTATGAACTTCCGTTCAGTCAAAGAGATGAAGGCTCGACTTTAGGTGTGTTACCTTTAGGGAATCTTTTCTTCAACTGCAATTGATTCATATCTTTCGATATTTTTCAATTTTTATGCAGAGGATAAGCTTTTTAAAGCGCCTTAGGTATTATACTAGGTCTAGGCCATTGTTTCCGCAATATTAGAAGACCAGGTATAATACCCAGATATCAAACAGTATAAAGACCTAGTATCTCAGAATCAGGCAATCTCTCAAACAAGATTTCGGGGGTTACCCATATATCCGAGAGATGTTCCCCACGAGATAAGCAAGTATTGATATTTAGGTTTATATCTCAAATTCAATCTACTAGTCGTGTGAAGTCTACTGGCACATCATCAGTGAGACTTGTTTAAAATCATTTTGACTTTCCATTTCTTTAGCATGTTGTGACAGTCCACTAATGTACTATCATTTCCTCTTTTTCACAACAAAACTTATTTTTTCTTTTTCAATGTTTTTGTATTTATGAAATTTTATCATGTTTTTGTATTTTCTATAAACTTTCTCCCCCTAAAATCAAAAACATATTTTTGTGTTTTGGTTTTATCAAAAGCAGTAAAGAAATTGTACAGAAAACATGACAACTAGATGCAGATCACTTCTGATCGCCGTCCTCCTCGGCCACACACTCTATCACCTTCCCAGAATTTTTTAACCCGTTCAGTTTTAAAAGATAATTAAATCTTGTTTTATCAAAGGGTTTTGTGTAAAAATCAGCTCTCTGATCATCTGTGTGAATATAATCAATTCGAATAATTTTTTTTCTCATAGCAATCACGAATAAAATGATGTCAAATCTCAGTATATTTTGTTTTAGAGTGTTGAACCGGATTTTTAGTGATATTAATAGCTGCCTCGTTGTCCACAAAAATTGGTGTGTCTAAGAATTGCAGACCATAGTCCCTCATTTGCTGTTGGATCCAGAGGATCTGAGAACAACAGCTGGAAGCTGAAATGTATTCGGCCTCACAAGTCGAGAGAACGACTGTGGTTTGTTTCTTACACTACCAAGTGATTAGCCGAGTTCCGAAGAACTGACAACCAGCAGTTGTGGACTTAGCGCTTAACTTACAGCACCCGAAGTCAGAGTCAGAATATCCAGTTAGAGAGAAGTCACCGGATCGAGGATACCACAAGCCGGTGCTTGGGCAACCTTTGAGATACCGTATGATCCTCTTCACTATTATCATGTGTGATGCTCTGGGACGTGACTGGTACCAGGCGCAGAGGCAGGTTAGATACATGATGTCCGGTCGTGATGCTGTCAGATACATTAGCGATCCTATGATTGACCGATATTGCGTTTCATCCACTTTCTCACCACTTTCATCCGGACATATGCCATGATTCGTAGCCAGGGGGTTGATATGGGAGATGATTCGGACATATTGAATTTATCCAACACATCATTCATATACTTGGTCTGGTGTATGAAGATTCCATCGGGCAGTTGCTCAACTTGAAGCCCTAGGAAGAACTTCATCTCCCCCATTGAACTCATTTCAAACTTCTTTTTCATAACCTTCTCAAACTCTTTACACAACTCATTATTTGTTGATCCGAAAATTATATCATCCACGTATATCTGCACGATAAGTAGATGTCCTGCAACCTCTTTAGTGAACAGGGTACTATCGACGGTCCCTTTGGTGAACCCGTTGGTCAGCAGATGCTGGGAAAGCGTCTCGTACCAGGCTCTCGGGGCCTGGTGTAATCCGTATAACACCTTGTCGAGTAAATACACCTTGTCTTTGTGTACAGGATCGGTAAAACCCGGTGGTTGACCGACGTACACTTCTTCTTCAATCTTGTCGTAGAGGAATGCAGATTTGACATCCAGTTGGTAGAACTTGAATCCCTTCCATGACGCAAACGCCAAGAAGATTATGATTGCCTCAAGTCGAGCAACGGGAGCATATACTTCAGTAAAGTCAATTCCTTCTTGCTGACTAAATCCTTGGACTACCAGCCATACTTTGTTCCTTACTATAACCCCTCTATCATCTCTCTTACATTTGAAGACCCACTTGGTCTTGATCAACTTCTGATCTTCCGGGAGATCAACCAACCTCCACACTCCAAGCATTTCAAACTGTTGTAAATCCTCCTGCATTGCATTTACCCAACTCTCTCCGGTCAATGCTTCTTTATACGTTTTCGGCTCTACTTGCAAGATAAAACATTTTAATGAGAAGTCTACTTGTAAAGGTGCTACAGAGGAGTAAAAACATGTAAGCCCTTTGTTTAGTTGTTCGCGGGTTTTCGCGCCGCTTTGAAGGTCACCAATGATTTGCTCCGATGGATGGTAAGAAAACGTTCTTGGCATGACCGTATCCGGTTTGCTCACTTCCAATTGTAAATTTGTTATATTCTGATCACCCGTGTGATTAATAGCATTTGAAGTCGCAATATTTGGTTCCTCGTCATAAATCGGATCGGTTTCCGATTCTGAGTCGTCAGATTGGTCAAATATTGGAGCTGTTTCTTCTGGGGGTACATGTACAGTTCCACTAGGACCAGCCTCATGATCATTTGAACCCACGGTGGGAGAAGAAACCACCAACGGTCTCGGCACTTGTTCTTGTGAAAAAACCTGCTGTCGTTGGTATAAGAACGCCAATTCCTCCTCATTTGGCTCCGTCGGTAAATGGAATGACTCCCAGAGATTGTCATAGTCAAATAGCAACATGTTTCCGGGAAGTTGGTTCGGAGCAGTAAACCTTTGACAGTCAACGTGTTGGACTTGTATGATCTTCCCCAAACTCGGAACAAAAACTCTCTTCAACGGACAAGCGTATCCTACAAAAAACCTTCATTAGCTTTTGAACCAAATTTACCGTCTGGATCAATAAATGTGCAAGGTGATCCGAATGGTTCTAAGTATTTCAGATTCGGTTTGTAAAGATGAAGCAATTCAAAACAAGTTTTCTTGTACTTTTTCACCGTAAGAACCCGATTTAGCGTGTAACATGCTGTGGCAACCGCTTCACTCCAAAAATATACCGGTAATTTCGAATCTGCTAACATGGTACGAGCCGTTTCGATCAACGTACGATTTTTTCGTTCTGCAACACCGTTTTGTTGAGGAGTATACAATGCGCTAAACTCATGAAGAGTGCCCTTATCGTTGCAGAATTCGAGCGTACGGTTGTTCTTGAATTCCGTGCCATTGTCGCTTTGAATACATCTAATCGGCAGTTTGTAAACATTCTCCATCTTTTTGAATAGCCTCATTAAAGAATCAAACGTTTCATCTTTTTTGTCTAGAAACAACACCCAGGAAAATCTTGTAAAGTCGTCAGTAACAACTAAACAATATAGATCTCCGCTTATGCTTTTCACATCTACCGGTCCGAAAAGATCCATATGGAGTCTTTCGAGCGATAATCTGATGGAGTTCAAGAGCTTTTTCGGGTGCGATTTCTTCGTCTGCTTCCCTTTCTTGCATTCAATACAGTCATCGTTAAGATGAAAGCTTTTCAAATTAACACCTTCTACAAGATCATTATGAACTAAAAAGTTCATCTTTCTCAAGCGAATATGACCCATTTTACTATGCCACATGATGGATTCTTTTTCAGTCGCCTTCGTCTTACTCACAAAGCATTGTGCCTTTTTATCTGTCGTTGTTGCAACGCTCATGTCTAGTATATAGAGATTGTTTTCACGAGGAGCGCGCATCAACACCATTTCTTCGGGTATCTTAAACCATGGTTTAAGAATCAGACATTCATCTTTTGTAAAATGAACAGTAAACGACTTATCACAAATCTGAGAAATGCTCAACAGATTGTTTTCTAACTCAGCAATGTAGTTCACTTTATCGAATGATACGACCCCGTTAGTAAGTATTCCTTCTCCAACAATTCTTCCACCTTGAGTTCCAGCAAACCCGACATAACCTCCATTGATTGACTTGACGTCGTATAGCAGTGCTAACATCCCTGTCATGTGCCGTGAGGCGCCGCTATCCATTATCCATTTAGAAATGATAGACCTTGGAAGCCCCTACACACATCAAAAGACATTTACTTAAACAATGATACCCAAGATTTTTCAACATTTGGTACACTACCAAAGACAATATCATGAGCTACTATGTCAACTTTTGGAATGTTAAAAACAACGTTTGGAACATTTGATTCTGATTTTGATTTTAGAGCTCCTTCCTTGATAGGTGGGAATTCTTCAATCAATTTATCTAACTCAAACTCAATTCTCTCATCAATGGTTGCAAAGTTTTCGGTTCAGCTTTTCAAACCTCTTCCATTTTCTTTTCCTCAAAGAAATGTTTAGGTTTCTCCACCCATGATTGAATTTGGGAAGTCTTTATTTTAGAATAAACCTTTGAAGTCTTTTGTGATTTTGAAGATTCACCAATTTCAAAAGTTGATTTTGGTTTGTCTCCCGACTTCAATGATTCACCGCATTTAAGAATACGCATGGGGGATACCATAGGTGATTTTCCCTTAACATCCTTTGAAATTTTTGGTTTTGGTTTATGGAAAACTGGTTTTATTATCCTTTTGACACATTGTTTGGCCATGTGACCGATTTCATTGCATCGATAATAGATTCTTTTGTCATATTCAACAAAAGTGGATCTGTTAGCCTCGTCTCTTATCTTTTTGGCTGCAATAAAATCGTTAATTGCTTGCTTACTAAAGATATAATCCTTTTCGACTTCTGTATTATTACCAGCCACAAACACTTCACTCAATTTTTCTTTTGGCTTGACTTCTTTCTTAGCCATTTTCATCTCAAAACCAACACCTTTCTTTTTGTAATTATTACCATGTCTCTTGTTATTACCATTGTTACCCACCCATTCATTTTTCTTTCCCGGGTTGTTTGTCGGTTGTTGTTTAACAAAAGATTTTTCGGTTTTGATAGAAACGAATTGTTGTTAACTTCTGAGATATCAATTTCCACTAGTTTAAAAACTTTTTCAACATTTTCCAGGTTCGTATTCTGAATCAGGTACTCAAAATCAGTATACAGTTTGTCAGTTCCGGTCTTCGTGTAAACCACAATGATGGAATCGTCATCTAAACTTTATCTGACTTTGGGATAAACTTATCAAGAAAGTTTCCGTCATCTTCAGATTCTGAACTGGAATTCTCAAAATGAGTTTTAACCGTTTCGAAATCAGTGTTATCACTCTCTTCATCCAACACTTGGTCTACAACTGTTTTAACCAGTTTTGACTCATTGTTGGTGTCAGACGGAGAGAATGTAACATCTATGTTTTCTGGTAACTCATTCTCTTCTGTTCTCAGTTTGAGATTCAATGCCTCCTCCACCCCGTCTGGATATTTCTGAGTATAATGATTCCACATTGGGGGTGGAACATTTTTGAAATCAGTTTGTTGAGGAACTATCTGATCAATCACATATGAAGATGAAAGATAACTGATCAATTTTTTGTCGACTCTTTCTGTCTCAATGCGCATTAGTTCAACTTCCTTCTTTAGAGATGGGATTTTGTCCAGATGGATGTTAATTGACATTTGCTTCTCCATGACCGTAGCTTTGAGCAGATTAACAATTTTATCATTTTCTTTACTCTCAGTGTGCATCATTTTAATTGATCGTGACAGAGTGTCATAAGCTTCTTTAACATCACTAAAATCAAATTTTAATTTGTCGTTAAACTTTTTCAACTCTTGAAATTGTTTGTCTTTTTCAAGACAATCCATGCATGGTTTCAAACAGCTTTTGCATGGCGTTTCATGAATTGAATCAACTTTTTCAAAAACATTTTCTTGTTTATCATTTTTACTTTCCGATTTACCGAACTCTCCAGACTCAGACTCAGATTTCTCTCCAGATTTGGACTTCACATTTTCTGATTTGTCATCGGACTCGGACTTCTCTCCTGACTCATACGTATCACAAGTCTCGATAATTGACTTCTTTTCAACTGACACTGACTCTTGAGTTGCATCTTTGGTCTCATTGTTATCAGAAGGTGTTTTAGTTTGTTCTACCTCTTGTGGCTTGACCATAAGAGCTTTTTCTACTATTTCTTTCAACGTCTCTTCATTCATTTCCTTTGAGACATCAATGATCTCTTGAACCGGAGTTTGTTCAACTTCGTACTGTGGGCAAAAACCCATAGTCGGTTCACTAAAGAAACCTGCAAAAGAATCAAACACATTAGCTGGCATTATAGATTTAAATGCATTAGTAATAACCTCCTGTTCAGACTGATAATAGTAGACCGCTGCTGCCTCCTCTTCTAGATCTACAAAACTTTCTTCATTCACCACTTCACTGACTTCTTTAACTTCAGGAACACATTCCTCGATTTCCGGTTCCGACTCTTCAATAATTTCAGCCATCATTGCAAGACCACCTCCTGGAATGTACTTATCTCAACTGAAGCCTTCTGGAATCTTTTCGTCATCTTGATTCACCAAAAGAGCTTTTTCTGTTTGTTTGGATGGACTGTTCTCAATTTGAGGTCGTGGATTGAATGGTTGTTGACTGTTTTTATGATAGATGGCCTGTCGGTAATAATCGTTGGCGAATGGATTTGGTGGTTATTAACTTCTCTGTTCGGACATTCGCGCTTGAAGTGCCCCTTCTCTTTACACTTGAAGCAAGTCACCTTCGATTTGTCGAATCCAAGTTTAGGATCAAGACCTGCGAGACTACTTCTTCTAGTAATTTCCATGAACCTTTGAGCTCTTCTCACAATGCTCGCCATAACCCATTTTATGTCAATGAGTTCTAGTTCCTCGGGATCAATTTGATCGTAATCTTCTTTAGTCATGTCTGGCCTTTGATTGTCAAGAACTCTTACGATTAATCATGGATCCAGAGACGACTCACACACTCTATGATGGACAATAGATGATGGTGGTGGATGATGGTGTTATGGTGGTGGTGGGTGGTGGGTGAAGTGTGAGAGAGGTGGTGTGCCAAGGGATGAGTTGCAAGAGCTCCAAACACTCCTATTTATAGGCTAAACAGAAGCTCGGGCACGGCCCCGTGTTCGCTGGACACGACCCCATGTCCATCTGACCCTCTCTCTTCATTAATTGTAATTCGTAATTACAATAAATGCGCCTGTAGGAAGTTGACCACGCCCCCGTGTTCGCTGGGCACGGCCCCGTGGTGGGCAGTAGAAGCTTCTATGAGTTTGTCTTTTCTGCTGGCATTGGGCACGGCCCCGTGCTCACTGAGCACGGGGGCGTGTTCAGTCTTCTGTCTTCTTTGTTTTGCTTGGGAAGATGCTGTCGGGGGGTCGGGCATGCCACTTTTCTTCCTTTTCTTTGTATTTATGTTGGTTTTGGATGTATATTTGTTCCTTTTATTCGTTTAAGCTCATTTGACCCTATAAATTCAAAAGGAAGACAAAAACACACTTTTTCCAACATTAGTACTAAAAAGGGTTACTTTTATGCCTTATTTGATGTAATTTATATGTTGCATTTTACACATATCAAATACCCCCACACTTGAATCTTTTCTTCTCCTCAAGCAAAACTCTTTATTATGTGGCTTACACACCCAAATGGAATGGGTAGGAGAGAAGTTTTGGGCTTATCTTGAGTGTCGGGAATCCAAGATCTTTATTGGTTTTATTTTTATATTATTTACAATCCTATTCATTATGATTTATTTAGAACGTTTCATAAGAGAAATTATTTATATGGGCATAACATGCCTTTTTTAAAATTCCAATTATATACAAGTTCCCATACCTCACGGGGGATCCCTCAACACTCGGCCGAAGATGTATTTTTGTGAAACACTCGAGAGCGGCATGGAACTTACTCCTACCATATGCTTGCCAAGCAATCAATCCTCCTCCTTTTTAACTATATTCCTTTGTAAATATCAAGAGGAGTTTTGGGTGAAGGGTTAGGCTTGGGCTAAAGGTGGGTGGTTGGGTTAGTGGTTAGCAGAAAAAGGGCGAAAGGCGTAAAAAGCATCGGTCTTTCGGAAGACTTTTTATTTTTCATAACTTTTTATTTTGATGTCAAACAAAGTTCTTTTTGATAAACTTGTTTGTTTATTTCTTTTGGCTTCATCATCATCATATATTTTTTTCCTCTTTTTTTTCAACATAAGGAAGTCATAAGAAAAACCGAGCTTGTTACTAAAATAAAAGGGATTAAAATAAAAAGGTTTTGGTGAGTAAAAGAGTGTTTGTTTTGGGTTAAGAAACGAAAAGGTTTAGGCTCAAAGGGGTTAACTAGGGGGATTTTGGGTAGGTGGTAAAAAAAATGAAAAATAATGGTGTAGAAAGAAAAAAGGGTTAGTCCTAATGCCTCCATCATTTACTTACTCGGGTTTAAGTTGGTAAGGACCGGGAATGCGTTGTCGTGGCAAGTTCTAGAGTCGTACGAACCAGGCGGCTATTCACACAAGAAACGAAAAAATGAGCAATTAGTGTAAAGATATGTACTTGTATGCTCAATAAAGGCTCAAAACTCACTTTTGTGGGAATGGATTTTTATGTGATCAAGTATATATAATCAAATTTTAATTAAGCTTGTCATGCCGTTTCATAATTTTCTTATGTGGGTTCTTTTTATCATGACGCTATCGGTTGTAAATTTGTAAAAATATAACTTTGTTAGAACTTGAAATTCCCAACTTAAACCTAGACAAGTAAAAAAAATGAATTTTTTTTGAAAAAATTGGGGTGATTAGCGGTTCCAATAGAGTTTTGTGTAAGGCTTGTTAATTAGGACTTGCAAGATTCAAAGTTTTAGCATCCCCCCCACACTTAAATTACACATTGTCCTCAATGTGTCCCAAAAATAAGTTTTAGGTTGATTAAAATGTGTAAAAGTGGGTTAAAAACAAGTTTTTATGTTACTGGGTAGCTGAACACGGGGTGGTGTTGGCTAAGCACGGCCTCGTGGCCAGACTGCCAGTACCAAAAGTAAAAAGAAGGCTGGGCACGGGGGCGTGTTCAGTGAGCACGACCCCGTGTCCAGTTACCTGAACTGGGCATTTTCTGTAGAACCTTGGGCACGGGGCGTGTTGGGTGAGCACGGCCCCGTGCTGAACTTGCTGTAATGAAGAAAAATTGTCGGGAGGCTCTGTTTTTGTGCATGGGGTGTGGGTTCAAGCTTCCCTTAGTAACCTCCACTATTTTGAGTGTGTTTTGTTCCTGAAAATTAAAACTAAACTAGAAAACATAAAAGTTAATCTAAACTAAAACTAAGGATAGTTCGGCGGAATGCCTCCGTGGTGCGCCACGTTTATAAAGGTCCTTGGCTAGACCCACCTTATCAGGTGGTTCTGGCTCATCTTCAATTAGGGGGTCGTCATTGCCGAATGGATATTTCATTGAGCGCTCAAGATCTATGCTCCTTTTGAATGCCCCCAATTGAAGAGGTAGGTTGTTGTATTTCCGGTTTTTCAAAGCTTCATGAGTTTTCTTAAAAGGACGTCCCAACACTAGAGGAGCGTCATCAAGGATGACAATGTCGGTTGGGATTACCAATTGATTTGTTTGAACCAAGACGTCCTCAACTATACCGATTGATTTTATTGTTTTCCGATTGGATAGAAAAATGGGTATTTGACGTGGAGAAAAATCACTAATACTTAATTTTTCAAAAATGTAATTAGGCATTATGTTAACACAAAGATCCTTATCAATGGTGACATTACTAATAAATGAATTTTGAAAAAAAACATGGAACTGGTGTAATGTTGATTTCAAAAGGGTCTTCTTTTGTTAGTGAAGTTTAATCATCAGTTAACCTAATACTTACCATTTCGTCAATTTTAGTGCTAGTGTTTAACTCTTTTAAAAACTTAGCAGGAGTGGGTACTAAACAATGATTTTCAAAAGAAGGTGACAAGAGATTATTTTTTTTCAAAATTAGACTCCTCTTGAGTTTTAACGTGATCGGCCTCACCTCTTTCGTTGTTTAACTCATGTGTCGATTTTTCACTTATTTGTTCTTCCATTTTTAACTCTTCAACTATTGTTTTTTATGTAATTCTTCTCTTGCGCGTGACTCCTCTTCCCTTGCGCGAGATTCTTTTATGTATCGCTCGATAGTTTTAAGTTTTTCTATAATCCTATCAGCCACTTCGGTGATAGTGAAAGGATCGGGATCCTCAAAGCTTGAATCCGGTTGTTCGATCCTTGGTTCCTCATAGTACTCATATGAAGTAGATGGTTCACACCATTGTTCTTCATTGTAAGCATATGATGGATAAGGGTCGTAATTTTGTTCTTCATAGTGCTCATATGAGGTGGGTTTTTCACGCCATGGTTCCTCATAATAAGAGTATGAAGGTGGTGGCTCATATCTTGATTCCTCAAAGTATGAGTATGAAGGTTCATACCTTGGTTCGTCAAAATATGAGTATGAGGGAGAAGGTTCATACCTTTGGTCTTCATAGGATGTGTATGAAGTCGATGACTCGTACCTGGGCTGCTCATAATAGTTGTATGAATCGGATGGTTGAAATAAGTTACAATATTGTACCGAGTGCGGGTTACCACAATTAGTGCAATAGTCTCCCCTATAATCATCCTCCTCATAGGTGTAGTTGTAGCCTCTTGAGTATTGATCCATAAGAATCACTCAACAGACCACAACAGAGTCTCGGGACTAGAAAATAAAAATAAAGACGGAAACAGAAGCTGGACACGGCCTCGTGTTCAGTGGACACGGCCCCGTGTTTAGGGTCTGTATCTGGGCGTTTTAATTAAAGTTATTGGTCTTGTTAAGCACGGGGGCGTGTTCAGTGAGCACGACCCCATGTTCAGACTCTGTATCTGGGTATTTTATGAAAAATATGCAAACAGGCAACTGTAAATGCAAACTAAACTAAAATGCAGAAAAATGTGCGTACGTTTTGAAAAGGTTTTGAAAAACTGATTAGGCCGTCGATTTTAAGCTTTTCTTAAAATCCTTGTGTTCCCGGCAACGGCGCCAAAAACTTGATGTGCGTGAAGTGTGTTATATGTTTTAGGTACATATTTTAAGCCCTTTTACACTTTTTAGCTAAGTTTTAAATTTATAAAACACGATATTGTTAGTGCATGCATCTGTCGACTTCGTCTTGTATAGAGTCTTGTACTAGATAGGTCAGATCAGGGCACGTAGATCGAGAAAACAGAAAGTTTTAGATTGAAAAAATTGTGATTTCGCTTGGGAAGTTAATTCCGCTTGAAATGACATAGGTCACTTTCAAGCGGAATCACTATCTTACTGATTTCACTTGAACTGAGACTTGTGTGTTTCGAGCGGAATCAGGCTAGTATATAAAGGCCTCAAGCGAAATCATTTGTAACAGTTGTGCAAGTTGTGAATTCCATACCGAAGTGCTGCCGTTGTGAAGACTGATTGTAATTGCTGTTATTTCAATCTAATCAGTGTTTAAAGTGAAGATTAAGCTGTTTCTACCTTTGTTTCTTAGTTTCTGCCTCTGAAACAAAGTAAAACTCCTCTGAACGACTCATTCGGGTCAAATACACGATCCTACGAGTGGTATCAGAGCTCAGGAGGAGGAGTTCTACAGATTACACCTGATTTTGATTGCATTTTCTATCTTCTACACCTTCTTTCATCAGTTTAACGAGTTTTCACGGTCAAAATCTGTCCAATTTTTCACAGACTGTGTAAAAATACATATAGACAAACCCTTGAAAGTTTCATAGTAAAATTCGGACTAAAAATGGGTGAAATGGAACATAGAACAGATTCCGCTTGAACGAACATCAAGTCTGTTTCCGCTCAAAACTTGTTATTCCGCTTGAACATTTCAAGCGAAACCTGCTATTTCGCTCGTAAGTACACTGTCCGCTCCAAAGGATTGATTCCGCTTCAAAGCTGTTGTTGATTCCGCTCCAAGTTACATATCAGTTATTCCGCTTGAAAGTTGGTTGGGTGATTCCGCTTCAGTGGGTTTCATTGGTTATTTCGCTTGAAAGAGTTGTCTACTATTCCGCTTGAATTCAAACTGGGTGATTTCGCTTGAAACAACAATTTTTGAAATACGTGCTATTGAAACATGGATAACGAGTTCTACAATGCGTTTGCTACTCCGACTACTCCAGCTGTCATTGCTCAAGCTATGAATTTGGAAAACGAGACAGGAACTACACAAAAACCCTGAAACTAATGAGCATTGAGGTGTATTACGGATGGAAAGATAGGTTCGAAAACTGGATTCAGGCAAATCATTTGAGATCATGGGAGTGTATTTTGAAGAAATATGTTTTGCCTAGGACTGATCTGCAAGTTGAGAAAGCAATAGCTGAGTTTACTGTTCAAGAAAGAGATATGTACAAAGCTGAGAAAATGATGATCAGTTTACTACAGCAAGCTATCAAAGAAGACATTTTCATATTGCTTCAACACGACAAAACTTCAAAATCAATTTGGGATGCTCTTAGAGTTAAGTTTGAGGGTAGTGAACATATGATTAAAAGCAAGAAGGCACTACTCAAGAAAGAGTTTGATCTATTCACAAGTTTGCCCGGGGAAGATACCAAGAAGCTTATTGAAAGATATTGTCACTTGGTGCGATCCATGTCAATGCTTAGTATAACAAAGGATCGTGAAGAGTGGGTAGACAAGTTAGCCGATGTTTTACCACAAAAGGAATGGGGTACATATTTGATGATACTGAAAAAACACTGGGGTTTATGATGGATTGACAATTTCTTAGTTCATTGAGAAAATTGAGGGTCAGGATTTGGAACAGCAAAAGATTGCGAGGATGAATAGTCCAAGTGGTTAACAGGATGTAAAAATGTACTACAAAGGTGGTGTTCCAGAAGTTGAAAGAAGCCCGAAAATCCAAACTGCGTTTAGTGCTGGGGATTCAACGGAAAAAGTTGATCAGAGTTCAAACAAAAGCAGTGGATTCTCCTCATACCCAAGTGTTAATCCGAAAGATTCAACTACAAGTTTTCATTCTCAAAGCACAAAAACTGGAAATGGTTATGTGATACAGTGCAACATTGCATTGAATCTTCCAGACGGTCAAAGTTTTTCAGAAGAAATTGCAAAAGATCACATGGCTCTACTTGGTTCTGTGCTATTATCTTACGAAGGCTTGGTTGCAGGGAGGATCGGAAATCCTATGCTGACGAAAGAGGATTACGATCAGATAGACGCTGAAGAGATGGAACTCATGGATATCAAATGGTGTCTAGCGAGTGTCCTAAGACGAGCAAAAAAGTTTAAACTGATTACCGGGAGAAATGATTTTCTTGACGCACACGTTTCTACTTTAGGTTTTGATAAATCTAAAGTTACTTGTTTTCGATGCAGGGAGAAAGGTCATTTCAAGAGGGAATGCAAGAATGGAGAAGCTAGTAGAGCTCAGAATCCATTTGAAAAAGACGATTACTACCGGAAAGCCATCTATCAACAAGTTGGTCAACAACAGCAACAAGAACCGCAAGTGGCTCATGGTAGAAAAGTGATTGAGGATTCAAAGAGAGCATGTCTGGGAAATCAAGAAAACTTTCACTGGAACTTTCAAGATGATGAAAAGCTACCAGAAGGCTTTAGCTAGGATATGTTTACAGATGAAAAAGGAGATTTCAAAGCATTCATTGCTAAGATTGTGAAAGAACCTGATATGTTCACCCAATGGATGAAGTCTATTGGTGAAACTGTGAAGAATGAAGATGAAAAATCTATTTCATCTGATGAAAGCTCACAAGGCTCAGACAAAAGTCCAGAAAGAGAAGCTGTTTTTGATCAAACACCATCTGATTCGGTTTCTTCGGATGACAGTTCTGACAAACCAGTAGAGTTTGATCAATCTCCAACTGATGACAGTAGTGATGATGAGGAAGAAAAACATATTAATGTTGCAAAATCTCATCTTTCTCCTGAAAGTTTTCATTTTTATTTTGCAGATCGCTTGGAGAAACTGAAGGAGAGAAGAGCTGCAAAAGAACAAAAGCAGATAAAGTCTGAAAGTGTTACTCAACAAGATGAGACAGTTCAAGCTGAAGAAGTTAAAAGTGCTGCTGAGGAGATTGGTGAAACAGAAAAGGTGACTGAAGCTGAAAAAGTTGTTGAAATTGAGCAAATTATCGAAGTCGAAAAGATTGTGGAAGTCATCAAGCCTTGCTTGAAGTGTTTGGAACCTTGCAAGGAATGTACAGTTAAAGACGAAAAGCTGGCTGAGTTTGAGAAAATGAAAGAACAATTACTGTTCAATCTCAATTATGTAAAGGAATCTTATGATGTTTTGAACAGAACAGTAACTGGTCTTCTAAAGACAAACTCTGAAAGAGAAAATGCTTTGACGATGATGAATGCTACGATGATGTCGAAGTAAAAAGCTATAAATTTCTACATCGAAGAAAGTGCAAAATGGAAGCAAGAGTTGGAAACCAAGAAAATAGAGAATGAGAGAATCAGACGCTTATTGCAGAGTTATTCTAGTTCTGATTATCTTATTGATCGAATTTATCCGACTGTTGCAGGCTTTGAAGCATTCAAAGACGACAAGCCTAAGAAGAAGGCTACTGGTAAGAAACCGACTGTTAGCTATAACAAGTGTCCGCCTCCGATCTGGGAAGGTTATTCTCCCAGAAAACCAAATGAAGAGCAAGTCGAAAAAGCAGTCAATTTAAAGCTAAAAACCGATACAACTGAAGAATTACCAGAAAATATTGACGTTACTTTTACATCTTCTGACACTGATCATGAGTCTGAATTAATTAAAAAGGTGGTCGATCAGGTGTTGGATACTGATGAGGAGTCTGAGTCAAAGTCTGAGTCTGGAGGGTCAAGTTCGTCAGTTAACAGTTCAAAACCGATGGTTAAGAGGATTTACAGTAAAGAATTTTTGTTATCAAAATTGAATTTGGATGACGAAACATTTGAAGTTGCATATACTTTAAATGATTCTGACAAATTATACTCTGACAAAGAGTTTCCAATAAGAAGTGTTAGATTTGAAATGATCAAAAAGGTTTTCAAAATGACAGAAATTAATATTTCTGAAATAAAAGATTTAAATCTTACTGGAAAACCTAAAAAATACACTTGAAGAGTACAACAACGTTTTTCTGGTTCTGGTTTTCAAAAGAAACCAAACTATAATGGTAGCTACAAAAAGAAAGGTTTAGGTTTTATTACATCAGAAAATTATAAAAATGAGAAAAATTCTAAAACAAAAACAGATTTTGTTTCAGGTGAAAGTGCTGAAGAGGAACAGAAGAAACCGTTCTGGAAACAATCAAACCAGGAGTTTCTTGCTGAAATGAAAAGAAAAGGAACTGCAGTGTTTCATCCAAAGGAGACTCAAACCTGTTTTAAGTGCAATGAAGCAGGTCACATTGCACCAAATTGTCCAAAAATTACAAAGACAAAACAGGGAGTTTTTGGAAAACTGAAGGAAAAAGTTGTTGATATTGAACCACCAACTGAAAACTTCAAAATTTTTGAAAATTCAGTTAATGAAGTTGGTGAGTGTTCGAAGAAAAATCTTTACAAAAAGAAAGCTAAGGACAACCAAGTGTGGGTTGTTAAGAAGAGTGATGAAAAAGTCGGCGATGAATCTGATTCCACATAATCGGGGGAGCCACAAGTGAAGGCACAAATTGAAGAAGTTGAAGAAAAATTAGTATCTTCAGAAGACGATGTTGAAATTTCATCTTTGAAGTTTGAAAAAATTAAGCAAAAGGTTGGTAAGGTGGAGATCTCAAATCAATTCTTTTCTGATCAGAAGGAATTTGATATTGAGAAAACATTCAATGGAAATGTTAAGAAAATTTTTGGGAAGATGATTGATGGGAAAGTAAAAGGGGTTAAAGATTTTTACGCTACTAAGAAAGCAACTTATAACCCTACTGAACAAGAGTTGAAAACATCCAGGGTTGGTAAGACCTGGGTGGAAATTCTCTTTCCTTGACAATCAGGACTATGCCAGAGATCCCAAGTTTGTAATCGTGGATCAGGAATTGGCATCATTCATGTTTAATTAGTTTTTGGTGAAAGTTTTGAAAAATGTTGAAATTCTACAGGTTGAAGGACTATGCCGGAGCTTCCAGGTTGGTAAGTGCGAAGCAGGAATCGGCATATTGATTGGTAAAATGGTTTGTGTAGAGGTGTATTCCTACGTGTGATTAAATGTTGAGGATATTTTTACAAGAGGTAAAGAGGTTGCATATATGCAAGTGGTAAATCAGGGACATTAAGTTGTACTTGATTTTCTACAAGTGGTTAACAATGAACAAGATGATGAACCAATCCCTACAAGTGATAAAATCAACTAAACTAATTTTATAGAAAATCATTTTGATTAAAACAAACTTAAGTGTTTTGAAATCATAATGAGAAAATGGTTTGTTGATAGGGAGAGTTCTGATTGTTTATGCCAAGTGGATGGCGAATTGAGGTGATTCGAGATCGGTTGTCAACTTTCTGTATAGTTTGTTTTCAAATTTTTTTTAAATGTGTTTGCATTTTAGGGGGAGTAGAAAATTTCAGAAAATCCAAAAACATTAGAAAATTTGAAAAAGACAAAAACATGATAAAATTCAAAAATGAGTTTTTGTTGTATAAAAGAGGAAGTGATAGTACATCAGTAGACTGTCACAACATGCTAAAGAAACGGATAGTTAAAAATGTGATAAACAATCTCACTGCGGATATGCCAGTAGGTTTTTGCACATTTAGTAAATTGTGTCGAGATATAAACCTAAATTTCAAACTTGCTTATTTTGTGGGTAACAACTTCTTGGATATATGGGTAACCCCCGAAATCTTGTTTGAAAGGTCCCTCTTTCTGAGATACTAGGTCTTTATACTCAGTGATATCTGGGGTATTATTCCGGGACTTCTGCTGAATGGAAATTCTGACCTAGTCCCCGCATAATACTTTCTGCAAATGCTTGAAAAAGCGCTGCCCTCAGCAAACTGATGAAACAATAAAATTGATAGTCATTGCTGTTGAAACAAAAGATCCTCTAAAGGGGACACACCAAAAGTCGAACCGTCATCTCTCTGCTGAACGGAAGTTCTGACCTGAGCTCTCACGGTTTCGCATCCAACCCCTTTACAGATATCATCTGTGGTATATTCACCTGTAAGACTGAATATTGGGATCTGGATACGGGAGTATATTCAAGTAAGTGGGACACACAGATAAGTTTAAGTTCTTAAGACATTAATATCGTATCTCTGATCAGTTGAATTTTGTGTGAAAATTTAAGTGGACCAATATACTGACAATCTAGGTGAATTGGTTAGAACTTAAAATGAAATGAAGCTTAACGGTGTTGGTGACGTGTCTCATAAACTGATATGATCCTCTTACACAAACTCATAAAAATATTGTCTGAAAATATTTCTTTATTGCATTACATTTCTCTTATTACAAAATCCAAAAAGATTTTCGGTGTGTTTTAGCATAAATTTTGAAAAATTCAAAAAGATTTTCGACAACTGGTATTGAAGAGCTGATTTTCAAAATTCCTAGTGCTAGACATGATGACCATATAGTGAGGGGGAGTCTATGTTTGTAATAAAATGTTTTAAAACATAATCCTACAAGTGGTTCATCAAGAGATCTGTTTTGATTTGAGGAAAAGTTTGAGTTAGTGCATGTGTTTTGTTATTAAATTTTGTTAAACTTACTTTGAGGTAGAGAGTGTGCAGGAGTAGAGTTGGGTTCATCGATCCTAAGAATATTTGTGTTGGACGAGAGCCAGGTTATGATCTTGAAACAACCTCCTGAAGAGCCAGGTTATTCAATCCAGAAAAAACTTGAGCTTAAAGAGCCAGGTTCCGATACCTGAGGATGCTGTGAATATAGCATGAGATAGGTTTTGACTCTGTGGACAAAGTTTGAGCCAGGAAATGATCTTGAACCTGTGAGAGCCAGACTATGATTCTGAAGCTGATGATGCTGATGAACTTAAGGAATGCCAGCATATCGCAAGGGGGAGTCTGAAGACATGCAAGAGAAGATAGAAAGACTGAAGCTCAAAGACTGATAAAGACTGAAGTTGCAAAGACTCGACACATGTGAGACTCGTCAACATATGAGGGGGAGTCTGTTAGTGCATACATCTGTCGACTTCATCTTGTATCGAGTCTTGTACAAGATAGGTCAGAGCAGGGCACGTAGATCAAGAAAACAGAAAGTTTTAGATTGTAAAAGTTGTGATTTCGCTTGGGAAGTTAATTCCGCTTGAAATGACATAGGTCACTTTCAAGCGGAATCACCATCTTACTGATTTCGCTTGAACTGAGACTTGTGTGTTTCGAGCGGAATCAGGCTAGTATATAAAGGCCTCAAGCGAAATCATTTGTAACAGTTGTGCAAGTTCGTGAATTCCATACCGAAACAAAGTAATTGTTGTTATTTCAATCTAATCAGTGTTTAAAGTGAAGATTAAGCTGTTTCTACCTTTATTTCTTAGTTTCCGCCTCTGAAACAAAGTAAAACTCCTCTGAACGACTCATTCGGGTCAAATACACGATCCTACAGATATTTACTAACACTAAACACACATATGGGCAAGTGCACCCATTGTGGACGTAGTATAGTGTTGGTAAGATACCGAGGTCGTCCAAGGACACAAGAGCTTTTAGTACCGGTTTATCCTCAACGTCTAATCAAATCAAAATGTTAGAAAAAGGTTTTTAAACTAAGAAAAAAATAAAACTAACTAAAATGCTGAAAAATAAAATATAAATAAAAACAGATAGACAAGATGAATCACTTGGATCCGACTCGTGTGTAGTGTAACCTTTGATTATTTTCGCACTTTTGCACTTGTTTAAGAGATTATCTTAGTTATTGTAGTCGGCCCCTCTTTTGAAGGCGATGTTACCCTCAACCCAGTAGTTTGAGTCAGCAGGGATACAATCCTAAAGGGTCGGATTATTGAAAGATAATTAATTAAGTTATTAATTCATAATGTGGTAGGCCCCTCTTTTGAAGGCGACGTTACCCTCAGCTAAGTAGTCTGAGTCAGCAGGGATACAGTCCTAAGTAGCTGGGTTAAAGTTTTAATAGTAGTTTAACTTATGAGGGGATCAAAGAGTTTGGACCCCCGCCATCCAATACCTTTGGGTATTGAAGGAGGTCCTACTAAATTTGACCCAGGTCCTTTGCAGGATCTAAACACTGAACAATGGCAAGACTCTTACCAAACCGTTCCCTTAACCCCCGACCAGGTAGCCAACATAGCTCCATATAGACCATGGAGATATGAATGGTGAAAATCTTTTATTTTATATAGACAGTAAAATAATGCCAAGACACCACGGACAAACGTTAAGGAAGAATCACCTTCAACATAAGAAACTAGTAATTAAAGTCATTAATACAAAACCAATTAAAAAGTGCAAAAGATAAAAAAATAAAAAGTATTACACTAAATGCGCCTGCAGGAAGTTGACCACGCCCCCGTGTCCGCTGGGCACGGCCCCGTGGTGGGCAGTAGAAGCTTCTATGAGTTTGTCTTTTCTGCTGGCACTTGGGCACGGCCCCGTGCTCACTGAGCACGGGGCGTGTTCAGTCTTCTGTCTTCTTTGTTTTGCTTGGGAAGATGCTGTCGGGGGGTTGGGCATGCCACTTTTCTTCCTTTTCTTTGTATTTATGTTGGTTTTGGATGTATATTTGTTCCTTTTGTTTGTTTAAGCTCATTTGACCCTGTAAATTCAAAAGGAAGACAAAAACACACTTTTTCCAACATTAGTACTAAAAAAGAGTTACTTTTTTATACCTTATTTGATGTAATTTATATGTTGCATTTTACACACATCACCTCTTCAGGCTTCTTTGCATTTTTCGGGAAATTTGTCTTGATATGCCCTTTTTCATTGCAACCATAACAGGTTGCATTCTTCAGATCCTTACACTCCAACATTTTGAGCCCCTTTCTTTTGCAGATTCCACAGGGCTTGGCCTGCGGATCTATGGTGCACTTCCCAAAATGATTCCTTTTGCAGTTCTTGCACAAGGGCTTTTCATCCGACTAATTAGGGTTTTTCTTGGACCCAAAGTTACCTTTCTTTCTCTTATCTGAGTGGTGCGAGTTATCATTTTCTCTCTTTCTCTCTGTAGTCTTTACAGACCTATTTCTGACATTATCCAGTGTCAGGGATAGAGACAGATCCACTGCTGACCTGTAGGTGGCAGGCTTTGAAGCCTTGACATGTCCTTTTACCTTGGGGGCCAAGCCACCCATGAAACACGCTATGCGCTTTGGTTATGTAGTTACCAAATAAGGCACAAGTCTGGACATGAAGTTGAAGCTAGTAACATATGCTTGTAGGTCCCCTTGATGTGTATGGATCTTTCACAGAATTGTCAATCTAATCAAGAGTGCAGAATCCTCTTGATCAGAATATCACAGAAACAAGTAGAAGAACAGAATTCCAATTAAACCGGTCTTCTATTGATTATCCAAACAAATAGTTTTACAATCAACTCAAGACCTCACAACCCTAATTTCGAAATTACTCTCTCTCTCTAGACTTTCTCTCTCTAGCCTCCTCTAACAACTAAAACCCTAATCACAAAACATGTTTATATACCACATGTTTGTGAACTGGGCTTCCTACTGGGCTAGGCCATTTTCCAAGCCCATTACAACAACTAACTCACTAACCAATAAGCTAAGCCCATTACAAAATATCCAAAGACTAAATAACCAGACTATTAAGTTGTTGTCATCGAATATGCACCAACAGACTCCCCCTTGACAATAGCTTCATAGTGTAACTTTGTCTTCAAACATCTTGTGTTCTTTTTGGTCTTTGGATAGCGTCAGCTACACAGTTTCTGACATCAACAGACTCCCCCTTAGCTGATGCTTCCAATCTCCAAAACTTTCATTCATTGTAGATCAGTTAGCTAGCAATCCCTGGTTAAGCAAGTAAGCTCCAACTCTTCCATATCTCTTTCTCTCTGCAATGTAGTAGAAGGATCCTACCATGCATCTTCACACATCTTCACTCTCAATCTGCACTTTACTTGGATTCTGCACTTCATTTTGATAACTGCATCAATCTGTTTAGAAACACAAGCAAGTATCTCGAAAAACCATTAGTCTTTTTCACATTAAAGATAAACCAATATTTTATCTTTGTTTGCAAAAATAACAACCTATCAATTGAAAATGGAAGTCCTTTTAAAAAGAAATATTTTTGGTATTTTTGATATTTAAGAAAGCAGTAAACTATTTACAAAAGCAATAAACACTCTATTTTTGTGAGAATCACCAGTAAGAAGATCATATCAACACAATCAAACTGTTTCACACAGTTAGTTAATTCTTTATGTAATTTTTCGTGAAAAGCAATCCAAGACGATTACTAGTATGTTTGTCCACTTAAACAAAATGCATGAACATTTCATGTACCATTACCGTATGATACATTAAGGTAATATTAATATTGATATACTAGTGTGTCCCACTTCAGGATATACCCCCACGATCAAGGTATGCACAAAGATTCATCGTAGTAGGTGAGTATACTGAATTCATCTGTTTTATTTTTCAACGATAGATAATTGGTGAACGGGTCAGTACTTCCGTACAGCAAAGAGACCAAAATATCTTATCGAGGGCTAAGACAGATACCATTTTTGGTACGCATTATGCATTTTGCATTTTTTGAATGACTCTCAATGAGAGCTTCTTCATTTTCAGGGTTTTGGCATTTTTAGCTCTTTTAAGATATCCTGGGTGTGTCTAGGTCAGCATGTATCTGGATGCAGCAGAAGGACACCCCTGATATCCCCGGATGAAATAACAGTATAAAGACCCAAAACTTCAGATTTTGGCAATCTATCAACGCAAGAATTAAGGTCATTAAACCATACACCACTGATGTGTTCCCCACTCATACACAGTTCATTTAGGTTTATATCACATTGGTAAGTTGATTATTTCATGCTTTTTGCCTACTGGTACATCATATGATGAAGCTGCTATCACACTTAAGCAATTAAGGTTCAATTTCAGTGTGACAGTCTAACTTGCCAATGTACTATCGTTTCTTCTTTTTCACATAGTGATAACTCATTTTTGATTTTCTATTTTTTTATGTTTTTGATTTTTTAATGTTTTTGTATTTTAAAAATTTTTAATTTATAACTTACTCCCCCGAAACACACGCACTAACTAAACTCTTTTTGGCTTAGGGAAATTTCTCCCCCTAAATTTTTGTTTTTTATGGAGCAAGTTTTAAAAACACAAATTTAAAAACACAAACAGACTCCCACTTCAATCTGGCAATAAGTTTTTCAATGTTAAAGTTTTAGAACAATCATAACAATCACTAAAGTAAATAGTTCGTTACCAATTTTAACCTACTATTCACCTCAGATGCTTTACAGGAACAACCACTGTTGAACACATCAACAGTCCTTCTTGGTCATCCTGCATAATCTCAACAACTTAGTTAGACTTAACAACCCAAACCTGACCGGTTTTGGGTCGACCATGTAAATCCACATACGATGCTTCTAACCAATATCCATCACACCTTTCTGGTGTCTTGGATGTTTTACCTGTTGTTGAACAAGATTTATAATTTTCACCAGGTCTTTGATTACGAGAGTTCCAATAAAATCTCGAATTTTCTGATCTTTGAAAATTATTATCTTGATACCTTCTTCTCCCATTATTATACCATGAATTTTGAAAAAAAATTGGATGTTATTGTCGAACATTTGAGTTATTAAAACCCCTATATTCATTTCTTCTTTGAAAATTTCGATTACCAAAAGTCTGGTATCTATTTTGATATCCAAAATTTCTACTTTGACTTTGAAACCAAATTGATTTACCATTATAATGACTAAATTGTGTAGAATTGCTTCTTGGTCTATCAAATCTTCTTGATGTTGAAGTCTTTGATTGAAATCTTGGTTGATTACTTTGACAATGTGGTTGCACATTATTATTTAAAGCAACCCTATTCCCATCTTTAACCTCATCAACTTTTTGCTTATTCTTCTTCAAAGGACAACAACTCGCTACATGCCCTTTGTTGTGACATCTAAAACAAGATTTTTTCTTATAAATTCTCTTTTTGTTAAATCTCTTTTTAAATGTTCTCTTTTTTCCATCTTCAGAATCCTCATCCACTTTATGAGGTGTACTGTTAGACTCAACAGATTCTTTCAAAGATTCTGGACTACTTGGCAAGTCCACAGCTATCGGATCCACTACAGCTGGTGTAGTAGGCACAAAGTCAGTTAGCTCATTCTCATCAGGTAAAAAAGAGTAGTCTTGATTTTTAGAAGATGAGGCTTTACTAAACCCCAAACCTTTTTTATCATTACTCTTCTTCAAACTTGCTTGAATTTGAGTCCTAACTAATGATGATTTTCCAAATTTGTCCAACTTTCCTTTAAGTTCAACAATTTGGTCTTGTGCAATGGCCAATTCCCTGCACTTATCAGAAAATTCATTAGTTTTATCTTTCACAGTTTCACGAGCCAAATCAATGACCTGTAACAGTTCATTGACTTTGCTTGTTAAACGGCTGATTTCCTGTTCATTTGACTCGAGTTTGTTTAAACAATTTGACTCTCGTTTAATCAAAAGAACATTTGACTCTTTCAGTTTTCCCAATTCAGCTAACAGAATTTTGTTCTGCTCCGATAGGCTGTTAACTTTACCTTGTGGTTCAGTGCAATTATGACACGTATGATTTACAGGTTCTGATGTTACCTTCACCTCTGTTGTAAGTTCATTCACACCATTCATGCACTTTGAAACTTCTGCAGCCTTCTTCTCAACAGCTTTCTTCTTCTCTTCTACCACGACATCTGCATTTCCCCGATATCGCTTTTCTAATGCATCCCACATATCCTTTGAATTAGTGTACTTCGTAAAGGTATGCTTGATGCCATCAGGTAAGGACATTTTTATTGCAGCTAAATCTTTCTTCTCAGCATCAACCACCTGTCTCTCAGATTCATCCATCTTCTCATAAGAAATCACTTTAACTCTTCCTTCAATACGACGCGTAGGAGCAACATAGCCATCTATCATACAATACCACATTCTGGTATCTTCACTCTTCACAACCGATTCAAACTTCTCTTTCCAGTCAACATATTCTTTGACATTTGTAAGCTTTGGCCAAATCTTGACAGTCTCACTGACCTTATCCATTTTGACCATCTTTAAACACGTTTTTCCGTAAGCGTACTGATAAAAACCGTACAAAATTTTCCAAAAACTGTTGTTACCAAATTATACCATTAGAATCGTCTTGAAAAAACGAATCCAATGATATATAATGTCGAAAACCAAATTCGGAAATATCAAGAGTCTTTTTTGTCCTAAAAATCAACCGAGTCCAACCGTGCAAACGGTTTGTCGAGATGAGCTACGGATCACTTTCTATTTTCAAAAACGTTAAATCCTCTATACGTATCTAAATAAATACTCCACCTTTTAATTTTGCTGGCAAACCAAGTTAATTTCGCTCTGTCACGCTATTTATGCTGGCAAACCAAGTTAAATATGTTGATAGAGTAGTTATAATTATGCTGGTAAAGGAATTATAATTATGCTGACTTTTTAAATTCGCTGGAATAAATATGCTAGCTGATCAAATTCGCTGGGTAATTCCTCTGATCATTTAAATTCGCTGGGTAATTCCTCTGATCACTTAAATTCGCTGGGTAATTATGCTGCCTAGTCAAATACTCCAGTTAATTTCGCCGGTTAATTATGCTAGCTGATCAGTTCACTATAACGATGACTATTAACTTGGCTGATCACCGTAATAATGTCACTGAGGACAATTATAACGGTTACCAAAGTCGCCTTTGAATTTTAATTTCGCCAGTCACCGATGTTAAATTTGCTGGATCAGATAATTCCTCTGATTTGTCAGCGGAATTGTTAATTTTGTTAGAAAACTTTGGAAACTCAATCTTTTCAAATTTCTGAAGATTTTCCAGATTCTTCTAACAGTTTCCTGCAAAATTAAACACCACAAATTATCAGTAATTTTCTGCAAATTATGATGAACACCACGAAGAACACGAAGAACAGTTCTTCAAATCTTCAAGTTTCCTTCAAGAAAAAACACCAAATATGCAGAATTAAATTCGCTGAACACCAAAAACAACCTATTTTTAACCAAAAACCCTAAAAATTTCGAAAATTTCCTCAAAAATTTCGAAACCCTAGTTCTACCAAGTTCAAAATTTTCGAAAATTTCAACACAGAACCCGAAAATCCACCCTTTTCTGCAGCAACAAATTCTGAACCGAGCTTCTTCAAGAGCCTAAAGCTTTGATACCAATTGTAGGTCCCCTTGATGTGTATGGATCTTTCACAGAATTGTCAATCTAATCAAGAGTGCGGAATCCTCTTAATCAGAATATCACAGAAACAAGTAGAAGAACAGAATTCCAATTAAACCGGTCTTCTATTGATTATCCAAACAAACAGTTTTACAATCAACTCAAGACCTCATAACCTCACAGCCACTATCTGTGATCTTTCACAAGAACCCTAATTTCAAAACTACTCTCTCTCTAGACTTTCTCTCTCTAGCCTCTTCTAACAACTAAAACCCTAATCACAAAACATGTTTATATACCACATGTTTGTGAACTGGGCTTCCTACTTTGCTAGGCCATTTTCCAAGCCTATTACAACAAATAACTCACTAACCAATAAGCTAAGCCGATTACAAAATATCCAAAGACTAAATAATCAATCTATTAAGCTGTTGTCACCGAATATGCACCAACAATGCTCGACAATCTAGGTTCTTCATGACCAGAGTCAGGAAGTCAGCTTCAACTTTCTCCACTTCATGTTGCGGGCAAAAGGTTTCTTTCATCAATTCTACAAACTTAACCCACGATAGGTTTTAGAGTGGAATTTTCCCCGAGGCCTGTATTAGTGCCCTCCACCAAACTAGGGCATCACTTTTAAAGGAATGGGATACAAACTTAACAACATCCTCCTTGGCACACCCACTTATGTCAACAACTGTTTCCATCTCATCAAGCCATTTCATACAATCTATAGCACCTTTTTCACCAATAAAGTCTCTTGGCTTGCAAGAGACAAAGTACTTGTAAGAATAAGTTTTGAAACGTGGTTCCTGGTCAAACATTATCTTCTTGGTTGGTTGAGTGTTTTGATTTGATGAATGTACAGATTCATCCTTCTTTGATGTATGCGGTTTGGAATGGGACTTAAAATGGAACACAGAATGAGATTTGGAGCGAGTAGCACTCGACTCCCTGAATACTCAGCCTACAGCTTTAGTTATTGTTGTATCTATCATAGCCTGCAAATCGGCCCCCGTTATGTTCAGTCTGGTGTCATTATTCCTGTTAGCTGGGTGACTATGTGCCTCATCCGAGTTAGCCATAGATAAGCTTGAATGCTATATTTCAAGTGACAACAACTTATTTAGTGGTCGTATATTAAATCATCATATTCGATGATTAACTAACCATGGTATAAATAAACCAGATAGGTTAATAGGTTTAATCATTTTTGAAGAATGTTTATTTGAATTTTTATTATAGTTAGCCTACGTTATAAAGATAAATCAAAAGCATTTAAATGGTACAAAAAGGCCTTGTCACTTGGACAATTTAAAATATAAGTCATGAATTTATTGGATAGAGGGCATTAAGGTTTGAACATAGTTCTTCACCTTTTGACAGAGAGTCATAGACTACTACTGTCGTTGTTATGGAAACGGTATAGCTTGGCCCGTAGGAAAAACAATAACATCACCAATGGATGCTTTAATATGATTATCTTATTTGACGATATCAGCCATGATTCACATTGATCATTTAGGCTATATAAAGACTTGAAAGAATCCAAGTATTTTGATGACTAGTGTGGTTTCTCAAGCCACATTTGTCAGGAGTGTTAACATGTTCTGGATGTTAACAAGGATTTATTATCTTAAGAGGGTCTTTTAAATAAGATAGTACTAAGATAGATTGTCCATGTAGGGACTAAAAGAAAAAAATTCCTCGCAGGGACTGATACTTAAAAGAAATGTCCATGCAGGGACTTAATTTAAATGACAAATACAAAATAAAAGTTAAGGGTCTTCAATCGTTATCCTTCTTTCCCTTGATAAATTTTGTAAGACCCTTAAGAAACTTATGGGTCTTTCTTTCACGTCTTTCCACCCTACGTTCAACATCTTGCACCCTTTGTAAGATTTCTTGTTCTTGTTGCTGTTGTTGTTGTTGGGTTGGAGGTTGAGGTTGTGGCTGTGGTTGAGGCGGAGGGTATTGATACCCATAAGAAGGATAGAGAGTGTTATAATTAACTGCCTCGATGTATGGGTCGTAGGCAGGTGGTTGGTAGTTATAACCTGTAGGAGCTTGTGGCTCGAACGAGTTAAACCCAGTTGTATCTGGGTAAGCAGGAATTGGGTTTTCAAAACCCATCAGGGATGGTAGGAGGATAGTTGTTAGAAGCTTGAGGGGTGCTAAATCGTGGACCCCCTCGCACGGACATACGTGCGTTTCTTCTCCGCCTTGGTGGTTCTGGTGGCGGCGGAGGTTGTTCTTGTGCTGGTGGTGGCGGTGGTGTGACCGCTTGAAAGTACGGCTCCTCAGAGGGAGTCTATTGCGGTGGTGTGTTGTGGTGGGAAGGAGTGAATTCAAATTTCCACTGCCTAAACCATTCTTGAAATTTATCAGGACCTCGGTAAGGAGATCCCGCAAAGGAAGAACCACTTGAAATATCAATGGGATGCGTGGGCGTCCCAGATGGCGGCATTGCTGGATCTAGATCTTCATCCACATCCATGTCTTCAGGGAAGTGATCTTCTGGACCCAACAGGTTATGACCTGCTGGTGCGTTGATATAATCGTTAGGATCAAAGTGACCCTGGGAATGGGAGTGGTGAGAAGAATGGTGGGAATGGTGTGAATGCAGCGAGTGCTGCGAATGGTGGGAGTTTTGGGGCTCTTCTGGTTGCTGTGGCCCAAAGGAATGATGGTAGGTGGGCGAAGTGCTTAGTGAGACAGATCGTCTTGCGGTCTCAAGTGAATATCTCCAATTGTCGTAAGGATCGGAGCTAAACGATGCCGAGGGCGTGCGTCGGTGAGAAGGCCCTGCTTGGCTAGGCATTCCTCCTCTCATAGGTCCTTTTCCTCTTCCTCCTCTTACAGGTGGCAGCATTTTCGATATGTTAACCGGTCAAAAGCAGGAAAACAAGATATATATAAACCAAATAAGATTAAGATTAATCCTAGGTCATTTGCCTAGACACGGAAGTCTAAGGAATGTGCTACTGTGTCATTGAGATTAAACACAAAAGGCTAGTGTAACAACCCAACTTTTAAAGTCAAAGTACAAGTCAAAGTCAAAGTCAAAGGAAGAAAAGATTGCTATTCAAATCTGCCATTTCTGACTTGATTATTGCTTGTACTCTTTGACTCGATAATCGATACTTTAGTTGACCCTATTTTATACTACGATTTGTAATATGTGAAGTAACAATGCGATAAACACAATTTAACGCTAATCTATTTAATGCTATCTCATCGCTATCGCATGCAACTCGAATCGCAGTTATTTTATATTGTTCTATGTGTGTATGTTATTATGTGTTACTTTTGTATGTTATGTATGTTAAAGGTGTGATTCGTAAGCGCAATCGCAACTCTATCGCAATGCAATCTCATCGCGGACTGGAAAACTAAGTTGTACTTTTATGTTATGTGTTAGTTATGTTACTTGTGTAACTATTATTTAAAACTATCGCATCGCTTACTCGCAACTCAATTAAACGCAACGCAACGCTCAACGCACGAAACGAAAGTCGGAAAACCAACTCGCGAAAGCCCTCCGATCGAACGACCATTCGATCGAATGGACATCCGTCCAGATGACCAACCGATCGGATGGCCATCCGATCGAATGGCCGTCCGACCCATCCACTCTGCACCGCCTTTCTCCTCTTCACCTATAAATACCCCTCCTGTCACATCACTGTTCACTTGATGTGACAGCTCCCTCCTACCCAGTGCACTCTCAGCCTCCTTTCTCTCGATTTCTCGCGATTCTTGTAAGTTTTCATCCTAAATCTTGTAGTTTCTTCATCTCTACAAACTTTGTCATCAATTTCACCAACAAATCTCCCATTTCCATTGTGAAATCCTCCGATTCGGGCTGTTCTAAGATGATGTCATCATGGGGTTCTTATGAACATTCAAGTGTGACCTTATCTCATCAAGAACGGTTAGGATCTAATGGATTTCTACATGTTTAAACACTAATTTCATCATAATCTAAACATTTTCCAATTGATTTCCACTTTTCTTCAACACTTTTCACTATTCATTCAAAAACCGTTAGAATCTGGACTCGTTCAGGCTCTTCACCCATTCCCTAGTAAAGAACTGGGTTGAGAATGGATTTCTAACAATGAGACGACCGACTCACGAGTTGAATATGAAACTCCATCAAGAACAGTTGGTTCTGATCGAACACGGTGATTCCCGTCCGATCGGACGACTTAGATTTGATGTGATTTCTGTTTTTTAACACGTTCTCATACCGTCTCTGTCAATCCGCAAACATTTCTAAACTTAACTGATTTTACAAGTTTCAAACAAATAGTTGCTTGGTCGAATTTCCTTCCGATCGGACCACCATCCGATCGAACGACAATCCGGTCAGGTGACAGCCCTTTTCTTCAAGTTCAACGCTTAATCAGTTTTTGCAAAATTGCAAGGAAGGTCAGTTTCCAACCGAATAGTCATCCGATCGGATGATCATCCGATCGAATGACTATCTGGACGGGGGACTTAATTCTTTGCAACCTTCCACTAAAACGAATTGCCATTCGACCGAACGACCATCTGTCCGGATGACCATCCGATCGAAAGACTTTATTTATACTACAACAAAAACTTCAAAAGTTCAACATTTCACAAACTTACCTCCCTTAGTCGAACGACCATACGACCGAACGGTCATCCGTCCGGATGGCCATCCTATCGAATCACCATTCGATCACTTATCCAACCGACACGCTATTTCACACACTGTTTAATGCTTAACGTATGTGATAAGTGTTTAAGATGCTAGGGTTGCTGGACTTTTGTGGAATCAAGTTAGGTGGTCAAGAAACCCACGAGATAATTTATGAGTTATCGGAACAGTTTTTATTTGTCTTTGAGAACAATTTGTCTGTAATAACTATTTTTACTTTATCTGTTAGTAGTATGGGATAGTAACGTTAAGGATTTGGTAATATATTAGTTGTTATGGAATCTCTTGGACAATCTGTTGCGCCCAGTGCCTCACCCCGATGTTTCCGCCATCGGTTGGGGTGTGACAGATTGGTATCAGAGCCATAACTATAGGGAATTAGGCAAGACTTGACCTAGTCCGGGTCGATGTCCTAGAAATGACCTAGTCTATAGTCTAAGTACCAACAGACCGCCTTGTGCGAACCCAGTAGGGGTTCTGCACGAGCCTATTTCTGTTATGCTCTCTCGAACCTACTCTTGCGCGAACACCGCATACAACAGCTTTTCGCGAAGCCAGTCTTTCCTAAGACTGGAAACGCACTAACGCCTTTCCTAAGGCAGACACCACACACAATTTTCGAAAACATTCGCATAACACAAAAAAGCGATCTTGTCAAGATTAGGTGTGAAAACCGCAAACTCTCGCTTACATTGCTCGTTCGACGCATTTTTACTATATACACGATAATTTGCATTGAGTCGGGAGTGAAATCCATATCTCGACGTAGATCTCCCTATCCCTATCTTCTTTGTGATTCTATCACACAAACAGGAATGTAGTCGTTAAGTTAGGGGTGGAAACCGAACCTTGATGACTTGTTCCGCTCTCTATTTTGGTTTTGCAAAACTCTCACCAAGATCTCGATGGATTCCAACAACTCGAGTTATGTGAATAACCTAAAGGATGCGTGCCATTCGCCGTATGTCAGTGAAAGAGCACAGTCTATTAGGCCAAAAACGTGTGCTCGAAGTCATTGAGAATAGTCGCATCACTTTGGGTAGTCAACGTCTATCGCCCAAGACAATCTATTTTCGATTTCAAGCCCGCAATCGCTGATTTTATGTGTTTATGTGTTTCGATTCTGAGCTCGCAACCGCTGGTTCTTCTATTTTATGTATTTGATGTGGTTTTTTATGTCTATGTGTTTCGATTTTGGAGACTATATGCTTTTTCCGCTTTTCGCTTTGATAAACACGCACAACCTGCACTGCACATTTATCTCAAAACGCTAACAAATCGCAACTCTCTCATCACATTACTGAAGTATGTGAACCGTACGCCGTGATACTCGCACATGCTACTCTCGAACGTGCTCGCGAAACTTGAATGATAGGTGAATACATGCAATATCTGTAGGTGAATACATGCAAAATATATTTTAATATGTGCTTCAGTGCTCTACATGCTTATGTGTTTACGTGCATATGTGGATTATGTGCCTACGTGATTATGTGCCTATGTGTACACATGTTCATGTGCTTTATATAAAGAAGCTTTTGGTGATACGATAGACTATACTCGATTTAATCGCGTCTGAGTCCTATGACGATGTCTGTTGTAGACAAAGTCGTCGTTTGGATCTCATACTTCTCGTGCTCCCCGCCACAGCCACGCTGACAAACGCATCGCTTCTCTAGTCGACAAGGAAATGGCTGAGGTCATTCCGCAAATCGTCAGTGAAATTAATGAAATTGGTAGCAAGTCCTCTGAGGAATCTAGGACCGACTCTCTTCGCGCTACTTTTAGCTTCAAGCAGTTTAAGGCATGCGGCCCCAAAGACTTCACTGGTGAAGACAGGCCCCGTGCCATGTTTCAATGGTTCAACTCGATTGAAATCACTCTTCGCCAAAGCGGATGTCCCGACAACCTTTGCACTATTAACGCAACTGGCGTTTTCCAGTCCAGGGCTCTGGACTGGTGGACTGCCGAAAGAAACAGGCGAGGAAACGACGCATCCTATGGGCTTTCTTGGGAGGAATTGAAGGAAATCATGATGAAAGAATTCTGTCCCGGCCAAGTCTCAACTCCCGACATCACAATCAAGAAATATATCCGCGCCTTATGTTGCTAATTTCGTGCAAGCCGTCAAGACGACCACCATCGAAGAGACTTATCTACTCACTGCAGAAATCAATGACAAGCGAGTTAGGGCTGGTTACTTCAAGAACACCACCAAAAGTCTTCACCAAGTTACCGCTTCTCCCGCTCCTGAAACCGTCGCACCGTAAGGGTCGAAATCTTCACGCCACAAGCGCAAGAGCAACAAAAACAACAAGAATTGTGCCTTGACCGCCGCACCTCCTAATGTTGTCCCTGCTCAACGTCAAAATCAGAACCGCTAAGTAGCAGCACCCGTGACCAATGCACCACCTGCAAAACGTGCATATACCGGTCTGCACCCTCTGTGCCCTACTTGTACTTACCGTCATCCTATTGGGATCGCTTTCTGATTTTGTGTCCACTGCAACCTATACGGATACTTTACAGCTAACTTTCGTACTGGTCCCCGTCAAGCTCAAGCTCAAGTTCAAGCCACACCTGCACTGCCAGCTCATCTTCCCGCTCCCCAGGGAATTCAAGCACCTCCTGCTCCCGCTGCTCACGCAAGAGCCTGCTTCGCATGTGGTGATCCAAACCACTTTGCAAATGTCTGCCTAAACAGAGTGGTGAAGCAAGAGCCATAGAAGCAACCGGCGCAGCAACAACATCAACAGCAGCAGCAGCCTCAGCAGCAGCAGCAGCCAGCACAACAAACAGCCCGCGACCGTGCATTCAACATCAATGTCTGCCAGGCGCAAACTGGCTACAATGTTGTTAATGGTACGTTTCTAGTCAACGGTATATATGCTTCGTGTTTATTTGATACTCCAGCCGATAACTGTTTTGTATTGTTAGAATTCGAAAAGCTCCTAAACCGCAAACGCGCTAATCTCCCTACGACGTTCGACATAGAAATTGCCACTGGAAGAACCGTCACTGTTAGTTCTGTTCTACGTGATTGTACGCTTGAGCTCAACAATCACGTCTTCCCTATAGACCTTATCCTGATGCAGCTTGTTTGCTCAATTGCAAGGTGCTACGTGCTTCTCGAAGATCGACTTACGCTCAGGTTATCACCAGTTACGAATCCAGGAGGAAGATATACCTAAAACAGCTTTCCGAACCCGATACGTCCATTATGAATTCGTCGTTATGCCCTTTGGTTTAACCAACGCACCCGTGGTTTTCATGGATTTGATGAATCACATGTGTAAACCCTTTCTCGACCGCTTCGTCATCGTGTTTATCGATGATATCCTTATCTATTCGAAATCGAAAGCCGAATATGCACAACATCTACGTTTGGTTCTCGAATTACTCCAAGGGAATCGACTCTATGCCAAGTTCTCCAAGTGTGAATTTTGGCTAGAGGAGGTTCAATTCCTCGGTCACATCGTCAATAGTTAAGGTATACACGTCGATCCCACGAAGATTGAAGCAGTTAAGAACTGGGTTACACCAAAATCCCCATCCTCAAGTTCGTTCGTTCCTCGGATTGGCGGGCTATTACCATCGATTCATCGCTGAATTCTCTAAAATCGCCGTTCCGCTTACCTCTCTAACGCATAAAGACAAGCTTTTGTTTGGGGAACCGAACAAGAGGAAGCCTTTCAAACTCTCAAGAATATGCTCTGCAATGCTCCCATCCTCGCATTGCCCGACTGAAACGATGACTTCGTAGTCTACTGTGATGCGTCTAACCTCGGTCTTGGTTGTGTTCTCATGCAATGAGATAAGGTTATCGCGTACGCCTCTCGTCAGCTCAAGATCCACGAGAAGAACTATACAGCCCACGATCTCGAGGTTGGTGCAGTTGTTTTTGCGTTGAAGATTTGGAGACACTACCTTTACGGTACCAAGTGTACGGTCTTCACCGACCATAAGTGCCTACAACATTTCTTGAACCAAAAGGAACTGAATATGCGCCAATGCCGATGGGTTGAACTTCTTAATGATTATGACTGTGAGATTCGTTATCACCATGGCAAAGCAAATGTCGTTACCGATGCTCTAAGCCGACGAAGCTATTTGCATAGCGTTCGTAATACTCACGCCCATCACGACCTCGAGGCTCTAATTCGTGACGCTCAGCATGCCTGCTTCATTGAGAATACCTTGAAAGAGGAAATGAAGAAGTGTGGTGCTGAAACCCAACTTGTCACCAAATCGAACGGTATCTATTACTATCTCGATCGCATCTGGGTCTCAAGTCACGATAACCTTCGGGAGATATTGTTGACTGAAGCCCACAAGTCTTGATATTCCATTCATCCCGGTGCCGACAGGATGTACCATGACCTTCGCCTTCGGTATTGGTGGCCTGGAATGAAGAAGTATATCGCTACGAAGGTCAAGGCTGAGGAACAAAGACCCTCTGGCTTACTCGTGCAACCCGAGATCTCTATGTGGAAATGGGATAGTATAGCTATGGACTTCATAACGAAACTTCCCCGCACACCATCAGGTCACGATAGCATCTGGGTTATCTTTGATCGTCTTACTAAATCTGCTCATTTTCTACCGATACGAGAAGACTTTAAGGTAGAATGATTAGCATGAATCTATACCAATGAAGTTATATGTCGACACAGGATGCCTCGTGATATCATCTCTGACCGCGATGGTCGGTTTACCTCGCGCCTTTGGGAAACGTTTCAATCTGCTCTCAGTACTACTCTTAATCTAAGTACCGCTTTCCATCCCCAAACCGACAGTCAGACTGAACGCACGATTCGCACCCTCACTTCGTGTGTCATATATTTTGGTGGTAATTGGGATTCGTATTTACCTTTAGTCGAATTCTCGTACAACAACAATTATCACGATAATTTGCATTGATTCAGGAGTGAAATCCATATCTCGTTCGACGCGCATTTTTACTATAAACACGATAATTTGCATTGAGTCGGGAGTGAAATCCATATCTCGACGTAGATCTCCCTATCCCTATCTTCTTTGTGATTCTATCACACAAACAGGAATGTAGTCGTTAAGTTAGGGGTGGAAACCGAACCTTGATGACTTGTTCCGCTCTCTATTTTGGTTTTGCAAAACTCTCACCAAGGTCTCGATGGATTCCAACAACTCGAGTTATGTGAATAACCTAAAGGATGCGTGCCATTCGCCGTATGTCAGTGAAAGAGCACAGTCTATTAGGCCAAAAACGTGTGCTCGAAGTCATTGAGAATAGTCGCATCACTTTGGGTAGTCGACGTCTATCACCCAAGACAATCTATTTTCGATTTCAAGCCCGCAATCGCTGATTTTATGTGTTTATGTGTTTCGATTCTGAGCTCGCAAACGCTGGTTCTTCTATTTTATGTATTTGATGTGGTTTTTTATGTCTATGTGTTTCGATTTTGGAGACTATATGCTTTTTCTGCTTTTCGCTTTGATAAACACGCACAACCCGCACTGCACATTTATCTCAAAACGCTAACAAATCGCAACTCTCTCATCACATTACTGAAGTATGTGAACCGTACGCCGTGATACTCGCACATGCTACTCTCGAACGTGCTCGCGAAACTTGAATGATAGGTGAATACATGCAAAATATATTTTAATATATGCTTCTGTGCTCTACATGCTTATATGTTTACGTGCATATGTGGATTATGTGCCTACGTGATTATGTGCCTATGTGTACACATGTTCCTGTGCTTTATATAAAGAAGCTTTTGGTGATACGATAGACTATACTCGATTTAATTGCGTTTGAGTCCTATGACGATGTCTGTTGTAGACAATGTCGTCGTTTGGATCTCATACTTCTCGTGCTACCCGCCACAACCACGCTGACAAACGCATCGCTTCTCTAGTCGCCAAGGAAATGGCTAAGGTCATTCCGCAAATCGTCAGTGAAATTAATGAAATTGGTAGCAAGTCCTCTGAGGAATCTAGGACCGACTCTCCTCGCGCTACTTTTAGCTTCAAGCAGTTTAAGGCATGCGGCCCCAAAGACTTCACTGGTGAAGACAGGCCCCGTGCCATGTTTCAATGGTTCAACTCGATTGAAATCACTCTTCGCCAAAGCGTATGTCCCGACAACCTTTGCACTATTAACGCAACTGGCGTTTTCCAGTCCAAGGCTCTGGACTGGTGGACTGCCGAAAGAAACAGGCGAGGAAACGACGCATCCTATGGGCTTTCTTGGGAGGAATTGAAGGAAATCATGATGAAAGAATTCTGTCCCCCACACGAGCTTTAGAATCTGGAGCATGAGTTTTGGAACATCAAGCAGGAAGGTGGAGACAATGCTGGTCTTACTTCTCGCTTTAAGCAGCTAAGCATCATCTGTCCCGGCCAAGTCTCAACTCCCGACATCACAATCAAGAAATATATCCGCGCCTTATGTTGCTAATTTCGTGCAAGCCGTCAAGCCGACCACCATCGAAGAGACTTATCTACTCACTGCAGAAATCAATGACAAGTGAGTTAGGGCTGGTTACTTCAAGAACACCACCAAAAGTCTTCACCAAGTTACCGCTTCTCCCGCTCCTGAAACCGTCGCACCGCAAGGGTCGAAATCTTCACGCCACAAGCGCAAGAGCAACAAAAAACAACAAGAATTGTGCCTTGACAGCCGCACCTCTTAATGTTGTCCCTGCTCAACGTCAGAATCAGAACCGCCAAGTAGCAGCACCCGTGACCAATGCACCACCCGCAAAACGTGCATATACCGGTCTGCACCCTCTGTGCCCTACTTGTACTTACCGTCATCCTATTGGGATCGCTTTCTGATTTTGTGTCCACTGCAACCTATACGGACACTTTACAGCTAACTTTCGTACTGGTCCCCGTCAAGCTCAAGCTCAAGTTCAAGCCACACCTGCACTGCCAGCTCCTCTTCCCGCTCCCCAGGGAATTCAAGCACCTCCTGCTCCCGCTGCTCACGCAAGAGCCTGCTTCGCATGTGGTGATCCAAACCACTTTGCAAATGTCTGCCTAAACAGAGTGGTGAAGCAAGAGCCATAGAAGCAACCGGCGCAGCAACAACATCAACAGCAGCAGCAGCCTCAGCAGCAGCAGCAGCCAGCACAACAAACAACCCGCGACCGTGCATTCAACATCAATGTCTGCCAGGCGCAAACTGGCTACAATGTTGTCAATGGTACGTTTCTTGTCAACGGTATATATGCTTCGTGTTTATTTGATACTCCAGCCGATAACTGTTTTGTATTGTTAGAATTCGAAAAGCTCCTAAACCGCAAACGCGCTAATCTCCCTACGACGTTCGACGTAGAAATTGCCACTGGAAGAACCGTCACTGTTAGTTCTGTTCTACGTGATTGTACGCTTGAGCTCAACAATCACGTCTTCCCTATAGACCTTATCCCGATGCAGCTTGTTTGCTCAATTGCAAGGTGCTACGTGCTTCTCGAAGATCGACTTACGCTCAGGTTATCACCAGTTACGAATCCAGGAGGAAGATATACCTAAAACAGCTTTCCGAACCCGATACGGCCATTATGAATTCGTCGTTATGCCCTTTGGTTTAACTAACGCACCCGTGGTTTTCATGGATTTGATGAATCACGTGTGTAAACCCTTTCTCGACCGCTTCGTCATCGTGTTTATCGATGATATCCTTATCTATTCGAAATCGAAAGCCGAATATGCACAACATCTACATTTGGTTCTCGAATTACTCCAAGGGAATCGACTCTATGCCAAGTTCTCCAAGTGTGAATTTTGGCTAGAGGAGGTTCAATTCCTCGGTCACATCGTCAATAGTTATGGTATACACGTCGATCCCACGAAGATTGAAGCAGTTAAGAGCTGGGTTACACCAAAATCCCCATCCAAAGTTCGTTCGTTCCTCGGATTGGCGGGCTATTACCATCGATTCATCGCTGAATTATCTAAAATCGTTGTTCCGCTTACCTCTCTAACGCATAAAGACAAGCTTTTGTTTGGGGAACCGAACAAGAGGAAGCCTTTCAAACTCTCAAGAATATGCTCTGCAATGCTCCCATCCTCGCATTACCCGACTGAAACGATGACTTCGTAGTCTACTGTGATGCGTCTAACCTCGGTCTTGGTTGTGTTCTCATGCAATGAGATAAGGTTATCGCGTACGCCTCTCGTCAGCTCAAGATCCACGAGAAAAACTATACAGCCCACAATCTCGAGGTTGGTGCAGTTGTTTTTGCGTTGAAGATTTGGAGACACTACCTTTACGGTACCAAGTGTACGGTCTTCACCGACCATAAGTGCCTACAACATTTCTTGAACCAAAAGGAACTGAATATGCGCCAATGCCGATGGGTTGAACTTCTTAATGATTATGACTGTGAGTTTCGTTATCACCATGGCAAAGCAAATGTCGTTACCGATGCTCTAAGCCGACGTAGCTATTTGCATAGCGTTCGTAATACTCACGCCCATCACGACCTCGAGGCTCTAATTCGTGACGCTCAGCATGCCTGCTTCATTGAGAATACCTTGAAAGAGGAAATGAAGAAGTGTGGTGCTGAAACCCAACTTGTCACCAAATCGAACGGTATCTATTACTATCTCGATCGCATCTGGGTCTCAAGTCACGATAACCTTCAGGAGATATTGTTGACTGAAGCCCACAAGTCTCGATATTCCATTCATCCCGGTGCCGACAAGATGTACCATGACCTTCGCCTTCGGTATTGGTGGCCTGGAATGAAGAAGGATATCGCTACGAAGGTCAAGGCTGAGGAACAAAGACCCTCTGGCTTACTCGTGCAACCCGAGATCTCTATGTGGAAATGGGAGAGTATAGCTATGGACTTCATAACGAAACTTCCCCGCACACCATCAGGTCACAATAGCATCTGGGTTATCATTGATCGTCTTACTAAATATGCTCATTTTCTACCGATACGAGAAGACTTTAAGGTAGAATGATTAGCACGAATCTATACCAATGAAGTTATATGTCGACACAGGACGCCTCGTGATATCATCTCTGACCGCGATGGTCAGTTTACCTCGCGCCTTTGGGAAACGTTTCAATCTGCTCTCGGTACTACTCTTAATCTAAGTACCGCTTTCCATCCCCAAACCGACGGTCAGACTAAACGCACGATTCGCACCCTTAAAGACATGCTTCATTCGTGTGTCATAGATTTTGGTGGTAATTGGGATTCGTATTTACCTTTAATCGAATTCTCGTACAACAACAATTATCAATCTAACATTCAAATGGCACCGTTTGAGGCATTATAAGGAAGAAAATGTCGATCGCCTATTGTATGGCACGAGACCAGAGATGCGCAAATTACTGGTCCTGAGTTATTTCAAGAAACGACTGACAAGATCCTCCATATACGAGACAATCTACTGAAAGCTCGGAGTCGTCAAAAGAGTTATTTCGATAGACGCCGCAAGCCCCTTGAATTTGACGTTGGCGATCACGTACTCCTAAAGGTTTCACCTTGGAAGGGGGTGATCCGATTCGGCAAGAAAGGAAAGCTCGTGCCTCGATACATTGGACCCTTTAAGATTCTAGAAAGAATTGGCAAAGTGGCCTATAGACTCGAACTACCAGAGGAACTCAGCAACGTCCGCCTGACTTTCCATGTTTCGAACCTCAAAATGTGTCTAGCCGAGCAGAATCTACATGCACCTCTTAAGGATTTAGAAGTGGGCGAAACATTACACTTTGTGGAAAAGCCAGTTGAGATCATGGACCGAGAAACCAAGAAACTCCGACGCTCACGCATTCCCATAGTGAAGGTTTGCTAGGAAAGCAAACGCGGCACCGAGTTCACCTAGGAACTTGAAAGTGACATGAAGGCTAAGTATCCACAGCTATTCGTTACGTCTGCGCCTTAATTTCGGGACGAAATTCCCTTAAGTAGGGGAGGCTGTAACAACCCGACTTTTAAAGTCAAAGTACAAGTCAACGTCAAAGGAAGAAAAGATTGCTATTCAAATCTGCCATTTCTGACTTAATTATTGCTTGTACTCTTTGACTCGATAATTGATACTTTAGTTGACGCTATTTTATACTACGATTTGTAATATGTGAAGTAACAATGTGATAAACGCAATTAAACGCTAATCTATTTAACGTTATCTCATTGCTATCACATCGTAACTCGAATCGCAGTTATTTGTGCTATGTGTATGTTATTATGTGTTACTTGTGCATGTTATTTATGTTAAAGGTGTGATTCGTAAGCGCAATCCCAACTCTATCGCAACGCAATCTCATCGCGGACTCGAAAACTGAGTTGTACTTTTATGTTATGTGATAGTTATGTTATTTGTGTAACTATTATTTAAAACTATCGCATCGCTTACTCGCAACTCGATTAAACGCAACGCCCAACGCACGAAACGAAAGTCGGAAAACTAACTCGCGAAAGCCCTCCGATCGAATGACCATTCGATCGAATGGACATCCGTCCGAATGACCATCCGATCGGATGGCCATTCGATCGAATGGCTGTCCGACCCATCTACTCTGCACCACCTTTCTCCTTTTCACCTGTAACTACCCCTCCTGTCACATCACTGTTCACTTGATGTGACAGCTCCCTCCGACCCAGTGCACTCTCAGCCTCCTTTCTCTCGATTTCTCGCGATTCTTGTAAGTTTTCATCCTAAATCTTGTACTTTCTTCATATCTACACACTTTCTTATCAATTTTGTAGGATCGTTTGCACGACGAAATGAGTCGTTCAGAAGAGTTCTAATCAATACGAGAGGCGGAAACAGACGTATCGACTTAGGAACAACTTGATATTCACTCTAATTGTCTTGTGTATTGATAAAACAGTGTTTTACAGCCTGGAGACACTTTGGCAGCACCTCGGTACCGGAATCACAAAGTTACAAATGAAAGACTCAAGGCTACTATTTATAGGCAAGCCATTCCGCACGAAATGCTTCACACGAAATGGCCAGGTCCATTTCGTACGAAATGGATGTTCCATTTCGTGCGAATGGCCACGTCACCATTTCGTGCGAAATGGTCAAAACCCATATGTTTCTCGTATTTCTCGTACAATGTGCCCTGATCTATTTAGCTAATTACAAGACTCGATACAAGACGAAGTCGACAGACATATGCACCAACAGACTCCCCCTTGGATGTTGACGAAGTCTTTAGTGTCGAGTCTTCAAATTCTTCAGCCTTCTCGTGCTCTCTCCAAAGTATCTAACAGTGTAAGCATCCTCAAACTCTTTCTTTCTCTTTTCCAGGATCTCAATCTGACTCTAACTTCTTTTGATCAAATCTCTTGATTCCTTAAGTTCATCAGCATCATCAACTAATCTCCCCCTTGGTTGTTGATCTCCTAAACTTCAAACTCTTACTTAAGCTTTGTAGCCTTCACAAGTTCAGAATCGAAGTCTGGCACTACATATGCTTATGCAGACACTCTTCAGGAATCGGAACCTGGCTCTTTTCAAGCTTCATTCCTACATATCCTCTACCTCAAAATAAATTTCACAAATTTAACAATTTGACAAATTTATATATCACTTGCAGGTATTGATCAAAATGATTTAACATTTATTAATTTCTGATTCACCACTTGTAGAAATATCATTTTTCTCTTTCAAAATCATTTTTCATATCAAACAAACTCTCCCAATGCAGTTGTCGTCATGTTTAGCACTTGGAATTTTGAAAATCAGCTTGTCAACATCAGTTATCGAAAATAAGATGAAATAAAATCTTTTTGTATTTTCAAAATTTTATGCTAAAACACACTTAAAATCCTTTTTAGAATTTTTGTTTTAACGGAAAGCAGTAAATAAATATTTACAGACAATATTTTTGTGAGTTTGTGTAAGAGGATCATATCAATTTATGAGACAAATCACTAACACCGTTAAGCTTTAAACATTTTAAGTTCTATACGATTCACTTAGATTGTCAGAATATTGATCCACTTAAATTTTCACACAAAATTCAACTGTTTCGAGATACGAAATTAGTGTTTTAAGCACTTAAACTTATTTGCGTGTCCCACCTCTGAATATACTCCTGTATCCAGACTCCTATATTCAGTCTTACAGGTGAATGTACACTAATGATATCTGTATATGGGTGAATGAGAGACCATGAGAGCTCCAAACTTCCGTTCAGACAAAGAGATGATGGCTCGTCTTTAGGCGTGTCCCGTTTGGGGATCTTTTCTTCAACAACACATGATTAGCATTTTTCAATGTTTCATCATTTTTTGTACTGAGGGTGGGCTTTAAGATTTAAAGCAATGCAAAGTATTATACGAGGACTAGGCTATTGCTCCCGCAAAATCAGAAGTCCTGGTATAATACCCCAGATATCATCACGCACAAAGACCTAGTATGTCAGAAATAGAAAGCCCTTCAAACAAGATTTCAGGGGTTACCTATATATCCGAGAGATGTTCCCCACGAAATAAGCAAGTTTGATATTTAAGTTTATATCTCGAAAACAATCTACTACATGTATTAAAACCTACTGGCATATCATTAGTGAGACCGTTTATCACATTTGACTTTCCAATTCTTTAGCGTGCTGTGATTGTCCACTGATGTACTATCATTTCCTCTTTTGTACAACAAAAATCATTTTTAATTTTATCATGTTTTTTACTTTTTCAAATTTTCTAATGTTTTTGGATTTTTCGGAAATTTCTTACTCCCCCTAAAATTCAAAATAATTTAAAGAAAATTTACAGAGGAAACTCTGGCGAAATTTTTTCTAGAATTTCATCACTTAGAAATATCTTTCTAACAAGAGTTTACAAAATATATTTTTAACTTGGTTTTCAAATTAAACTTTGCCATGATTTTTATTACAAAAATACCAAGTACCGGAGGTGGATTTTCGTAAATAAAATTTGTTAAATATATATTTAGAATATATATTTTATAATAAAACGCTTGTGTGATTATCTGATTATTTTGTGAACTAGAGATATATTATTTTTTTAAGGTAAAAATAATATAACTTGTAGATATCATGAAATTACGACTCCAAATAATACCAACGCTCTTACAAAATAAATATTTAAGCTACGCAAGTATTGTTGCTTTACGACACACTAAAACGTAACTTACGTAGTTTTTCGGAAGAATACTCTTATACGTATATTATTGGTAGAATATTATTTTGGAAAATCTATGAAGTAATAATATATAATATTTTTTGGGAATATATTAACATATTTTATTTAGAACAATATACCGAAATACGACGCCGTCACTTGGCAAGATATACAAATACAAATACGAAAATACATGTATAAGATACCCCTATCCTTGGGAAGGAAATACGAGTACGAATACATGAAAAGTATTAATTCAGAAATACTGTATAAACAATTATTCCAAAACCAAATATAATCATTATGACTTGGAATAATTTCGGAAACATAACTCAAAAGCATAAATACTAAGACAAGGCAGACCCGTTCGTCTAATAGACATTAGACCATCGTAGGTAGTCGTGTTGGCTGAGGAGACTTGGGTTACACATACTGAAGACGCAATATTGTGAGTTCATGTCCCCCTTTTTCTCTTAACTATTTTCAGTTTTATAACTTAGGGGGTGAAATACATGTTACAATTATTTTGGACATTTTTATACATGGTATGGTTAGCTTAAGGAGGGTTGGGACGTTCAGATCATGTGAGTGGGTAGGTAGAACTTAAGGCCATTAATCCTCGTTGTAGGACTAAGGGACATTAGTGATAGATCTATTTGGGTGTAGCGAGCCCCACTCCCGAGTCCACCGAGTGGACCATGTGATGACTAAGTGCCCGACGCACAAATCCGCTAGGTTTGAGTCTTCCTGCATCACTTCACACATATCATTGGCTTTCCAACCCAATGGTGATCTCTTTTCCTTACTGCTACATGCCAGGGACTTTTTACATACAGACATACTTTAAAGGTTTATACATACTCACATACACATGAACTCGCTCAACTTTTGTTGATTTTTCAAATTACATGTATTTCAGGAAACTAAGGGATCTGGCAAGTGTCTGCATTTGTGTCAAGCTGCGTACTAAATAAAGATGTCATCCATGGTCTTTGAGTTTGGTTGTTGTGTCTTACTCCTGGACGAGACACGTCTTTCAAAACCTTGGTGTTATTCAATATCTTTTAATGAGTCTTTTATGAACTCATAAGTAATTTGTACGATTTGTAAAACTTGAAGTTAAAGTCTACACTTTTAAAACAATGTTGTTATGTATTAAAGTTATTTATTGGATAACAAACCTATGGTTTTATCATATAGCATTGTTATGATTGATTGCTATGGTATTAAGAAGTCACACCAATAAACCCACGCTTCCGCAAAAGTCAGGGTGTGACAGCTTGGTAGCAAACCAGGATTCTCTCTTGAGTCTAGACTACGATCATTAGGGCTCTCACGAAAATATTTTCAAAACATTTTTACATTGCATACACTAAACGTCCAGATCCAGGGTACAAAGCATTTTTACAAACAAAAGGCATGAATACACATTTCAAAGTTCATGTTTATAATTCAGTCTTAGTGACTGGGAGGTTGGTCATGGAGACCGGGGATTCAGTCTTAGTGACTGGGAGGTTGGTCATAGAGACCAAGGATTCAGTCTTAGTGACTGGGAGGTTGGTCATGGAGACCAGGGATTCAGTCCTAGAGACTGGGAGGTTGGTCATAGAGACCAGGGAATTAGTCTTAGAGACTGGGAAGGTTTGGTCTTAGAGGCCAGGGAGTTAGTCTTAGAGACTAGGGAGTTCAGTCTTAGAGACTGGGGAGATTTAGTCTGAGAGACGAGATGTGTTAGTCTGAGAGACTGGGAGATTGTCTGAAAGACTAGGATGAATATGTGGATACATGATTACATTATGAATTGTCTTTGTTTGCAATATGCAAAGCGTTAAAAATTACTGTAAATATGCATGATGTGACTATTATGTACCGGCACACACGTCACATTCCTTAAGGAACGAGTAGTCAGATGATGATGACCCTACGGCCACTGCCACAGATGATGAAACTATACCCGCGCCGGAGAGAATCTACGACAGGCACTGAGAGTGACCCTGACATGTTGACCAAAGACGAGGACAACTTCCAACCGTCCGCGCTGCCAGACTTTAGTGATAAACTACTCTTGCTGATGGTTTCCTTGACAAAAGTCTTCCTATCCTTCTTACCGCCCCACCATTTGGACACTTCGGTGGAGAGCACCTCTTGACTCCAAACCTCGACAATGCGCCTCCTGTGGACATTCCTTCCAAAGGTTGGCTACTCAACGAATAATTGATGATGACATTGACTTGTTATTGATGGCCCTTCTGATAACACCCATGATGATGGAAGAATAGACGAGAACGTTGCTATTAATTTCACTTTTGAAGACCCCTGTTAACGAGCTATCCTCCGATTCTAGCATACATTTGATTTCAGACTCCTTTGAGTCTGAGACATCTGCAGCCTTACAGACAGCCAGATTACAGCTTTCGACTACTGACGTAGACAATGACACCGTTATAACCGCTGCAACTATCACTTGCTCGAGACGCCACACCTTTACACAACCCAGAGCCTGCTCCTGAGCCAGCTCCTGTTCCTTTTAGGGTCAGCCTGATGTTGTACCTGCTGATCATGCACCCTTACTTGCTCATGACCCTGTTTCATTTTGGCTTACTAGACATTGCGCCCCTTATACCTGACACAGTACCTGCACCTAGTGATTCTCCTTTCGTTGAGACATTTACTGCTGCACTTTCAACCGCTGATGTTGCTCTTGTGGAGACCGACGTTCATTGCGCCAACGTGCCTATCGCTTTCTTTCAAGACATACCCGCACCCCGTGAAGGTACTCCAGGTCAGCACTCACGTAACAATCCCTTTTTGCTACAGCAGCATTTTCTACGACCTCGTAGGCCGCACCGTTTACTACATTTACCTCCACGTCGTTGGACAAGCCATTTCGATGATTCCTATAATACAATATGTTGATTTTAGACCCTTACCATCCCTCACTTTGTGGAGACTACACACGGGACAAGTACACCTGTAACGTTAGCTACAGTTGAGGATATAGTTCGCAGAGTTTTGGAGCTTGTGCTACACCACATCCTCCACCCTGTCTATTGCCAGTATACTTTCATCAAGATTCCTTTGCGCTCTCACCTGCTGCTATTACCACTTTCCTAGGTTTTGATGCTCGTTTCTCTACTGCCAAGCAGCAGAGCAGTTACCACTTCGACGTATATACAAGCTCGAGAAGGAATTCACGCATGTCGAAAGTTTACTTTTCTTTCTTTCTCCACCTCAGTCACCAGTATAGTTGGTTTCGGGATTATGCGGATTGCATTACATCTGGGTAGGGCATTAATGATAAGCCGAGATTGTGGAGACTTTTGAAGACTACATCTGACTACGTAATTATGGTACACTAACATATTTAATGGACAAGGGTAGGGTGACCCTGTGTCCCTATTGATGTGATACACTTTGGAAGACGACACAATTGTGGCCAGGAAGTAATGAGAAGCCAGTCATCATTAAGCATGCGACGATACTTTGTGACCAATGACCCACGAAAGCTCAGTCGCTATGTCTTCGTTAAGCGTGTTATTGACCTATATGTGTGTGCCATAATTATAATGCTACGTGTTTACTTGCTATAAATATAATTACCAAGTTGCTTCGTTATACTATGATTATACTATTGCTTGATTCGGCGGTAACCTATTATGTGAATGTACTTATGACCTCTAAACGACTATATGCGCTCCCTGAACGAATGAGAACTTACCTAAACGATCCCCTTCTCAGAAGATGTCGACACAAGGGAACGTCAATGCCAACAACCTTCCGCGAACAACAGCGGCAGAACTACAAGAACGCGTCTCACGAGCCATCGCACAACTCGAGGCCCTTCGCTCCGAACACGGCAGAGGTACCTCAGGAAATAACCCACCCAGCGGCTGCACTTACGAGCAGTTCTTGAACCACAAACCTCGAGAGTTCGACGGCACTGGGGGTGCCTTAGCTTTTGTGCGTTGGGTGGAGAAGACGAATTCTGTCTTACGGTTGAGCAAATGTACCCCAGAACATCAGGTCACGTACATAGCTGGACTATTTGTAGATGGGGCTCTGTCCTGGTGGAACCTTCAGGTTCAAATAATGGGCGAGACCACTACGTATGCTTTGACGTAGGACGAACTGAAGGAACTGATGCGTAAGAGATATTGCTCTAGGGCGGAAGTTCAGAAGTTGGAAACTGAATTGTGGAACTTGAAAATGGAAGGTCCAAAGATAGCCGAATACATGCAGAGATTTGGCGAATTATCACAAGTTGCATCGCGTTTGGTGGAACCAGAATCTCGGAAGATCGAACATTTCATCGGGGGATTGGCACCTCAGATTCTAAGCCTGGTAACAACATCTAAACCTTCGATGATCACCGAGGCTATCAGCATAAGCGTGGCACTCACTGAAGAAGCGATTAGACAAGGAAAATTCTCCGGTATGGAAGAGAAAGAGGAGACTCCTGTAGAGTCATCTGGAGATAACAAGAGAAAGCTCGCAAATTTCAAAATGATCACTCGGGCGAGTAACAAGAAGAAGGCCAAAAAGGGAAAAGACTACATGGGTATCCTACCTAAGTGCGGCAATTGCCTACGTTATCATGTTGGGCGATGTAAGTATGGAAAATGTGATAATTGTGGTAAGAGGGGGCATCCCAAGGAGACTTGTAGACAAGGTATTGAAAGTGGAAATAAAGACCAAGATGATAGCGAGAATCACGGAGGAAACAACGACAATGACAATTACCAGAGCAGAGCGAGTGACAAGCAGAAACGTGCTCAAGGTTGTCCCAACTGTGGGAGCAAGAAGCATTTCAGAAAATACTGCCCTAAGAAGAGCCAGGCACAAGGTTAAAAGCTCAGTAGCAGAGCTAGGGGAGCACGTCAGGAATTCAAGCATGGATATTGGTACGTCCCATATTACTCAACGCTATGCATTTGTGCTGCTAGATACAGTTGAAAATTTTAGCTTCGCATCCCTAGGGTTTGAGAGAATACCTGGTTAGTAGTAAGTAAGTTAGATAACCCGCACTCGATAGAACTAGCTAATGGGAAGCTAGTAGAGGCCAACGAAGTAAATGGGATATGGCAAGATAGGACCCGAAGAGTGTAAATTTACGCCTGATCTACTGCCAGTGAATTAGGAGACTTCAACAAGGTAGTTGGATGGATTGGTTGACAAATGATCAATAGGATATTGATATCCGCACCGCGATGGCGAACGAAGAAACAATCCTGACTCATGAAGCGGGATACGCCTTTGCAAATTACTAATTGCTTGAAGGCACGAAGGATGTTGCGTAAAGGATATGTTGTTTTCTTGGCTCATGTCGGGGACAGGGGAGCCGAAGAACCAAAACTCGAAGATACCCCTGTGATGAGGAAATATCCCGAAGTCTTTCCCGAAGACTTACCAGAATTATCTCCTCATCAACTAGTCGAATTTCGCATCAGTCTGATTCCAGGCGTCGCGCCTGCAGTCAATGCACCTTACCGACTTACACCTTCGGAAATGCAAGAATTGGCAGTGTAGTTTCAACAATAGATAGAGAAGGAAGATAACAGACCAAAATTCTCATTTTGGGTTACCCCAGTCTTGCTCATCCAAAGAAAGGACGATGACTTTCAAATGAACATCAAACTACTAGGAGCCGGACGAGCTAGCCAACAAGAGTCAGCGACTCTTGCTAAGGATTGATGAACTACTTATTAGACTAACTACGAGGATCCAACCCATATGTCCCGACTGAACGATTATCGAGTAGCTGCAAATTCAGAAAGAAAGCATACCGGAAGAAAAGTGTGGGACAATAACTTTTTTTAAACATATGCAGGAATGGCATTTCCTACACGATGCACAGAACGACTCTACATCGAATACGAAACTCTGAGAATCTAGGAAACCTGTACTTAGGACCATAGGGATCCAGGTCCAAACTCACAAAAATTGTTACTTAGGAACCTCATCCGTTAACTCAAGCAGACGCCATTAACCTGACACATATGCCAGTTCCGTTGACCAAACCAAAAGTACTTGAAATTCTTTTACTTCTAGCAAGTAGACGTTTGCATTTCTACTCCCCTTAATGGTAGTTGCATCATGATAATTTTCTTTGCAACAAGCGAACACATATTTGCTTCGATATCTGGTCATTTCTTCATTTTAATAGATACTTATTACCCATTTTCTTGGAAACTTATTTGTCACGCATGCACCATTTGCTACGCGTGTGACTTCACTTCATTTCAAACGCTTCATTTGAGTTCAAATATTAGAATGCTAAATTTAATTACCGATTTGCAAATTCGAATGACCTACATTTTTGTGACTGTTGGCTCTTTTGCTACCAAGCCAACACACCCTCTCGAAACTTCCCTCATTTCAAGTTACATACATGGTTTATCTTTACAACCATGCCGAGATTTCCTTTGTTGATACATACGTTATTGTCGGATTACACTAAAACCAAGTTCAATTGTTTGAACTTATCCATTTCGAATATTCAGTTTAAGACGTCATATGATGTATTGAAGGCATCATATTCAAATATTTTGCAAAGATTCTTTCATCTCAAATCGTGGATCTACGACTCCACTAAATCGTTTGATTGATTTCAATACCTCGCGGTGATACTTACACAAAATTGAAGCTTGCGCTTAATTGGTTACTCACTTCGTACACAGATTTAATTGATTATTTGATAATTTGCCCTAAATTCGTCTTGTTTTTCACGATGAAATCGGTCTCAACACAATTGTGTGTTGAGGCAAAGGTACATAGATTCCTTTCATATCACGGTGTACCTCTTAACGATTCTTTTACGTTCAATTGAATGCCTTGCGGTACTTATTACTTTCTCACCTTCGATCAAAAACAACGACTCTTTGATGTTCCATATTCAACTGAAAACCCATGACATTGTGTAGATCAAATCATCTGGCCTGTTTCAATGCACTTTCATTTGATTTCCAAAACGGTGAACTTGTTCGGTCACCACTATACTTGAATTATGTCATTACGACACCTCGTGGTGTCATTACAAACTTGTAGCTTGTGCTAATCATGGTTAACCGTTTCACATAGAACTGCATATGCTTTCGTTTGGCTCGTCATTTAAACATTTCCGATGCAACTACAATGAGACACCACATTCACTTGAGTTTCATTTGGCGTACTTTCGCAATTCAAGAATGTCAACTCACTAAACCTTACCATTCATTTATTCGGGAGTTGACAAATCATTTTAATATTACTTTTGAATTGTTGATTTTAAATCCATATAGCGGATGCTATGGTTTGTGAAAACTCGTTGCATATCGCAATCGATCGTTTGAAAATCATATTAGTCAAAACTCCTCTTTTATGAAATCCCCCCTGCTAGCTGGGTTACACTAGACTATACGTCCACTACGTCTTATACCTTTGACATCAGAGGTCAAAAGTACATACCTTTTTACCATAGGATTCGGATTGTTATATATTCTTGGACTCACCTGAGGTGAGTAGGGTTTAATGCAGTTTAGTGAATATTTACCTTGGTATTATTCATGTACACACACGAGTGACGTACATAAGGAGTTAAGGTAGTACAAATTTCGAGGATGAAATTTTCATAACAGGGGGAGAATGTGACAACTGTCAGATTTGCATGCATCCGTACGTTTAATTAATATTGATTTATGCTTAATGACTGTGCTTAATTACAACTGTATATTTTATTGCTTACTGATTTCTGTTACATACATACACATGCATCACATCCATACTATCACTCCATTTATTATACACAAACAATAGTGACAAACTTGATGCACAAAAGCACAGTGAGCACAGTGAGCGGATAACCCAGTAAACATGTTGACAATGCCAGCACCTAGACAGACATATTTTTGAGGCCAGAATGAGCCAGGAATGGAATACTACACTAATAGAGGGTGTAGGGAAGTGAGGACCAAAAAACTGCATCACTAGGTGATAGTTATAGTGCCCGGAAGTGCCTAAAACATACTTTAAGTGCAAAATTCTGCACTAAATACAAAAATTCAGCATTTAACCAAGCTAGTAAAGTGCAAAAACTTGGTAAAATAGTCCTAGATACTTTCCAAAGTGTTGGAAATTTATTGTGTCACTAAAAATAATATAAAAGACACTTTAAAGCTTTGTTTAGCACTTTAACGGATCAACATCCAACCGAACAACCGGACTTTACCCGGAACACAAAAATATTGCCAAAAACATTGTTTTTACTTTTCTAAGCTAGTTAGGGTCCCTGAACACCCTAACACACCTTATATTATATAACACACAATGAACCTACTAACTTAACATCTAATCCTAACTAGTTAGTTAGTTTATCATTGAAACCCAACCCCATACCCCCCTTCCTTGAACCGGATATGTGGGTGGGACACCCCTACACTTCTTTTAATTATTTTATTTAGAGATGTTGGTGGATAAAGAGCACATTGTATGATGGTTAATGTGGAAGATGGATTATAAAGGTGCACAAGAGGTTATCATTCTCTCACATCACAACATAACACCAACCAACTCTTGCTCCTCCCTTCTCCATGGTTTCGGCCGAACATAATCACACACACCACCACTATCCTTCAAGCTTCTTCAATCATTCCAAGGGCATCCAAAGGTGAAGGTGATCATACAAGTAAGCTCGGTGTGTTCGGAAGCTCAAGGACCGCTCTAGTTTTCTTTTATCCACCACTTTTACGCTTTGAAACTTCCCTAGCCTTGTGCTAGTAGTAAGTGCTCTAAAACATCATCTTCTTCTTGTATTTGGTGGTTAATAGATGATAGAATGATTAAATGTTGAGAACACTAATGAACATAATCTAAGTCTTGAATATAAAGGGACAAAGAGTGGATAAAGAGAAGATATATGGTTAAATCATGTAGATCTTGTGTTGTTATGATTATTACATGTTGTTTGTTAGTAGAAACAAGATGGATCATCATCTAGAAATATGAAAGATGATGAATCCATCCATACATGAACCTTGAACTTGAATAAATATAATTTTCTTGAAAAATAAGATTCTAAACTTGTAGATCTATCTAAAAGTGGTTTTTCGGAAGAACCAAGTGAAAAATCCTAGTTTTGTTAAAACCCGGATCTTCTATGAACTAAAAGCAATTTTAGTAAGTAAACAAGTGTGTGAACACTTGTGTAACAAGAAAATTTAACAAAGAAATATTTTCGTAAATCATGACTAGAAGTTGTTAAACTTCAAATTCTTTAAAAATAAAGATTTCAAGAAACCAATCTTATTTTTAAAGATAACAAGACATACTAAGCATGATAGTAACTTACTACATATTTTTACACACTTTCAAGTTCATGAGTTTATGATTTAGGCTTATTTTTGTCAAGATTAGTGGTTAAAAATTATATGTCGTTGATTGATGGTTGTTGGAATGATTTTTACAAAAGAAAATGATATGCTAAAAAGCATGGACACCTCCATTTACAGAGGAAACTCTGGCGAAATTTTTTTCTAGAATTTCAACACTTAGAAATATCTTTCTAACAAGCGTTTACAAAATATATTTTTAACTTGGTTTTCAAATTAAACTTCGCCATGATTTTTATTACAAAAATACCAAGTACCGGAGGTGGATTTTCGTAAATAAAATTGTTAAATATATATTTAGAATATATATTTTATAATAAAACGCTTGTGTGATTATCTGATTATTTTGTGAACTAGAGATATATTATTTTTTAAGGTAAAAATAATATAACTTGTAGATATCATGAAATTACGACTCCAAAATAATACCAACGCTCTCACAAAATAAATATTTAAGCTACGCAAGTATTGTTGCTTTACGACACACTAAAACGTAACTTACGTAGTTTTTCGGAAGAATACTCTTATACGTATATTATTGGTAGAATATTATTTTGGAAAATCTATGAAGTAAGATATAATATTTTTTGGGAATATATTAACATATTTTATTTAGAACAATATACCGAAATACGACGCCGTCAATTGGCAAGATATACAAATACAAATACGAAAATACATGTATAAGATACCCCCATCCTTGGGAAGGAAATACGAGTACGAATACTTGAAAAGTATTAATTCAGAAATACTGTATAAAAATTATTCCAAAACCAAATATAATCATTATAACTTGGAATAATATCGGAAACATAACTCAAAAGCATAAATACTAAGACAAGGCACGACGCGTTCGTCTAATAGACATTAGACCATTGTAGGTAGTCGTGTTGGCTGAGGAGACTTGGTTTACACATACTGAAGATGCAATATTGTGAGTTCATGTCCCCCTTTTTCTCTTAACTGTTTTCAGTTTTATAACTTCGGGGGTGAAATACATGTTACAATTATTTTGGACATTTTTATACATGGTATGGTTAGCTTAAGGAGGGTTGGGACGTTCAGATCATGTGAGTGGGTAGGTAGAACTTAAGGCCATTAATCCTCGTTGTAGGACCGAGGGACATTAGTGATAGATCTATTTGGGTGTAGCGAGCCCTGTCACACCCCGATTTCCACGTGTAACACCGGTGGGCCGGTGGGGGATTACCGTGACGTAGTTGGCAACAATATAGTCAAACCACACAATATATAAATGCACAGCGGAAGCATAAAGATAGATTATATTTCAACCATCGATTGTAATATCCAAGTATCACGAATAGTCGAAATAAATCCACAGGTAAATAAAATAAAATATAAATATTGTTCAACAGGCATTGCATCCCAAGCTTGCGAGACTCTAACGATGCTGAAGGAGTGGCCAGCCTATTACGTGTAGGACCTGCATTTAATCTTTTGGGGAAAATACGTCAGTTTACACTGGTAAATACATTCAACCGACACTTTTGTAAAATGTTTAATAAAATTGATTTGAATGCACAAGGCACAAACTCTTTATAACTTGGGATAATTTATCAATTAAATCTTGTAAAAGAATTACATGTTCACTATGCGTTCGGTCGCCCGGGTCGTGCCGGGTTTAAGGTTAATAGACACACCACATAGCATAAAACCGTGGCGGGAAAACCAACGGCTATACGTTTATAGTTATGGACACAATGTCGGGTGTACGCCTACACCCGCGTGTCAAGGTCGTGGCCATTTCGTAGAATGCTGCCAAGGATATCCGGGACATGGTCATTAAGCTCCCAAAGGCGTAAAGCCAACAAAACCAAATTTTTAAACGGGTCACACTGATAATACCCAACTACAAATGAGTTGGGGTCAATTGCCCGACCAAGCGGTATTTTAAATACCATAACCCAAGCCCGTATAACGGAAAATAAGTTAAAAGTATTTACCTGAGCAAGTAATAACCTCAATCAAATAAATGCAAGTATCTTTTACTGGTGTCCTATTCTAGAACAAAGGTTTAAAATAACCTATTAGAATCCTAACGGGTCTTTAATTTAGCCTTAGCTTAGACCGGTCAGTTTCAAAGGATATATACGGTTTAATCACGTGAAAGGAGAAAACCGGGAATGGAATGTGGTTTGGACCCAACAAGTTTGAAGACTTGTTTTATATGGGTATAATAACCACACTCTGGATTTTGAGGTATAAACGATAAGGTTTGACCCGTTCGGCTAGTTTATGTAAACTAGTTACATAAACCGAACCGTGCGCGCAAAAGGCGTAACGGGTAACCGTAAGAGTCCTACACAGGTTTCCTAAGTCAATATGCTTTAAAGAGGTTGTGGTATCAGTAGGATACCTTCCATAATGCCCATAACGAGTTTAAATCCATTATGTGCCCCGTAGGGGTATTTCGGTCACTTTTAAAGATTATAAAAGAGGTTTCTGAGTTCTACAGGAAATCTGAGTTTTCCGAATAGTTTATAAAGCCCAAAATACTCTATATATTATTTAAAATCAGTAGCAACTGGAATCGGGTCAAAATACCATGTAGAACTCAAGTTATGTCCGAAAAGGGTATATTCGGTATTTACCGAACCGATGCCATAACCGCAGGTTATGAGCAGGTTAAAAATAATTAAAAATCTTTAAAAATCTCAAAATATTATTTTACATAAGTGTGTAAAAGGTTTGGTGTCGAAATTTGGGTTTAGATAGGCTTTACGCTAAATGCGCCGTTTAATTACTAAAGTTTCCGTAATTGCGCTATTTAGCATAACTCCTATTCTAGACCTTGGATTGACGTGAAATTTTAGGGACATGCTTAGAAATCAGTAACTAAGGTTATTTTCCTTCCACATGTCCAAAATTCTCGTTTTAAAGTGAAAAGGGCGTTACGGTCAACTTTTAAGCATTTAACGGAAATGTGCTAAAGACTCGGACAAACAACGAACCGGTCACTGAGGGTTATACCATCATGTAACCTGGTCCTCAGAGAGTCCTAAGGCATATCTAAATCATACCATAACGGGTCAGAACTGAAGTCAAAGCAAAAGTCAAAGCTTTGCGACTTTCGGCTCCGAGCCGGGTCAAAACAGTAATTGGTCGGATCAAACAAACTTAGACTAGTTAATATACTTATTATCATGTTATATGAGTGTTAAAACAGGTTACACGCCATCTACATTACTGATTATGCATAAAATTGCAAAATAGCATTCTGTTGACTTTCTCTAAGCAAGTTTGACTCGACATTCAGACTAGTTAGAGTGGGAATCGGAGGGTGCCCTTTTTGGGGTTTAATGCCCACATGATTACCAACATATAACTACCTTTGATCCGACAAACCACTAGACCATTTGTGATTTATCGTCAAGTCAATCGTTAATTACGACGGATTGACTTTTAAGCTATAACTATGCGTAAACTGAGCTAAGAAGGGTGGAGCATACTTACAAGAGTCCTATGCACGACCAGGGATGAGCAAAGAAGGCACTTGAGCTCCAGGAATGATCAGAAGAGTTGTTTGAAGGTGTGATGAACAATGGTGCACTAGATGGCCTTTTATAGCAAATTTCACACCTTAGATCATTGACAACTAAGGCTACAAGTGTTCTTGGATGATCACCAAGTGTCCCTGAGTGCTAGGGGTCGTTTAGGGGGCACCCATGCTCTCATAATGGCACTCTAAGTCGGTTAAAACAGCAAACAGTGAACCTGTCTGCATTTTCTGCATCTGGCGGTCTGACGCGGCCCGCATAAGAGATCACTTAACTCTTACGCGGGTCGCCTGAATCTGTCTGACACGCCCATATCTTCTACTGACCATGCGGCCCGCGTAAGATTGCTTGGATCACTAACGCGGCCCGCCTGAGGCCAATTTTCCAAGATTTTCAAATCTTTTGTAATTATTGCCCTGGCCTTTCGGTTTCGAAGGGGTAACTTTGCGTTTTGGGCCTCCTTTATTTACGAATAAGGGCCTCGGAACTTTTACCCAAGTTACTAACCCTTGGTTAATTTATTATTACCCGAAAAGTCCTAACTTTCAAGGTTTGACGCTTCTAACCCTTTTTAACGAATTTGATCATAACTTTCTCGTTTTAAAACGGAACTCCGCGAAATTTAAGTCGCGCATTCTAGTGAGTATAAATTACCATTACAAAGCCTCGGGTATGCCCAAAGGTCACTCAGAGGTATAACTTAAACATGTTGACACATTTGGCTCTGTAGTTTGTAATCTCCCACTTTCTTCCACAATTCGTTCCGTACGATTCATGATTTATTCGTTTGAAAGTACGAGCATCATTTGGGGTTACTATATAGTATATATATCTCTTGTTGACATTTTTAACCCTCGAATTTACATACTTCCAATGTTTGTCAACTTTAGTCCTTTAATTAATATTTAATACCACGTGTAAACTTATGACACGTGTCAATACATCATTGGACGCAAAATTTCGAGGTGTTACAAGCCCCACTCCTGAGTCCGCCGAGTGGACCATGTGGTGACTAAGTGCCCGACGCACAAATCCGCTAGGTTTGAGTCTTCCTGCATCACTTCACACATATCATTGGCTTTGCAACCTAATGGTGATCTCTTTTCCTTACTGCTACATACCAGGGACTTTTTACATACAGACATACTTTAAAGGTTTATACATACTCACATACACATGAACTCGCTAATCTTTTGTTCATTTTTCAAATTACATGTATTTCAGGAAACTAAGGGATCTGGCAAGTGTCTGCATTTGTGTCAAGCTGCGTACTAAATAAAGATGTCATCCATGGTCTTTGAGTTTGGTTGGTGTGTCTTACTCCTGGACGAGACACGTCTTTCAAAACCTTGGTGTTATTCAATATCTTTTAATGAGTCTTTTATGAACTCATAAGTAATTTGTACGATTTGTAAAACTTGAAGTTGAAGTCTACACTTTTAAAACAATGTTGTTATGTATTAAAGTTATTTATTGGATAACAAACCTATGGTTTTATCATATAGCATTGTTATGATTGATTTCTATGGTATTAAGAAGTCACACCAATAAACCCACGCTTCCGCAAAAGTCAGGGTGTGACAATTTGTAGGTTAGGGGTTCATTCATCACATTGTTCTTTCAACCACTTGTATGATAGTTAAAACAAGTTCAACTTAATGACCTTGATTAACCACTTGTAGGACAAAATTTAACAATTTTCAAGAATACCAATACCACTTGTAGACCGAAATATCACAGATGTGAATTTCTCAAGAAAGATTTCGATTCCTACTCCACGATTACCAACTTGGGAGCTCTGGCAAATCCGGAGTTTAGTCATGACAGGTTCTATCCCAGTTACTAACCTGGGATGACCCATCTCCATCTGGTTTCTTTGTTTTCTTTTCATAAAATTCCTTTACCCCTTTGACCTTTCCTTTAATCATTTTTCCAAAAATATTTTGAACCTTGGAGTTAAAGGCTTTTTCAACATCAAATTCTTTCTTTTCAGAAAAAAATTGATTGTAAATTTTCAACCCGCAATGGTGGAAAATTTTCATCATCCAATAGCGGAACTGACTTTTCACCTTTTATCTCATCCCGTGACTCCTCTGACTTTGACGAGTCAGATTCATAGCCAGAACTATAATCTGTTTACTTAACAAACCACCTTTGATTGTTAAGATTCGCTCTTCTTTTGTAAAACCGTTTTGACCTTTCACCAACTTCAAAAGTAGAATTTTTAAACATTTTGAATTTTTCAGTTGGTGGTTCAATATCAACAACTTTTTCTTTGAGATTGAGTTTTTCAGAGACTCCCTGTTTTGGATTGGTTGCCGTTGGACAATTCACGACAATGTGACCAACTTTGTTGCATTTATAAAAGGTTCTCTTTTCCTTCTTCTGAACAATTTTGTTCTTCAGTCCTTCTTGCTTCTTAGCAAGGAATTCTTTGTTTGATTGCTTCCAGAATGAACTTTTTTCTTCTTCCTCTGAGCTTGCTCCTGAAACAAATACAGTTTTTGGTTTATAAGTTTTCTCATTTTATGATTTTCTGGTGCAATAAAACCTAATCCTTTCTTTTTTAAATTACCGTTATGGTTTGGTTTCTTTTGAAAACCAGAACCAGAACTTTAACCCTTTTTCTTGTTTAACCTTTGTTGAACTCTTGAGGTGTATTTTTTAGGTTTTTTCAAAAAGATTTACATCTTTTATTTCAGAAATATTAATTTCTGTTAGTTTGAAAACCTTGTTAATCATTTCAGTTCTGACACCTCTTATTGGAAATTCCTCATCAGAATATAATTTGTCTGAATCATTCAAATTATTTTTTGATATCAGGAATTCTTTATTGTAAACCCTTTTGCCCTTTTTGACAATTTGACTTGAAATGTCGGACTCAGACTTTGACTCCTCTGTTTCATCTTTATCCAACACATGATCCACCACTTTCTTCATCAATTGAGATTGTTGATCAGTGTCAAATGCAGTGAAAGTAACATCAATGTTGTCTGGCAAATTATCTGAATGCTCAGATTCCCACCGTAAGTTGGTTGCCTTTTTGACTCTTTCTGAATTTGGATTTCATGGAGAATATCCATTTTCAAGCGGGGGTGGACACTTGTTATAACTGACACTTTGTTTCTTACCAGAATCCTTCACTTCAGTATCTACTTTTGTTTCAGAATTCTTCTCTTCAGATGTTTCTTCTTCGAATGCCTTCATACCTTCCACTGTAGGGTAAATCCTGTCAATTACATAAGATGCATATGAGTAACTTCTTAATAATCTTTCAACTCTTTCAGTTTCTATTCTTTGGATTCTAATTTTGTTCAAGTTCTACACATTTATCAATGTAATAATTGATGCCTGACTGCTTAGACATGAACGCTCCTTGAAGTGTCTTCAAAGCAGTTGCTTGTTCACTACTTGATTTATTGTATTGATTCATAGCTTTGTTCAGAACATCATATGATTCTTTCAACCTGTTCATGTTGTGAATCAACTCGCTGTTTTGTTTTTTCACAGTCTCACAATTTTCACGAATTTCAGGTGTCTTTTCTGCAATAGCTTCCTCTCAACCTTGAAAGCCGGAACTTCTTTAACCTTTATCACTCGGACTTCTTCATCATCATGTTTAACTTTCATTCTTTCTGCATCTCTTTCGGCTAAACATTTTAAATGCTCTTTCCTTTTTTCTGCCCAATAATCATCATCACAATCATCTTGTTTTTTAACCTCCTTCTTTTTTTCCATTCGAGCCTTTTCAGCATCTCTCTCAGCTAGATATTTTAAATGTTCTTTCATACTATTTGCCCAATAATCATCATCACTATCTTTAACAACTTGAGCAACAAACGCTTTATCCTTTAAGAATTCTTTATTAGGACAATAATTGTCCTAGCTAAAACCTTCTGGCAATCTCTCATCATCTTGATCTATCAGACATACTTTACTATCAGCTGAAATATATTTGTCCTAACTGAATGCTTTTGACGATCTTTCATCATCTTGGTTCACCATACAAGCTCTCTTTGATGACTCTTCTATCGCCTTCTTAGCATGTGCAATTTGTGGTTCTTGTTGTTGATACGGTTGTTGAGCAACTTGATGATAAATTTCTTTCCGATAGTAATCATTGTTGCCAAACGGGTTTTGAGCTCCACTTACTTCATGATTTGTACATTCTCTCTTGAAATGCCCTTTTTCCTTGCAACGAAAACAAGTAACTTTAGATTTATCAAATCCTAAAGTAGAAACATTAGCATCACGGAAATCATCTCTTCCCGTAATCTGTTTAAACTTTTCAGCACTCCTCAACACACTAGCCAAACACCACTTTATATCCATTAACTCCATTTCTTCAGCATCAATTTAATCGTAATCCTCTTTTGTCAACATTGGATTTCCGATCCTTCCTGCAACTAAACTCCCATAGGACTCTAACACAGTCACCAACAAAGACATATGACTTTTGGCTACTTCTTCAGAATAATTTTGATCATTCTCAAGATTTAAAGCAATGTTGCATTGAAGTACTTTGCTACTCTTTGTTGCTGAAAAATTTGGATCGAACGATGGATATGAAGAGAATCCAGTTTTGCTACTAGATCCTTGAGATGAATATCCAGAAGAACTTTTTGCATTAAAAGCAGTTTCAATCTTTGGTGCAATGATGGTCTTATCACTAGTACCTCCTTTGTGATACAGACCAATGTCTTGTTCACAATCATAATTCTTCATTCTCGCTATCTTTCGTTGTTCCATCTCTTGCGCTTCGAGTTGTTCAATAAATGTGCTCAGCGTTAGATTGTCAAATTCAGGTTTGTTTTTCAACATCATAAGATACGTGCCCTAGACATCTTGTGGCAACGCATCGGCCAACTTTTCAATCCATTCTTCATTTTCTTTATTGATGTTCAATCTCTTCATGTTCATCACCAAATTGCAATATCTTTCTATGATCTGTTTGGTGCTTTCAGTTTTTAATCCACGGAATAGATCGAACTCTTTCTTCAAAAGCGACATTTTGTTCTTGATCATCTCTTTACTCCCAACAAACTTCGATTTCAGTTCTTTCCATATTGAATGTGAACTTCCGTTGTGTTGTAGTAAAATCAAGATTTCTTCTTTGATAGCTTGCTGCAAGAGACTAACCATCATTTTTTCACTTTTGTAATTCTTTTTCTCATCAGCACTTAAATCTTTAATTTCAACCTTCTCTCCACTGTCCTTAACTGGTCTAACATATCGATATTCAATACATTCCCATGCATCTAGGTAATATGCTTGAACTCAGTTTTCAAAACGTTCTGCCCATCCACTATACTCCTCAATACTCATGAGCTTAGGCGGTTTTTGCGTGGTACCCGTTTCATTTTCTAGCAACGTACTCTGAGTCAGAGTCATCGGAGAAGCAAATGCATTCAAACGAAATGGATGATGTTTCACACGAAATAAGACTTTCAAGTGAAATGAATTGTCTTTCACATGAAATGACCTGCTCAAACGAAATGAACTCTCACACGAAATGGATTCTGGTGCGAAATGAAAACTATTTCGTGCGAAATGAAAAATTGATTTCGTGCGAAATGAAAAGTTGATTTCGTGCAAAATGATAACAACCTCAAATGAAATGGCACTGTTCAAGCGAAATAAGACACCATTTCAGGCGAAATGCTGCTGACATCATCCAATCGGCCAGTGTTCGATAAAATTGAACAAGTTTTACTTCGAATTAAGGTCTGATTCTTTCAAGGGTTTGTTAAAACACAGTTTCACATGTTATATGTGAAATTCAAGCCATTTTAACCGTGAAATCTTGTTAATTTTGAAAAAGAAGGTGTAGAAGATAGAATTTTGATGAAATCAAGCTGAATTTGGTAAGAACTCTTCTCCTGAGCTCTGATACACTTGTAGGATCGTTTGCACGACCAAATGAGTCGTTCAGAAGAGTTCTAATCAATACGAGAGGCGGAAACAGACGTATCGACTTAGGAACAGCTTGATATTCACTCTAATTGTCTTGTTTATTGATAAAACAGTGTTTTACAGCCTGGAGACACTTCGGCAGCACCTCGGTACCGGAATCACAAAGTTACAAATGAAGGTCTCAAGGCTACTATTTATAGGTAAGCCATTCCGCACGAAATGCTTCACACAAAATGGCCAGGTCCATTTCGTACAAAATGGATGTTCCATTTTATGCGAAATGGCCACATCACCATTTCGTGCGAAATGGTCAAAACCTACATGTTTCTCGTATTTCTCGTACAATGTGCCCTGATCTATCTAGGTAATTACAAGACTCGATACAAGACGAAGTCGATAGACATATGCACCACCAAATTTCACAAACAAATCTCACTTTCCCACCGTGAAATCCTCTTATTTGGGTTGTTCTAAGATGATGTCATCATGGAGTTCTTATGAACATTGAAGTGTGACCTCATCTCATCAAGAATGGTTGGAGCTAATGGATTTCTACATGTTTAAACACTGATTTAATCATAATCTAAACATTTTCCAACTGATTTCCACTTTTCTTCAACAATTTTCACTTTTCATTCAAAAACCGTTAGAATCTGGACTCGTTCGGACTCTTCAGCCATCCCCTAGTGGAGAACCGGGCTGAGAATGGATTTCTAACAATGAGATGACTGACTCACAGGTTGAATATGAAACTCCATCAAGAACAGTTGGCTCTGATCAAACGAGGTGATTCGCGTCCTATCGGACGACTTAGATTTGATGTGATTTTCGTTGTTTAACACGTTCACATACCATCTCTGTTAAACCGCAAACATTTCTATACTTAACTGATTTTACAAGTTTCAAACAAAAAGTTGCTTGATTGAATTGCCATCCGATCGGACCACCATCCGATCGAACGACAATCCGGTCAGGTGACAGCCTATTTTCTTCAAGTTCAACGCTTAATCAATTTGTGCAAAACATCAAGGAAGGTCAGTTTCCAACCGAATAGTCATCCGATCGGATGACTATCCGATCGAATGACTATCCGGACGGGGGACTTAATTCTTTGCCACCTTCCACTAAAGCGAATTGCCATCCCGAACGGCCATCTGTCTGGATGACCATCCGATCGAATGACTTTATTTATACTACAACGAAAACTTCAAAAGTTCAACATTTCACAAACACACCTCCCTCAGTCGAATGACCATCCGACCGAACGATCATCTTCCGGATGACCATCCATCCGGATGGCCATCCGATCGAATCACCATTCGATCACTTATCCCACCGACACGCTATTTCACGCACTGTTCAACGCTTATACTGTCGTACTATGATCAGACTAATCTCTCAAGCGCTCCCTTCAATCCAAGCTTGTGTTTATTTATTAAACACGAATAGTGAGTATACTCGATCCCTTTTTGCTTAACGCACTTTTGGGTGTTACATACGTTACTTATATCAAATCACATCGACACACAATGCAACTACTTTTATACGCTGACCACTCTGCATGTTATACGTGTTATTCGATGAACGCTTGTATGTTATGTTTACACAGTGATTGTTGCCTGACACCTTAGCAATGATAGTACTGTAGTTTGGACTCAGCACCTTTCGTGGACAGGGGTTGTTAAGGGTATTTCTTCTCGTGTCACAGTAGTGATATGTGTTACGCATTCTATAACTCGCAGTCATGTTTATGCATATGTCACTGTCGATAGCTTACTTGCTTCACACAACTACGTGTTACATGCTGGTTATGCGTAAATCGCTTTTTGCTACTATATATATGCTATTAAACTTGTATGCTCACCTTTACACTATGTGTATTGACCTATTTTAATGTATGTGACAAGTGTTTAAGATGCTAGGGTTGCTGGACTTTTGTGGAATCAAGTTAGGTGGTCTAGAAACCCACGAGATAATTTATGAGTTATCGGAACAGTTTTTATTTGTCTTTGAGAACAATTTGTCTGTAATAACTATTTTTTACTTTATCTGTTAGTAGTATGGGATATTAACGTTAAGGGTTTGGTAATATATTAGTTGTTATGGAATCTCTTGGACAACTGTTTTGCCCAGTGCCTCACCCCAATGTTTCCGCCATCGGTTGGGGTGTGACACCACGAGAGAGAAAGAGGTATGAGCTCTGATTTTTGAAGGATAGAGAGAGAAAGAGACCTGATATACCACCTCGATTATCCATATATGTCAGTTAAGTTATTTTACAAACATACCCCTCAATTATCCACACATCCTTAATGAGGTGTCCATTCTTGATTGGTTAATATTGGTTCCTACGATTCTCGCAACTAGGGGTGGTTTTCATTTGAACTGATCCCTATATATATAGGGTCAGGATTTAGGGAAAACGCTGAAAGGTGTGAGAACAGTGAGAACACTTATGGATCGTCCGATCAAAACAATCTATGGTGCGGTAGCATTTTCGTAAATAATATTAATTTTATTAAGTGGACGCGCTTCATTAAGGGTAAAAAGGTCTTTTACTGCTCAAATTCAAAACGCCATTCAAAACAAATGTAACGCCATTAACACAAAATGCCAAAGCTTCGTGATAAAACGTGTTGCAGATTACAGGTAGAAGAAACAAACAGTATTTGAAATTCAATTATTAACATTTATTAGAAGAAATTCCCTCCTAAATTACGCGCTAAAAACATCATTATATAAACGACGTTAACATCGCTTCCATAATCACTTCCATCCATCATTCTAAAAACATCTTTTACCAAAACGCCAAGTTTCAGTCCCTGGTCCTTTTATTCTTCATATATGCTTCATTTTAAGCATATTTGGCCCCTATAGTTAGTTTTTAAGTATCTTGGGATTTATAACAAACATCGTTAGGCTCCCGTTCAGTTAAGAGATCACCCGAAGGCTCTAGTTTCTCTCGTTGATGCTTTTAATCCTTTTTCTTGAAATCTTGCACAAATATCATAAAATGATATCGAAACTTATCGTAATTAATGTCAAGCATTCTCAGAAGTATAATTGGAAATTACGAAGCCCCGAGTTTGTTAAAAGGTCACTCAGAGGTAAGAATTAACATGTTGACACATTTAACCCCTTCGTCTGGTAAACTTTCAATTGTTTTCACAAATGGCTTCTCACGCCCTATAATTCACTTGTTTGAGAATACGAACATCGTGTAAGGTCAATCAGAGGCATAAGTTTAGCATGTTGACACTTTTAGTCCCTCCGCATACATGTTTTCACTGTTTGTCAACTTTAGTACTTCAAAGTCAACTTATTATACATTTAGGGTTTATGACACATGTCTTCGCATTAGTGGACATGATTTTGCGAGGTGTTACATCCTCACCCCCTTAAAAGAAATCTCGACCTCGAGATTTACTTAAATAAATGAGGGTACTTTTGTCGCATAGTGGATTCAACCTCCCACGTATATTCCGGGCCTCTACGGGCATCCTATTTCACTTTCACAATTGGTACATGCTTCCTTCAAAGCTTTTTAACTTGTTGATCCTCAATCGATATAGGCTTTTCAACAAACCTCAGGCTTTCATTTATCTGCACATCTTTATGAGACATTGCTAGCGATTCATCAGCTAGACATTTCTTTAGGTTGCAGATGTGGAACACGTTGTGAATTCCACTAAGTTCTTCAGGTAAGTTCAGCTTATAGGCCACACTGCCAACACACTCGATGATCTTGAATGGTCCAATGTATCTTGGGCTTAGCTTGCCCTTTTTACCAAAACGCATTACCCCTTTCCATGGTTATACCTTTAGTAACACTTTGTCTCCTACCTCGAATTTTAGAGGCATGCGCCTTTATCTGCGTAGCTCTTCTGCCTGTCTCTGGCAGCTTTTAGATGATCATGGATCTGAACAATCTTGTCTGTCGTCTCAAGGACTATCTCAGGTCCTGATAGTTGGGCCTCCCAAACTTCTGCCCAACAGAAGGGTGTTCTGCATTTTCTTCCATATAAAGCCTCAAAAGGTGCAGCCTGAATGCTGGTATGGCAACTGTTGTTATAAGAGAACTCCATCAGGGGAAGATGATCATCCCAACTTCCACCTAAATCAATAACACATGCACAAAGCATGTCTTCAAGCGTTTGAATTGTACGCTCACTTTGTCCATCCGTCTGAGGGTGGTACGCAGTACTGAAATTCAAACGAGTGCCTAAGGATTGTTGGAAACTTTTCCAAAAATGAGAAGTGTGTCTAGTATCTCTATCGGATACAATAGATACTGGCACTCCATGTAGTGATACAATCTTGTCCACATATAATTGGGCTAGTTTATCGGAGTTATGAGTCTCCTTGATGGGTAAGAAATGAGCCTACTTAGTGAGTCTGTCAACTATGATCCATATTATATCATTTCCATGTCTTGTCTTAGGTAACTTGGTGATAAAATCCATGGTTACCATCTCTCACTTTCATGTGGGAAGTTCTAGTTGTTGAAGTAATCCTGACGGCTTTTGATATTCGGCTTTAACTTGTGAGCACGTCAGACATTTAGCTACGTCTGTGGCTATAGATTTCTTCAAACCCATCCACCAATAATTTGCCTTTAAGTCTTGGTGTATTTTGTCACTTCCAGGGTGGACTGAGTATTTGGAATTATGAGCTTCCTGGAGATTACATCTCTAAGCCCTCCATGAATTGGAACCCAGATTCGACCATTCAATCTGAGGAGTCCATCATTCCCAGGTGACAACCGATCAATAGTTGTACCTAATCTTTCTTCTGAAAGGTTTGCTTCTAATACAACTTCTTTCTGTGCTGCTAACAGTTTTTCATTTAATCTGTTCTTAAATTCAATACTCTTAGCATTAATCTGTATTGGTTTGACTTTTTCTTTTCTGGTTAATGTATCTGCGACTACATTCGCCTTGCCAGGATGGTAGCGAATCTCACAATCATAATCGTTTAAAGTTTCCATCCAACGGCGTTGTATCATTTTGAGATCTTTCTGGCTAAACAAGTTTTGGAGACTTTTGTGATCTGAGTATATTACACATTTAGTTCCATACAGGTAATGTCTCCATAGTTTTAGTGAAAATACAACGGCACCCAATTCCAAGTCGTGGGTGGTGTAATTCTTTTCATGCACCTTCAGTTGTCGTGATGTGTAGGCAATCACCTTGCCTCTTTGCATAAACACACAGCCCATGCTAGTGTGCGAAGCATCACAGTAGACAACGAATTCTTCTATTCCTTCAGGCAATGTTAACACAGGAGCATTTCTCAGCTTTTGTTTGAGAATCTCGAAAGACTCCTGCTGTTTAGGACCCCAATTAAAATTTACATTCTTGCGGGTCAAGGTAGTTAGAGGTGCAGCTATCCTTCAAAAGTTTTCAATATATCTTCTATAGTATCCTGCTAATCCCAAAAAGCTACGAATTTCAGTAGGTGTTATAGGTGCTTCCCAGTTCATGATTGCTTCTATTTTGGCAGGATCCACCTGGATACCACACTTACTTACAACATGTCCAAGAAATTGGACTTCGCGAAGCCAAAATTCGCAATTAGAGAATTTAGCTTAAAGCTTCTCCTATTATAGAAGTTTTAGGATACACCGGAGATGTTTCTCGTGATCGGCTTGATTATGGGAATAAATAAGTAAATCATCAATGAAGACAATGACAAACTTATCCAGGTACGGTTTGCAGACTCGATTCATGAGATCCATGAATGTTGCAGGGGCATTAGTGAGCCCGAAAGGCATCACTAAGAACTCAAAGTGACCATACCTCATTCTGAATGCAGTTTTAGGTACATCTTCAGTCTTAACTTTAAGTTGATGATACCCCGACCTTAGATCAATCTTCGAGAAGAATCTTGCCCCTTGTAGCTGATCAAACAGATCATCGATCCTGGGCAATGGATAGCGGTTCTTGATTATTACTTTGTTCAACACGCAGTAATTAATGCACAGACGCATTGAACCATCCTTTTTCTTCACAAAGAAAATGGGTGCTCCCCAAGGTGACGAGCTTGGTTGAATAAAACCCTTTTCCTAAAGTTCATCTAACTGGGTTCTCAGCTACTTCATCTCGGTTGGTGCCAAACGGTAAGGAGCTCGTGCGACTGGTGCTGCCCCCAGTATAATATCGATTCTAAACTCTACTTGCCTCTCGATAAGTAATCTAGGTAGTTCCTCAGGGAAGACTTCTGGGTATTCTGAGATGATTGGAATATCTTCTATTTTGGGCTTCGGCACGTCTACTGTTACTTGTGCCATGTAAATGACACAGCCGTTCTTCAAACATTTCGATACCTTAAGCATAGACACATGATAAGGCAATCCATAGTGCGTATCTCCTTGAATAGTGATTGATTCACCAGATGGGGTTTTGATGTTAACTTGTTTCTTATCACAGGCGATTTGGGCTTGGTTAAGGGATAACCAATCCATGCCTATAACTATATCAAACCCCGCTAATTTCATTGGCAGTAAATATAACGGAATAGAATAATTCTTAATGGATATAAAACATCCATCAAGAATTGTCAAAGCAGTTTCTAAGGTACCGACAGCTAGTTCTACCTCATATTTAATGTCTAGAGTCTTAATAGGCAGATTTAACAATTTACTAAATTTAATGTCTACAAAGGACTTATCTGCACCTGAATCAAATAAAACTCTAGCATTAATATCGTTTATGAGGAAAGTACCTGTTATAACGTTGTCGTGTTGCACTCCTTCCCTGGCATTCATCTGAAACACTCTGGCATTTGTTTTCTTTGCCTCTTCAGGCTTCTTTGCATTTTTTGGGCAATTTGTCTTGATATGCCCTTTTTCATTGCAACCATAATAGGTTGCATTCTTTAGATCCTTACACTCCAATGTTTTGTGCCCCTTTCTTTTGCAGATTCCACAGGGCTTGGCCTGCAGATCTATGGTGCACTTCCCAAAATGATTCCTTTTGCAGTTCTTGCACAAGGGCTTTTCATCCGACTGATTAGGGTTTTTCTTGGACCCAAAGTTACCTTTCTTTCTCTTATCTGAGCGGTGTGAGTTATCATTTTCTCTCTTTCTCTTTCCTTCATCTGTAGTCTTTACAGACCTATTTCTGACGATATCCAGTGTCAGGGATAGAGACAGATCCACTGCTGACCTGTAGGTGGCAGGCTTTGAAGCCTTGACATGTCCTTTTACCTCGGGGGCCAAGCCACCTATAAACACGCTATGCGCTTTGGTTCTAGAGTTACCAAATAAGGCACAATTCTGCACATGGAGTTGAAGCTAGTAACATATGCTCGACAATCTAGGTTCTTCATGACCAGAGTCAGGAAGTCTGCTTCAACTTTCTCCACTTCATGTTGCGGGCAGAAGGTTTCTTTCATCAATTCTACAAGCTTAACCCATGATAGGTTGTAGAGTGGAATTTTTCCCAAGGCCTGTATTAGTGCCCTCCACCAAACTAGGGCATCACCTTTAAAGGACTGGGAAACAAACTTAACAACATCCTCCTTGGCACACCCACTTATGTCAAAGTGTTTCCATCTCATCAAGCCATTTCATACAGTCTATAGCATCTTTTTCACAAGTAAAGTCTCTTGGCTTGCAAGAGACAAAGTACTTGTAGGAACAAGTTTTGAAACGTGGTTCCTGGTCAAACACTATCTTCTTGGGTGGTTGAGTGTTTTGATTTGATAAATGTACATATTCATCCTTCTTTAATGTATGCGGTTTGGAATGAGACTTAGAATGGGACACAGAATGAGATTTGGAGCGAGTAGCACTCGACTCCCAGAATACTCAGCCTACAGCTTTAGTTACTGCTGTATATATGGTGTCATTATTCCTGTCAGCTGGGTGACTATGTGCCTCATCCGAGTTAGCCATGGAGAAGCTTGAATGCTATATATCAAGTGACAACAACTTATTTAGTGGTCGTATATTGAATCATCATATTCGATGATTAACTAATCGTGGTATAAATAAACCAGATAGGTTAATAGGTTTAATCATTTTTGAAGAATGTTTATTTGAATTTTTATTATAGTTAGCCTACGTTATAAAGATAAATCAAAAGCATTTAAATGGTACAAAAAGGCCTTGTCACTTGGACAATTTAAAATATAAGCCATGAATTTATTGGATCGAGGGCATTAAGGTTTGAACATAGTTCTTCACCTTTTGATAGAGAGTAGTAGACTACTACTGTTGTTGTTATGAAAATGGTATAGGGTGGCCCGTAGTCAAAACAATAACATCACCAATGGATGCTTTAATATGATCATCTTATTTGACGATATCAACCATGATTCACATTGATCATTTAGGCTATATAAAGACTTGAAAGAATCCAACTATTTTGATGACTAGTGTGGTTTCTCAAGCCACATTTGTCTGGAGTGTTAACATGTTCTGGATGTTAACAAGGACTTATTATCTTAAGAGAGTTTTACCATCATAGCCATGTTCATATTGACATATTGGCTAGGTTATACCATTAAGAAGGTCTTTTGGTATTTACTGGCAGACCAATTAGAAATTGAAATGATTATTTGGTCATTGATGTAATGAATATATATGTATAATAAAAATGTAAATTCCAAAAGAAAATTTTCATTAATAGTACTAAGGACTACAAAAACTGCCCTAAACGGGTCTTTTAAATAAGATAGATTGTCCACGTAGGGACTAAAAGAAAAACAAGTCCTCGCAGGGACTGATACTTAAAAGAAATGTCCACGCAGGGATTTAATTTAAATGACAAATACAAAATAAAAGTAAAGGATCTTCAATCGTCATCCTTCTTTCCCTTGATAAATTTTGCAAGACCCTTAAGAAACTTATGGGTCTTTCTTTCACGTCTTTCCACCCTACGTTCAACATCTTGCACCCTTTGCAAGATTTGTTGTTGTTGTTGTTGTTGTTGTTGTTGTTTGGGGTGGAGGTTGAGGTTGTGGCTGTGGCTGTGGTTGAGGCGGGGGGTATTAATACCCATAAGCAGGATACCCAGTTGGGTATGCAGGTGGGAAAGGTGAAGGATAGAGAGTGTTATAATTGAATGCCTCGACATATCGGTCGTAGGCAGGTGGTTGGTAGTTATAACCTGTAGAAGCTTGTGGCTCGAACGGGTTACACCCAGTTGTATTTGGGTAAGCAGGAATTGGATTTTAAAAACCCATCGGGGGTGGTGGTGGTGCAAAGGTGGCCGGAGTAATGTCGATTTCGGGCATAGCATTTGAAGGTCCACCCATTTATGGATCTTCATAAATGGGAGGATAGTTGCTAGAAGCTTGAGGGGTGCTAAATCATGGACCCCCTCACACGGACATACGTGCGTTTCTTCTCCGCCTTGGTGGTTCTGGTGGCAACGGAGGTTGTTCTTGTGCTGGTGGTGGCAGTGGTGTGACCGCTTGAAAGTACGGCTCCTCAAAGGGAGTCTGTTGCGGTGGTGTGTTGTGGTGGGAAGGAGTGAATTCAAATTTCCACTGCCCAAACTATTCTTGAAATTCATCGGGACCTCGGTAAGGAGATCCCGCAAAAGAAAAACCACTTGAAATATCAATGGGATGCGTGGGCGTCCCAGATGGTGGCATTGCTGGATCTGGATCTTTGTCCACATCCATATCTTCAGGGAAGTGATCTTCTGGACCCAACAGGTTATGACCTGCTGGTGCTTTTATATAATCGTTAGGGTGGAAGTGACCCTGGGAATGGGAGTGGTGAGAAGAATGGTGGGAATGGTGTGAATGCAGTGAGTGCTGCGAATGGTGGGAGTTTTGGGGCTCTTCTAGTTGCTGTGGCCCAAAGGAATGATGGTAGGAGGGCGAAGTGCTTAGTGAGACACATTATGGTGATAAACAATATATGGTTTGGTTTAGATGCCAAAAGGGAAAACCAAGAATGGTTAAAAGAATAAACGGGTCATATGGGTCAAACGGTGATGATATCACCATTTGAAGTCGGTAATTAATATCTTGTCTTGTTAAGTGCCATACTTTTAGGTAAGCATAATGTATAGGCATGCATTGCCATGAATTAGCGAATAGAATCACAAAGTATTGATAACAGGTCATCGCTTTGACTTGCGCCACGTATGTGTAGAGAATTATACATTCGGTAAGGGCTTATGGTCCGACTAAAGAATGGTTTGGGAACTAACAAGTTCGGACCCAAACTTGTTAGTGCACAGTTTAGCATAGTGCACAGTTTTGCATAGTGCTCATTCAAAGCACAGTGCACAATTTAGCATAGTGCATAGGTTCATGCACAGTTTAGCATAGTGCATAGGTTCGTGCACAGTTTTGCATTATGCACACGTCAATGCACAGTGCACTGTTTAGTATAGTGCACATTTCAGTGCATAGTTTATCAGAGTGCACAGTTTTGCATATTACACAAGTCAATGCATAGTGCACTGTTTAGTATAGTGCACATTTCTGGGCACAGTTTAGCATAGTGCACAGGTTTGTGTATAGTGCACATGTTAATGCATAGTGCACTGTTTAGTATAGTGCACATTTTAGTGCACAGTTTAGCATAGTGCATATGTCAATGCATAGTGCACAGTTTAGCTTAGTGCACATGTCAGTGCACAATTTAGTATAGTGCACATGTCCACGCACAGTTTAGCATAGTGCAAATGTCAATGTACAATGCATAGTTTAGCATAGTGCACATTTCAGTGCACATTGCACAGTTTAGCATAGTGCACAGGTTCGTGCACAGTTTAGCATAATGTATAGGCAACTGCACAGTTTAGTAAGTGCACAGAGCATTAACGTGCACACGGGTAAAATGCACTTATTAGCTTACGCGACATGCGACGTCAGAAGGCGTTTCGGTTACCATATGTGACAAAACCTCAGTCGTTCAAAATATTTTCTTTTGTCATTTTCGATCCGTTAACAAAAAGGAAATATGAACACTAATTGTTTTTGGTGTTTATGACAGGTTTATACAAGGCCTTGTACTGTACGGATGATCAAGCACTTGAAAAACCGAACACTTTTAAACCACCACCTCCTTGGGAACATCTTCTCAAAAAAAAAAAAAAAATGATCACGCGTGACAAAGTTTTGTGTATAAAACTTTATTGTCATTGACTATAATTTAATTGTGTAATAACTCGTTAAGTCAGTTCGTCTGGGTTATCAGTTAACTCAGACGTGTAAGCTTTAAGTTTAGAAAGAAAATTTGGGACCTAATCTTACGAATATTTCAGATATTCGGTATAGAAACGAGATAGAGTGTTACATTATTTACCATTATGTCCTTTCTTTTTTTTTCACATTAAGTTTCATCTCAAATGATTTTTCCCTAAATATATATATATATATATATATATATATATATATATATATATATATATATATATATATATATATATGTATATATATATATATATATATAGGGTAAGGATAGTGTAAGAAGGGCCTAAAGTGTGAGAAGTATGAGAAGTGTATTATAACACTATATATAATACTATATAACACCATATAAACACCGTAAAACAATATGTAACACCATATAATACCATATAACACTATGTAACACTATATATCATTATATAACAAATATAACACTTTACATCTATCGTAGACATGCTATCAGACAACCTATAGTGTTATATTTGTTATATAATGATATATAGTGTTACAAAGTGTTATATGGTATTATATGGTGTTACATATTGTTATACGGTGTTTATATGGTGTTATATATTATTATATATAGTGTTATAATACACTTCTCTCACTTTGAGCACTTTTTACAGGATCCTCTACCTAAATATATATATATATATATATATATATATATATGGGAAGAGTAATATATATATATATATATATATATATATATAGGTAAAGAGTAATATATATATATATAGGTAAAGAGTATCGTACAAATCTCCTTATGGTACATTACGTACGATATAGTGAATTCGCATGTGTTAGCATGATGAAATCGCATGTGATAATTTTGATGAAATCACATGTTGGTTTTTTGTAACAATTTCGCATGTGGTATTTTTGATGAAATCGCATGTTAAAAACCAACATAAATTGTTACAAAAAAAGAACATGTGATTTCAATGCCGGAAGATGATCTGACGGCTGAGATTGTAGCGTACGTAATGTACGATAAGGGCATTTGTACGTTAACCTAACCCGTTATATATATATATATATATATATATATATATATATATATATATATATATATATATATATATATATATATATATATATATATATATATATATATATATGCATACACGGGGGAAGGTTCATTAGGGAACACTAAAAAAGTGGGGAACAGCGGGCAACCGACTCAAACGAACTCCGATTGAACTCATTCCAGCGGCGTTGGAACCGGCTTGTCGAACCCTAACTAAGATCTCTTAACCCTAAACCCTAAATCCTAACTCCTAAATTCTAAACCCTAAAGCTAAAAAATAAGGCTAAAACCAAAGCTAAACTGTAAAATTTAAACTATAAACCCTAAAGGCTAGACCTAAAGCTAAACCCTAAAGCTAAATCCTAAAAGCCAAACCCTAATATATTTAGGGTTTAGGGTTAAGAGATCATTGTTAGGGTTCGACGAGCCGGTTCCAACGCCGCTGGAATGAGTCCAATCGGAGTTCGTTTGAGTCGGTTCCCCACTCTTTTAGTGTTCCCCAATTAACCTCACACTACACACACACACACACACATATATATATATATATATATAGGACAAAGATCCGTTAGAAACCACCCTTTATTGCGAGAACCAATGTGAACACAACCAAAAATACCTAAAAATAGCTAAAAAACACATAAATTTTTTTTTAATATTTTTATAAAAAAATCGCTACTTTTAGTAGCAAAAAAAAAAAAAATTTGGCTACTAAAAGTAGCGATTTAACTTAAAAATATTAAAAAAAAAATTAATTTTTTTTAGATTTTTTTAGGTTTTTTGGGGGTTTAGTTTTTAGCATTTTAGCTTGGGAGGGGGGGTGGGGGGTTAGGTTTTAGGGGGGGGGATGGTGGGGTTATGTTTTTTTAGGTTTTTTTGAGGTTTTAGTTTTTAGCATTTAGCTTGGGGGGGGGGGGGGTTAGGTTTTTTTTAGGGGGGTCGGGGGGTTTAGGTTTGGGGGGGGGGGGTAGGTTTTTTTAGGTTTTTTTTAGCTATTTTAGGTTGTGTTCACATTGGTTCTCGCGTTTCTCGCAATAAAGGTGGTTGTCGCATGAACCTTACCCTATATGTGTGTGTGTGTGTGTGTGTGTGTGTGTTAGGGTTCATTTGAGATCCACTCTTATTGCGAGAACCATGAGAACTAATGTGTGACAACTTGTAATTTTGAGGTTAGAACCATGCACCGTTCTCGTTTATTCTATTTAGGCTTATTACATTGCGAGTAATTTAAATGCTAACTATGTGTATATATTTAACGATGATCCGGATAACGTAGGGTAATTATATATGTCGATTTATATATTCTGTAATGCGTTAGCGCGACCCGAACTTAAAACCCTCATGGGGTACCAAACCCAAACCAAATCCCAAGACCCATTATGTGTTTTATTATATGCATGTGTGATATGTGTGAATTTAAAAAAAAAATAGCAAACCCTAATTCCCCCTCCCCCACGTACGACGACACCCCCCTCCTTCAATCGACTCCTCCTTCTCGACTTCTATTTATCTTCGCAATCAAGTTCGACCGGCCATCAAACTCGCTAGGTATCGCCTATTGATTTCGTTTGATTATAATCCTAGATGATATATGCATGTTGTTCGGTTGTTAATTCGGGATATTGGCTGCGTTTTTTATATATTTGAAATTATGTTGATTATTGTGATTGCTTGTAATGTAGGATTGCTAGCAATGATTGTTGTTGATGTAATGATTGATTATAGTTTCGGTTGGTCGTTAGGGTTTTGTGTATGAGTTGGATCTTGTGGGTTTTGACGAATTAATTGATACATGAGTTAATATAGAACGATAACCTGTTGTAAGTGATGTTTAGATATCGTTGTTATTCCCTGAGTTGATGTATTATGCCGTTAGAAACTCGTTTTGTGTCGTTAAAAGCTGTAAACAGAATCTGTTCAACGATGTCAGCCAACTTTAGTTGGCTGTAACGGGGTCATAATTTAACGAAATCTAGATTTTCTTGAGTCTATAACGTGTCATTTCGAAATATGCTTCTAATGGCGTTGGAATCGTGATTTTTGGACATCGTTTGTTATTTTAAATAAATTATTTTGGTTTAGCAACTTAAGCTGCGTTTTTCTGCAGATTTTGTTATGTTTTAAGTCATAACTTGACGAATACTTGGAGTTAGACCACGAAATTTATGCTGTAGATGGTTTTAAGTGTCGCTGCAAATCTCCATCTGGAATTTCATCAATCGGATAACCGAGGATTTTTAAATGAAGTTTTTCGAGAGCTGCAGTCAGAAAGTCAGAAAGTGAGGATTTTTAACCTCTAAAAATTTAACACAAAACCAACCCCTCCGAGGGGCATGTCACATAAAAAGATCGTAATTTTTGAAATCTCGTAAGTACGGTAAACGGACACCCCAAAACAGTCCATTTTCAGTAAATTGAGTGATGCATGTGACAACCCGAACCCTCAAGGTTAGTATTCGTCTAATTCAGTGACCATTGGTTCAGTGTTTCAGTGTTATATTTTTATATACGTCATAATCTGCACTATAGTTGGTTGATGCGCTAAATTTGTTAAACGTGTTTATTAATTCTATGTCACAATCTGCGTTATAGTTGGATGTAAGATGCGTTAAACGTGTTATATGCGTGTTTGACTACTTGTGACACAATGATGTATTCTTATGTGCATAGTAGAGTTAGTATTTGCATTTGTGTTATTCTAGGCTAGTCATGTAATCGCACATCTTGTGTCTTGGTACTTGGCCCATACGTACACCCTCCTAATTGAACCCAATCGGCCCAAGCCCAATTCTTGTATACTTAGCCCATACGTACACCCTCCTAGTTGAACCCAACCGGCCCAAGCCCAATTCTCGTATTGTGCGCATACATGTAAACTACGTAGTTGTATGTTGTGATTTTTGGGAAACACAAGAAACCCTAGTTCCTCCTACTCTTTCCCTACACCTCGACGGCAGTTTCTTTGAGACGACCCCCTCCCTTCGAAGTTCTTTCTCCATTCAGGTATGTCTCCTACAATTCTGTGGTTGATATCCATGTGTTGGTTGTGATTGTAAGTAGTTGTTCATGGTTATGTGGATTGTTGCTAGTTAATATAAGATTAATACGAGATCAATAAATGGTCATAGATGGTCTGTAAACTGGGTTGAATGATTACCGATTATTGGATTGATATTGAGCAATTGGCATGAGCAAATTGTATGTTGTCCTGTTGATGATCAAACTGTTTGTATTAGTCAGATGTTAAGGTGCACGATAGGTATTAGGCAGACCAGTGAAGGAAGATCGTGATTATTGTTAGGGCAGCGACAGGAAACATGACTTCCCACGATGAACCGAGTCCGACGAAACACCAGTGTTTCGTCAACTATAGCTCGACAACAAAAAAAAGAAGTCTTTCGTCACACCTGACCTCGGCGAAACATATGTTTTTCGTCATAAAGGGTGTTTCGCCGAGAAGCTTGCATGAACCAAACTGTGTGATGACGTACATACTTGATGTTAACTTGATTGGGTCATGAGCATGTAGGTTAGTTTAGGGTGATAGGCAAATCAAAATAGCTTAAACTAACAAACTGGTTCTAGAAATAAATCATGTGATCGACTCAATTGAAACATGAAATAATGATAAAAGGAAAGCACTTGATGGCTAAGGAAATGGTTGTAGTATGTAAACTTGATGATGAAACTAATGAGATGATTGAGTTAAATGAACGGATGTAAATGTTGTAATTGATTTCGTGATTTACGGTTTAGAGAAACCGATCGCACACTTTCACAAACGTTGCACACTTATTTGGATTGCTAGAACCGGATTGGGCCGATTGGGCCAAACCGGTGATATGGTCGCACCCTTTCAGCTGGTTGCACAGTCCTTCGTGGGCCGTTGGATTAATTTGGGCCATGTATGATAGCAGGTCGCACACCTAGGCTGGACCATTAGCATGGTGTCGTACACACACTTTACAATCTATTCAGTAACTTTGGTCCGCACACTCCAAAAAACAATAAGTTAAATGCTTTGTGTGTTTGTGAAACATGAACCTTTGATGTGGATTTCACATGACCCAAATACTTGCTAAGTGATTGTTACAACGCATGCTATGGACTGTAAGTGACCGTTGGAAACATGGACTCGTATCGTAAACTTGTGTGAGACACAAACACTTGTTATGTGTATGTATGATGATAATAGACTGATTGGTTACATGATTAACTAGTATGACGTAAATGATTATACGTGCCTTGCTTGGTTGCTACTTGAGTAATGTGTGTGAGGAATATATGTATTATAAGTATGTAAAACCGATTGTCTTTGATAACCACGGTAGGGCTTGGTTGACCAACTTGGAAAGGGTAAAGTGACTTGTTAAATACCGAGCAAATCTAAGGTGAGTTCACTGCTCTTTTTCCAAGCATGCGTCCCGGTGAGGGACATCTAGTAAACGTTCCGGGGAGGAATGTCGGGTAATGGGTTTGACTGGAATGTTAAACCTGGGTTGTTGGTTAATACACGTCAATATCTGTCACTCAAGTCCCTCCTACCAATAGTTACTTGTAGGGCAACGAGGTATTAGTTAGTAGCGCTACTTAGGTTTGGCACCCTCACATCGCACCGGGGAGGTCGGTGATGAACTAATGACCCCCATCTTGACCATTGCTTTGATAGAGGCAATGGGGTTTAGGGAAAATAATCTAGAGCCATCTGCGGTAAGCGTGTGATTAACAACAATGCATCTGTGAAACGTTTTAATCTGGTAACTGGTATCTAAACACGTTAACAAAACTTTGAACTCATCAGCGTCGTCTGACACACTTGTCTGCATGCTTGCAGGTCTATAGGTTGATATCATTTGGAACTTGCTGTCTGGAAGGCAGGAGTGGTCATGGGTCGAGATACATGGAATTGCAACACAAGTCTAATGGTTTACTTACGCGTGGTTTATTAAACACTTAACAAATGAGTTATGCTTCTGCTGAGTACAATGAATTATATGTAACATTTTGTAATACTTTATGATAGTGAATGAAAGTTTATTTAAATGTATTTATGAGTTCAATGTGATTGTGGCTAAGATCCTGGTACGTCACACGCCCCGCGGTGTTTCTGCAAGTGGTATTTTGGGGATGTGACAGTTTGGTATCAGAGCCACTGATTATAGTGAACTTGGTTTTAAAACGTTTTATAAAACCAGACTATAACCGAACAAGTTCTGAATACGACCATGACACTCAGCTCCAGACTGCAAGGTTCGTCTCTTGTTTACTCATTGCACTGCATAACTAGTGAACACTTACATATGATATTGCATTTGATTGCACGTTTAGCACAACAGTATGAATTCATTACTTGCATGTGTTATGTGATTGGTAGTATGGTGTTTCCTTAGACATTCATAACTCGCGTTCTGTGATGTTCTTTGCTTGCTACTCGAGTTTGAGGAACCATTTGACATGAGTTCGGAGGAGCTGAGATGAACATGCAAATCACAATATTATTGTGGGTGCACACATAATAATAATGTGGGGTGCATATGAGTCCCAATGAGACTTAACGAGTGAAAAAGGGGTTCTGTTCCATTATTTGATCGATGTGAAACACAACAGTCTATAAGAGTCATAGCAATAATTGACTCTTACTTGAACGTGATCTTTCGCTCCTCTCTGAACCCTTACGAATCTCGATGCTATCGAGTATTACCTGAACACCCATCGGAACGCCTAGCGAACTGTGTAGAATGTTAGGTGCTTGTACGAACGTCCCTGAGTTGGATGTTGCAGCGTCGAATGATTGGTCGATACCTTCTCCCTCCTTTTCATTGGTTGGAAACTCTGTGTATCGATGCCTTAGATTCCGTGAGTGCGATCGTTTCACCCTAGCAACGTACTGTGTATTACTCGACCAACTTGCAAGATCGAGGGGCAAGAGGATAACCATAGTATCTCACCGACTTCAGTATTAGAATGGTCTTGGTTACTAGCAACGAACACCAGCAAAATTGGCTTCAATTGAATCTCTAACCCTAGTCAAGACTGATGGGAGTCAACCCTTACGAATCAATCAGGTCATAAGCAATGACAACAGATTATAGTGAGGAATGTGTGACTACCAGCGCAGTGAGTAACGCGATAAGATGTGACACATTATGTGAAAGGATGGACTTGGTTGGTGAAAGATCGTAGGGCTCCGTTTCAAGCAACGACGTTAGAGACAACAGTCACGGCGACATCAAGGTATTTGTAACCATGGCCTACAGTATGGAATTGAAGGTGCCTACGACATGGAATTGGCCGTTGTTAGAATCAAAACGACAACAACCTAGGGAACGACGACAGTACTGGGAATTCTCGTAACTAAAGCAACAATGGGAACGATGCTTGTGGAAGGGCATTTAGGCTTGGCGTGAGCGACGTCATGCATAATAGCAACATGGTAGCTTGTAAGGGTAATTAATCGTCTCGACCCTGTCTCGCTAAACCCTGATGCTTCTTGAAACCAAACCTGTTGTGGAATTGGTTGATGCCAAGTCAATTGGAACCTCATATGTCCATTGGGATGCAAACTCGACCTTGTGGGACAAGTGTTGGACATTGACCTTCCTCCTGCTATTCTTGGTAGTTTCAATGCAGTAGTTAGTATGGATTGGTTATCCAGACATCGTGTAGATATACCCTGTGAGCAGAAAATTTTGAGTATCCTCCTTCTTAGTAGGGAACCGCCGTCTGTTCTAAAGTGTCAGCATAGTGTACAGGTTAGCATCGTTTCAGCAATGAAGGCCCAGGAGTATCTACGGAAGAGTTACCCTGCTATGTTAGCAACTGTTACTGATCGAGTATCCACCAACTGCCCGTGATTTCTCTCGATGTTCTACCCGTAGAATTTACAAGTTAACTTCCATAATTGTAGAGAAGAATCTCAGTCGATCTCGCGCAAGATGCAGCCCTGATTACTCATACCTCATAACCGTCTTGCACCGGGAGGGTTGCAAGAACTGTTTAATCAACTACAGGAACTGTTGAACAGGAGTTTTAACGGGCCAAGCTTTTCGCTTTGGGGAGCCCCGGTTTTATCCATGAAGATAAACCTTTTTGTACGTGTACTGATTATCGAGAACTTAACAAGGTGACAGTCAGGAACGGTTTGCCTCGACCATGCATTGACAACCTGTCGACCAGTTGCGAGGGACAAGCTCCCATTCGAGAATCGACTAGCGTGTGGACAATCATCAGATGGAAGCCAAAGGGGAGAATGTTCCTAAAACGGCATATCGAACGTAATGCTGCCATTGCAACCCTGTATCCCATGACCTTTGGGTTAATCAACACACCAGCAGCTTTATGGACCACATGAATCGATCGTGTTTATCGATGACGTTTTGGATCATTTCCAGGAGAAAGGAACATCATGGGTGGCATTTGTATCTTATTTTAGAGCTCCTGAGGGAGGAGCCAATCCGCCTGAAGTCTTGTTAAAGTAATTTCTGGATTCGAGAGGTACCTTTTGGTCATATAATCAACGAAGAGGGAATACACGTGGATCTCGCTAAGACTCATTTTGGTTAAAACTGATTGACACCAAAGATTCCTTTTGTGATGCAGCAATTCCTTGGTTTCGCTAGATTCTATAACAGCTTCACCGCGGGATTATCGAAGATTACGCTGTTTTAACCTCTTTAACACAGTAGGGCGTTGTGTTCGTGGAAGACAAGACAGGAGGACGTCTCTTCAGCTTTTGAAACCCAATTTTGCAAAGCACAGAGCATCGTTCTTATCCAAGGGTATAGATGAATCAGTGGTATACCATGATGGTTCGAATCAGAATCCCAGTTACGTGCCGATGCAACATGAGAAAGTGATGGCTTACGTAGTGGAATTACAAGAAGAGTTGCACGAATCCCAACCTGCGATGGAAACCATGGTCTTTGGATTTAAGTTGGGGGCATTATTTGGACGGTACCAGATGCGTTATTTAGACCGATCACAAGGGCCTCCCGTGTACCGTTGTTTCCAAGGAGCTAACGCATGTAATTTCATCGTTGGATGGAACCTTTGAATAATTTCAATTGTGAAACCTAGACGTGTACGAGCCTCGCAGCACACCATCGACTTTAACCTACCTGATCAGGTTTACCCTGTTCAAACTGAGGCACTTAAGGAAGAAAATGTTCAAGTTGGGTCCATGCGGGGCATGGAGAAGTGATTTTTGGCAGGATGAATGATATTCGCTACTTCATGGAGCGAATGTGGATCCCACTGTACAGCAATCTAAGGGAACTTGTGTTGAGCGAAGCACACCAGCCTCGATATTCTAGTCATCCGGATTTTGATGGAATATATTAGGATATAAGGATCTTGTACTGGAAACTGGGCTTGAAGGCCTACACAGCAAAGCATGTGAACGACGTTTGGCTTGTGCGAAAGTCAAGGTGGAACATCAGAAACCATCTGGCTTGTGTCAGTAACCAGAAACACCTATTTGTATATTGGAGCAGACAGCCATGGATTTTGTCACTGGCCTACCTGAATCCCAGAACGGAACCGATATCACCTGAGTGATCGTTGATTGTCCCATGTAACCAGTACACTTTCTTGCAACCAAGGAAACTGACGAGTCTTCACAGCTGTGAATGTCCATCTAAGAGAGGCGACTTTTAGGCACGAGGTGCCAACTCCTGTTACCTTTGATTTTAATATATACCTAATTTATTGCTTATCACAGTAGGACAGACGGTCAGAGTAAACGAACCATCCTGACACTCAAAGACATGCTGTGAGCATGTGTGTGATTGACTTTAGCTAAATTGGAAGGACACCTGACTTTGCTTGAGTGTTACTGCAACAATTACCATTCTAGTATTCAGACAGTTCTGTTTGGGGCATTGCATGGACGATAATGCCAAACTCCTTGTTGGACTAAGGTGGCTGACAACCAAATCACAGGCCCCGGACTGGTACTCGAAACTCTAGGGAGGATTGTTTAGATCGAAAATCATTTGGCGGAAATGCGTGACCGCCAGAAAATCTAATAAGCTTAGGAAACGATGGGAGTTCGCTATAGGTGATTGTATCATGTTGAAAGTCTCACCCTGGAAGGGTGTGGCACGCTTTGGGTAGCGTTCGCGATGTCATTTATGCCGCGAATCTAAAGAAGTGCTTGTCCAATGAAACACTTGTGATACCATTCCAAGAACTGAAAATCGACGGTAAATTGCAGTTTGTCGAAGAACCCATCGAAATTAAGGACAGGAAAGTCAAGATCCGTAAGCACAGTAGGATTGCAACCGGCCCAAGCCCAATTCTCGTATTGTGCGCATACATGTAAACTACGTAGTTGTATGTTGTGATTTTTGGGAAAACACAAGAAACCCTAGTTCCTCCTCTTCTTTCCCTACACCTCGACAGTAGTTTCTTTAAGACAACCCCCTCCCTTCGAAGTTCTTTCTCCATTAAGATATGTCTCCTACAATTCTGTGGTTGATATCCATGTGTTGGTTGTGATTGTAAGTAGTTATTCATGGTTATGTGGATTGTTGCTAGTTAATTTAAGATTAACACGAGATCAATAAATGGTCATAGATGGTCTGTAAACTGGGTTGAATGATTACCGATTATTGGATTGATATTGAGCAATTGGCATGAGCAAATTGTATGTTGTCCTGTTGATGATCAAATTGTTTGTATTAGTCAGATGTTAAGGTGCACGATAGGTATTAGGCAGACCAGTGAAGGAAGATTGTGATTATCTGTTAGGGCAGCGACGGGAAACATGACTTCCCACGATGAACCGAGTCCAACGAAACACCAGTGTTTCGTCAACTATAGCTCGACAACAAAAAAAAAAAGTCTTTCGTCACACCTGACCTCGGCGAAACATATGTTTTTCGTCATAAAGGGTGTTTCGCCGAGAAGCTTGCATGAACCAAACTGTGTGATGACGTACATACTTGATGCTAACTTGATTGGGTCATGAGCATGTAGGTTAGTTTAGGGTGATAAGCAAATCATAATAGCTTAAACTAACAAACTGGTTCTTGAAATAAATCATGTGATCGACTCAATTGAAACATGAAATAATGATAAAAGGAAAGCACTTGATGGCTAAGGTAATGGTTGTAGCATGTAAACTTAATGATGAAACTAATGAGATGATTGAGTTAAAAGAACGGATGTAAATGCTATAATTGATTTCGTGATTTATGGTTTAGAGAAACCGATCGCACACTTTCACAAACGTTGCACACTTATTTGGGTTGCTAGAACCGGATTGGGCCAAACCGGTGATATGGTCGCACCCTTTCAGCTGGTTGCACAGTCCTTCGTGGGCCGCTGGATTGATTTGGGCCATGTATGATAGCAAGTCGCACACCTAGGCTGGACCATTAGCATGGTACCGTACACACACTTTAAAATCTAGTCAGTAACTTTGGACCGCACACTCCGAAGAATAATAAGTTAAATGCTTTGTGTGTTAGTGAAACATGAACCTGTGATGTGGATTTCACATGACCCAAATACTTGCTAAGTGATTGTTACAACGCATGCTATGGACTGTAAGTGACCGTTGGAAACATGGACTCGTATTGTAAACTTGTGTGAGACACAAACACCTGTTATGTGTATGTATGATGACAATAGACTAATTGGTTACATGATTTACTAGTATGACCTAAATGATTATATGTGCCTTGCTTGGTTGCTACTTGAGTAATGTGTGTGAGGAATATGTGTATTATAAGTATGTAAAACTGATTGTCTTTGATAACCACGGTAGGGCTTGGTTGACCAACTTGGAACGGGTAAAGTAACTTGTTAAATACCGAGCAAATCTAAAGTGAGTTCACTGCTCTTTTTCCAAGCATGCGTCCCGATGAGGGACATCTGGTAAACGTTCCGGGGGGGAATGTCGGGTAATGGGTTTGACTAGAATGTTAAACCTGGGTTGTTGGTTAATACACGTCAATATCTATCACTCAAGTCCCTCCTACCGATTGTTGCTTGTAGGGCAACGGGGTATTAGTTAGCAGTGCTACTTAGGTTTGGCACCCTCACACCACACCGGGGAGGTCGGTGATGAACTAATGACCCCCATCTTGACCATTGCTTTTATAGAGGCAATGGGGTTTAGGGCAAATAATCTGGAGCCATCTGCGGTAAGCGTGTGATTAACAAAAATGCATCTGTGAAACGTTTTAATCTGGTAACTGGTAACTAAACACGTTAACAAAACTTTGAACTCACCAGCGTTGTCTGACACACTTGTCTGCATGCTTGCAGGTCTATAGGTTGATATCATTTGGAACTTGCTGTCTGGAAGGCTGGAGTGGTCATGGGTCGAGATACATGGAATCGCAACAAAAGTCTAATGGTTTACTTACGCGTGGTTTATTAAACACTTAACAAATGAGTTATGCTTCCGCTGAGTACAATGAATTATATGTAACGTTTTGTAATACTTTATGATAATGAATGAAAGTTTATTTAAATGTATTTATGAGTTCAATGTGATTGGTGGCTAAGATCCTGGTACGTCACATGCCCCGCGGTGTTTCCGCAAGTGGTATTTTGGGGGTGTGACAATGCATGTTTGTAAGTTTATTAAGTGTCGAATCTGCTATATTTGGTACTAGTACATGCTTGATGATTGTATAAATGGTGTATCGCGTGTTGTAGTCTATATTACGAACATGTGCCTAAAGCTACTCGGTAACGTAATTGTGACAACTCTTGAATGCATGACCACACACTATGGTGAGGCTGCACACCGTTGTGTGGGTCGCACACCATAGTGGGCCGCACACTCAACTGTTAAGGATAATGAGCCACCCACACGAACACAGGAACCGCACACTTGTATTGAACTGTTGTATGTTATGGGTCGCACTATCACATTAAACGGGTTAAGAGTCTGGATCGCACACTAGTTGGGCCGTACACTTAAACCGTTTACTTTGGGCTTTTGATGTGAACCTATGTTGTAACTATTATGCTATACTTGTTATGTGACGACCATGCTTGTATGCAACTTGTTAGAATACTTATAGAACAATATGTGTATTACTTGAATACGAACCTGACTTATATGGTAACCATAATAGGATGTGGTTGACCACATTAGCTCAAGTGACATTTATCGGCCGCGCTAAGCTAAGGGGTGGTTTGGGAATGTAATAAAACAACAACTACGTATTCTCCTTTGGTAGAATACCGGAAACCTTGTCCCCCTTGGGTGGGACATCATGTTAATTTACTATTATACTACATGTCTTAAGCGTACTAGATGGAACCTCTATCTGAAAGTCCCTACACATTTTATACCGATTAATCACCGGGCCAATGGCGAACGGGTTATTAGTTGAATAGCGCTATTAGGTCTAACAAGCCTCACATCGTGCCGCAGAGGACGGGCGTGGACTAATATACTTGGGCACTAGTCAATGACGATAGACATTGACGCGGGGCACTAAACATAACCATAGTTAGTAGTCGGTATGGTAATGGGTTTAGTAGCTTAAAAAGGTGGGGTAGCTCCCCATGACATGTTTTATAAGAACAGAGTAATTTAACAAACTTATGTTTTTGGAACAACACTAAACAACTGTGAACTCGCCAACTTTATGTTGACACCCTACTGCATGTTTTGCTGATCTACAGGTACAGCTGTGGACGGACGTTGCAAATGAATGGAGTGTGTGTGGCTTGGAAAGTGGTACGTTTTGTACATCTGTCTAAATCGTGGTTTCTAACGGTTCAAAATGATTAGTGGCTGGATTCTGGCAGTCGCACGCCTCGCGGTAATACTCTGCATGTGGAAGTTTTGAGGGTGTGACATAATGTGAACACAAAAAAAAACCTAAAAATACCTAAAAAAAACACAAATTTTTTTCTTTCTATTTTTAATTAAAAATCGCTATTTTTCGTTACCAAAAAAAATCTAGTAACAATTATTAATGCACATGTGCATATGTATCATTTCTTTGACAAATTTCGTAATACATTACCAGTATTAGACAATTACACTTTCATTTACACTACCATCCGTAATACACTACTTTTTACATTAGCAATATATAAAATGCACATGTGCATCTATATGTATGAGTGTGATATAACGTATTTTGGTACAAAAGGTTTGTGATTTTGAATGATCAAGTAGGCTAATATACATGTTTTTGATTAGTTATATCTAGCGGTTGATGGTTTAGTACTTTGGTTATATATGTCACTTTATAATGTAATATGTTGTTTGGTATGGTATGAAGGGTGTTGATGCACATGTGCATAAAGTAAAAAATACTACACATATTGGTAATGGTAGTGTATTATGGATAGTAGGAGGTAATAGTAGTGTATTATGAATGGTATGATAGATGAAAAGGAAAATGTATTCAAAGTAGTGTACAAAAAACATGTTATATCTTGTTCATACATATAGATGCACGTGTGCATTTCTAATATTTGTAATGTAAAAAGTATAGTATTACTTATGGCCGTGTAAATGCAAGTGCAATTGTCTAAGGGTAATGTATTCCGGAATTTGTCAAAGAAATAATACATATGCACATGTGCATCAATAATTGTTACTCGAAAAAAAAAATTATGTTTTTTTTAGGTATTTTAGGTTGTGTTCACATTGGTTCTCGCGGGTCTCTCAATAAATGGTGGTTCCTAACCGATCCTTATCCTATATATATAGATATAGAGGAAGGTTAACGTACATTACGGCTTAACGTACATCACGTACGACAGGTAATTACGCACGTTCATTTTAAAATCACGCACGTTATAACTCAAAAATCCAAAATCACGCATGTTGAAACACGATAATCACGCATATTGAAAACATTAATCACGCATGTTATAGAACAAATCACGCAAGTTGTTGTACGTGAAGTACGTTAAACCGTAATGTACGATATACTTTTTCTATATATTTATAGTGTGTGTGTTCAATGGGAAATCACAAAAAAAGTGGTGAACTAACGAACCATGTAAAAAAACCTAAAAATAGTTCATTTTTACATGTAAAAAAATAAAATTTTCCTAACCTTTTTCGTCCTGCATACCACAATATGTCCTGCATACTTTCCATTCTGTTGGTGCATTTTGGGATGTCCGTCGATATTCAATTAATCTAGATTGTATTTGTAAGCAAATGATTAGGTAGATCTTACGTTGTTAACAATCAGGCTGAATGTTTAAGGCGTAGAGCTTGATCACTTAAAGCCTAAATGATCACGCCACCCTATAAATACATGATCGTTTTCATTTCTCGTTTAAACCTTTAATTTTTTTCCAAATCATTCTAGTGAGAGAGAAAGAGTGTGTGTGTGTGTGTGTGTGTGTGTGTGTGGAAGAGAGGGGAGATCACAATAGGTGATCTCCAGATGTGTATGTTGTAAACACTTTCGGTATAATAAATTTATGTAGGCTTGTGCGTTTTCATTTATTTACGGAATCTCTCATTTATCATACAAAATCCAAACAAAATCGATCATAAACGTGAACTTTCAACTGGTATCAGAGCAGGATATTGATCTAACTCGTTGATTAGATCACCTTGCTCGTGTTTTTTAGGTTTAATTTGGTGAAAATTTGAATAGTTTTTGAAAACAGTGGGGTTTTTACGTGTGCAAACTGATCTATGCTTCAAAGTCAAATCTAAATGTGTTTGTTTATCAAAATTGAATGGCTAGGGTTTTTCATCATGTGAATTGAATCTATAGAGTCAATCGGTGTCAAATTTCGTTGAGACTTGAGGTGTTTTTAGTTGCAATTGGTGTACATTGGGTTTATGAATGTCGCGATCTAAATTGATTTGATTTCGGATCAAAACGTAGGAATTTGTTGAAATTGATTAGATAGAATTGTTAGGTTTTTTGTTTCAAAGCTTTTGTTCCATTTTGCATTGATTTTGGCTAAGTTTTGAGCAGATTCACGTTATTCCAATCACTTTTTCGGGCACTGTACATCAGCTGGACCTTATCTCCTTCGTCGGAGACTGCAAATGACGGGAATCCTATCGATAAAGAAGACAATGTTCATGTTTAGATCCAGATGTAGATTGTTTAGTGATATGCACAAAATGCAACATATAAATTTTATCAAATAAGGTATAAAAACAACCCTTTTTTGGTACTAATGTTGGAAAAAAGTGTGTTTCTTTATTTACTTTTGATTTTCAGGTTTGAAAGAGCTTAAACGAACAAAAAGAACAAATTAGCGGTGAAAAACAGCATAAGTACAGAAGGAAGGAAGTTGATACACTATGCCGAGCATGGGGCCGTGCCCCACTCAAGATTCCCTGAAGATAAAGACAAACAGAAGATGACAAGGGACACGGCCGTGGTCAACTCTCAGATTTGCAAATCTGGGTTCATACAGCAAGTACAAGGGCCACAGGGCCGTGCCGTTGACACACGGGCCACGTGTACAGATGGGCTGACACCAGCATTAAATGAAGACAGAGAAGGAGGACACGGGGCCGTGCCCACCAGGCACGGGGCCCTGTGAGCTCACTGTTTTCAGCTATAAAAGGAGGTGCTTGGCTCACTTGCAACTCATCCCTTGGCAAACCACTTCTCTCACACTTGCGACCACTCCACCACCACTACCACCATCATCCACCACTTTCATCCATCATCCATTTTTAGAGTGTGTGTGGTAGTCTCGGGATCCAAGATCGATAGTAAGAGTTTTTGGTTAAACAAAGGCCATGCTTGGGTAATCTCTTACATCACTTGGTGAAGACAAGTTATTTATGTATTAGTGTTGATTTCCAAGCTTTGGTAACTTTTTATTTAGGTATGTATTAATGACTTTAATACTAGTTTTTTATATTGAAAGTGAACTTTACTCTATCATTCTTCATGTTTTGTTGATTCACTCATTCATGTTTTTACGGTCTATATAAATGCTTTAACTGCCTGGAAACTGGGTTAGAAGGGTAGTTTGGGCAAAGTTCTTGCCTCGTTCAGTGTATTGATCCTGCGATGACTTGATCCAAGCTTATTAGGACTTCTTTTGAGGCAGATAGCATCAAATCAGGGGAAGTAACAACGGCTTGTAATCTCTTATAAATAAATTACTATTAAAACTTTAAACCGGCATTACGGGACTGTATCCTTATTGACTCAGACCAATATGTCCTAGGGTAGCATTGTCTCCAAAAGAGGGACATGCCACATTTTGCATTAATAACTTACATAATTATCTTTCAATAATCCGGCCTCGCGGGACTGTATCCCTGATGACTCAGACCAATATGGCTAAGGGTGGTGTTGCCTCTAAAAGATGGACATGTCATTATAACTAAGATAATCTCTTAAAAACCCAAACAAGGAAATCATCAAAGGATACATAAATGACGAGTCAGATCCAAGTGATTCTATCTTGCCTATCTGTTCTTTTATTTAATTAGTTTCTTTATTTTTATTTATTAAAAACAAAAATGTTCTCTCAACATTTGGTTATACGAGACGTCGACGATATTCCGATATTAAAGGAGGATTTTTACACTTTACTCATATTATAATTTAGTCTAACATAATAACATGCCTTATTTGTTGAATCCAAGTGGGAAAAAAAAAAGAAAAAAAACAAATAATAAACGTTCATGGAGTGGATAAGGATTCCGTTATTCTAAAGTTGATTTGGTATTGGTTTCTTTTTAAGTGATTACGATCAATCGATTTTAAGAATAGGCGACTTTTTGACAACTTCGCAATAATATTTTAAACCACATCTTGCTATATTAAAATGAAAGGGTTATATTTATTTAAAAAGACATAATGGGATACATTATTTAATAGTAGGAAACTTATAATAAACATAATGGCTGCATAATATGCTAAGTGTAAGACATGGAATTTTTTCTTTTTTTCTTTTTTTTTTTTTTTTTTTTTAGAACGGCGTACGGTTAGGATATCGTTAACCGGGCTAGTAGTTAGTATCACCAAGTTAGTATAAAACCCCCTTGCCTGAACTTGAACCCAGGACCTCCAAGAGAAGCAAAGCTTCCCACCTCCCCCTTAACCACTAGGCCAAAAGATCATTGGTGTAAGACATGGAATTAATTACAGATTTTTACACCTCACTTAAGACTCATCATTGATTTTTCAGTTATATTATGATAATAAATATATTAAATAAATTGTTTAGGTTTTATTAAACAAATTATGTAAATGATTTTTCAGTTATATTATGATAATAAATATATTAAATAAATTTTTTAGGTTTTATTAAACAAATTATGTAAAAATTCATAGCCGTATGTTCTTCAATATGATATAACACTTAAATGAGATTTGATGAGATTTGATGCACTAGTGAATATAACAGTGTATTAACATACATTACATTACAAACTACATCAAAACATAACATTTTGATACACAAGTTTACAACAGTGCATCAAAATTGTATATCATACTTTGTATGCACTTTGTTATATAGTAATATTTTATTGGGCGCAACATAGACTAAAACTAAAGGAGATACCATGGGAGGAGTGGAAAAAGATGTGTATTTTAATATGGCCTGGTGTAATTGTATCTGGTAGATTTGGTGTAACTGTATCCATATAGTCAGAGCCGGCTCAACGCTTTGAAAAGCCTAAAGCAAACTCGAAATGCAGGGTTTTTTTCCGGTTTTTAACTGATATTATTTGTTGTTGCTGTAAATTAAGTATATGATGGCATTCTTGTATATTAGAGTGAGTTTTATAAAAAGAAACTAGATTATTATGATGTTTACTAAAAATAAAAAAACTTAGGAAATATAGAATATGAAAATAAAAGTTAATATAACCTGTTCTAGAAATAGAAAATCAGCCTACAATGCAAACATATATTAATAAATGAAAATAGAGACACAATACAAGAGAAAACAAAAAAACATAAGGGCATACGGTGTGGTTTCGGTAAACCACCTTTACCGATTCGGTAAAGTGTGGCAAACCATTGCCAACCTTTTGCCACATTAAGTGTTTGACGAAATTATTGTGAAATCGGTGAGCCAACACCGATGCGGCAAAGGGAGGAAGGAGAGAGAGAGAGAGGGGGTGTGGGGTGGGGTCCATTCCAATCTCAACCAATCACATTTTTTTTCCTTTTTTTTTATTTAAAAAGTTTACCACTTCACCAAATGTTTAAACCATTGCCAACACTTTTCCGTAAAGTTTAAACATTTTTGACTGATTGACATGGCGCACTCTGATTGGTCGGTTTTTTGGTTTACCACTCTAAAGTGTTTAACCACTCCTTACACCCTAAGAGCAAGAATATAAAGTTGGAATATCTAAAGTAAAAAATCATTTAATTTCATGACTAACCTCCTGTGCCCATTCATTGTAACTATGTAAACCAATAACAAAAAAAAAAAAAAAACCATATGTATTTGTTATCCAATATGGGGGCCCTTTTAAGAGTGGTGGTCTAAAGCAAATGCTTTAGTTAGCTTACTCTTCAATTCAGTCGGCTCTGCGTATAGCCGTTTGCTGCATGGTTGCGTTGTTTCAATAAGAAGTCCCGTTTTGCCGTCCATAAAAATAGTAATAGTTTATATCTGTGTATTAAATAGAAAGTCTGAGTACGATGTGAGAGGTGTGTTTTAGAAAATTTCCTCTCTTTATTAACCTGTTAATATTAATTTAGTTCATATTAATCGTGTATGAAATTAGATCCATACCTTTCTGCTACAAATTTGGTAAGCTGATAAAATATGTTATGGGTCTAGTTTAGTGGCGGACTCAAAATTATTTGCAAGGGTGCGGATGAGACGTTCAATTATATTTCTAAGGGGTGCGGTCGTGTTTTTTTTTTTTTGCCTAAAATATACACTAATATTTTTTTTTCAACGGGTGCGGCCACCCACCCACGACTGTGGGTAGGTCCGCCACCGGTCTAGTTATTCTTTGTCTATGTTGAGTTTTCTCTATAATAAATGACTTCAAGTATTTAAAAATAAATTTCTAATGTTTTATAAAGTCCATGAATTAATATATAAAAAGACACTAATTCATATTATTGGTAGATTTCAAGTTTGATGGAAATACAAGTTGGCAATTTTTGTTAGATGGGAAAGGAGGAGTCAAATTTGGATACGACCGATGTCGTCAGCATCATATTCCATCGTTAAAATATTAATTTAAACACAATAAATTTATTTATATACTTTTAATTTAGAACATTTGTATGCTTTTTTTAGTTGTAATTTGTGCTAATGTGGTTGTACCTTATTTATATTATTAACTAGGTTATAACCCCGTGTATTACACAGGTTGAGTAAATAAATTTATATACTAAATAATAAAACATTATATCTTTAAAAATTTCTTTTTGCACGGGTTGAATAAATATAATTTATATATTAAATAATAAAAAGTTATATATATAAGAACCATAGTACGGGTTGAATTAATGTAATTTTATATACCAAATAAAAAAAATTATATCATTAGAATCACATGTATTACACGGGTTGAATAAATGTAATATTGTTTACCAAATATTAAAATAATACATCTTTAAAAAACCTCATTTATTACACGAGTTAAATAAATGTAATTTTATATACCAAATAATAAAAAAGTTAGTAAATGTAATTTTGTATAGTGAAAATAAAAATATTTAATATATTAATACAAAGTTTGGTTTTCGTGATAAATAATTGTTTTATTTAAAATGTTTTAAATTAACAATTTACAATTTCGGATAATATTTTATTAGAAAAATAGAAGAATGGTATTCGAAATTTAGTATGATAAAATTTAATATTAACTCATTATTCATTTATTTATTTAATTAATATAAGATAAGTTTGGAAGTGAGGCGAGAAAATCATAAAATAAATACCTACAATGAACGACATGTGTCACACATTAATGTTTTATTATATAGTGTAGTATAGATAAAATTTTAAATTGATATAAATAGATTATTTTGTTGTAGCAAAATTTGTGAACGAAGTCTCAATAAATTTGACCCATTATTTAAAACTCCGTAAATGTATAAATGATAAATAATATTAGTTAGAGTAAATTACGATTTTGGCCCCTATGGTTATATCACTTTTACTCTTTAAGCCCAAAAAAGAATTTTTTAACATCTGAGCCCCCAACGTCTTTTTTTCTAACCCTTTTGGCCCCTAACACTAACCCCATCCATTAAATATTAGGGGCCAAAAGGGTTAGAAAAAAGACGTTAGGGGCCAAAAAGATTAGAAAAAAATACGTTTGGGGCTCAGATGTTAAAAATTCGTTTTGGGCTAAAAGAGTAAAAGTGATATAACCACAAGGGCCAAAATCGTAATTTACTCTATTAGTTAAATAAATAATATTATAGATGAGAAGGAGATTAAACTAAATAAGAATTATCCATAAGAAATTAAACTAAATAATATTTAGTAGGAGGGTTATCTATAATTAATTAGAAAAGATTAAACTAAAATAATACTTATCTATAAAACATGGCCTAATTTGATGACAAGTGTCCCTAAAATGGTTTCTTTTATTATATAGTACTAGCGGTAAGACCCGTGTGCAAACACGGGTCGTTTCTTAGAAAACCATGCATAATATATTTTAATATAAAGTATAAATAGGCGTATAGATATTGTAATTTTTAGTTTAGTTTTTCATTTGATTAATATTAAAACTCTGTTTGAGGTATCTAAAACTCTGTTTGACTAAAGTCAACCACTGTTTGTAAAGGGTAATCTCTGTTACGCCAAATCACTGTTTCTGAAGACTCTGTTTATAACCAAACAGATGTTTCAAACATATGTTTCTCATACTACTGTTTGAAATCCTAACCTCTGTTTCAAAAACAGACATTAACAAAGGAAAAACAAACATCTGATTGACCAAAAGTGAACAAACATTTAACCTTTGTTTTCAAAAACTAAACTTTTGATTCATAAGCATGTTTTAGGTTTCAAAAGAGTAAATCATTTGTTTGAGGTATCTAAAACTCTGTTCGACTAAAGTCAACCACTGTTTGTAAAGGGTAATCTCTGTTTTGTGAAATCACTGTTTCTCAAGACTCTCTTTTTAACCAAACAGAGGTTTCAAACAACTGTTTCAAATCCTAACCTCTGTTTCAAAAATAGAGATTACAAAGAAGTCAAACCACTGTTTGACAAAAGTCTGTTTGAGCAAAAATCTGTTTTGACCAAAGTCTATTTGACCAAAGTGATGAAACCACTGTTTGGCCAAATTCAAACCACTGTTTGACCAAAGTCAAGCCACTGTTTACAGAAAAAGGCAACCACCGTTTTCTCTACAAAACACTATTTTAACCCGACAATGGCTTCAAACATCGTCAACGGATGCATCAACCACTGTTAACCAAAGAGATCTAGGTCAACTGTTCAATTTTCATGGTTCATATTATTCAAATTCCAATATGTAATTACACATTACAAACCCAAATCTGGCGTTCTTACAATTCGAACCAAAATAGCGTCAAGATTATCAAAGCATTTATGAAAAAAAAATAACTATACACAGTTGCTTCCTTGTCGAGATCTAAGAGATGAGAGAATCCCCAAATCGTCGTTGGGTAGAAGTCGTTTAAGACTATACGCACTTTTAGCGACCTCTTCTGGGTAAACTCATTTTTCTATTTCTTTGATCCATCTGTATATGACTTGTTTTGGCATCTAATTAGAGTAATATATGGAAGTATAAGGCGTTCACAACTGCGGATAAGTCAACCCAATAATTTTACACTCTCTTCTCGGCATTTGCTATCAGCACTGTTAGATGAAGAGCGATAAAAGCGATGAATAAACTTGTCTGATGACACCTAATATCAAATATTTATAGAATAGAAGCAAAACGATTGACCTGACCTTTGCCCGAGATAAGTTAACAACTGAATTAGGTGGCGGCGAAGTGCTGGAAAAACATATGCATGATTCTTTTCAGATAATCTACCAGCTACTGAGATTGCATACTCCCGAACTTGAAGATCCTACCAGATATATAGATAAATCAATGAACACAAGTTATTTAAAGTATAAAGGGTGTGACTGAAACTATAAAAAACACAAATTACAAAACCTACCACAAAAAAAGTGTTGTAGCAAACCCCTAATGACATTTGATATAAAGAATAATTAGTGAATCTCTTACTTCCATATTGCATTCTGCAAATCATCCTGTTTAGCTTCTGGAAGCATTGCGGTATCAAAAGCAACAATATTAACATAAAATACCTTTTCCAATTCTCTCATCCATTTAGACAACAACAAATAACCTGCACTCCAGTCAGAAAATAACCGTGTTACTAATTTTTCAACCCAAATCTAATAATCTATAACTTAAAATTTTCATAAATCTGAACACAATTCAAGAACACTACAAACAGTACTATAATTAACTAATTATAACAATAACTGCATTTCTAGCAACAAAGTATCAAAATTTAGCAAATTTTAGATCAGATTACCATCATTCAAGCATGAAAAACTTTGGATTTAAATTCAGATTCTTGAAAATCAAGAATCTGTACGATGATTGTAATCTCCATCTTCTCGTTTTCTATACCTTTCCATGCATACCTTCTTTTGTTTTTCTCTTTGGAATCAGTCACACCACTTTGAAGTTGCATTAACGACGGATATATAACAGTGTTTTGTAGATGTAATGGATAATATATATATATATAACAGTTGCATTAACGATGTATTGTAGATGTAATGGATAATTAATAATTTAAAACGGTGGTTTGAAACCACTGTTGGTCGAAGTTTATCCGAAGAAGATTATAGTGTTGGATATTCTGCTATAGAGTTATCATTAAAACAGTTTTTTTTTTTTTTTTTTTTTTTTTTGTGTGTGAAGAAACAGTGGTTGAAACCACTATTGGGTTGAAACCACTGTTGGGTTAAAACAGTGTTTTTGTGGAGAAACAGTGGCTAAAACCACTGTTTTAACTCAATAGTGGTTTCAAACCACCGTTTTAACCCAATTGTTTTAACCCAACAGTGGTTTGAAACCATCGTTTTAACCCAACAGTGGTTTGAAACCACCGTTTAAACCCAACAGTGGTTTCAACCACTGTTTCTCCACAAAACACTGTTTTTAACGATAACTCTGTAGCAGAATCCCCAACACTACAATCTTCTTCGGGTGGCAGTCTCTTGCTCGATATTCGACCCGAGTCTCACAAGAATCCATTACCGATGCTAGCTCTAACTTTCTTCTTCAGATCAGAAACGGAGAAACACTTAAACGACACCGTTTCACAATCATCCGGCGAGTTAGCCAAAAGCTTAACGCGTTCTCTACTCAACTGTTGTGAGTTTCCGTCAGACGAAACCGACGATTCTTCACATCTGGCAACTCCTCTATCGTACTGTCTTTGCTCCTCTTCAACTCCTCCACATGATCCTCCATCAAAATCAAATCAATTCAACAAATTAAATAAATGACAAACAGTCAATCAACAACTAAAACAAACAAAAATCAACTGTATTGAAGGTTTTAGGGTTTTACCGATATAATCAACTGTATTGATGTGGCTGAGGAGATGACAGATGTCTTCAGACTCTGTTCTCGGCGGCGTTTGTGCTTGGTTGTCATCGATAAGGGTGTCATTTGACTTTTTCTGAAGTTTTGAAAATAATTGTGAATAATTGTTTCAGTAATCTACTAATCTACAAGCTAAGTCGGTCAAAAACCGCTGAGCCATGACTCGTTTTACTTTTTTAAAGTGAAGAACTGTTAATGATTGTTTAGAGTAATCTACAAGCTAATCAGTGAATGATCATCGATATTAATGAAATTGAAAAATTAGTTAATGAAATTTTTACCTCCATTGACCTTCTTTATCGGAGTGTTTACCGATGGTGGCTCTAATTTTCTTCTTCAGATAGGAAACGGAAACGGAGAAACACTTAAACGATGCCGTTTCACAATCGTCCACGAGTTAGCCAAAAGCTTAACGCGTTCTCTGCTCAACTGTTGCGAGATTCTTCCCATCTGGCAACTCCTCCATCGTACTTTCTTTGCTCCTCTTCGTCGGACATATCTGGAGCAGGAAAGCCAGCTGACTTATCAGATGTTTTATACCATAAATTATAACACCGATATTTTAAGAGCAGGAAAGAAGTACACACCTTGTCTGTGAACTTAAATCTGGAGCAGGAAAGCCAGCTGACTTATCAGATGAATCACTGCTTCTAAAAGTTGTCACATCTGACGCTGAGTGTCTTTAATTGCCGCTCAAGACATCCTATAAAAAAATAACACAAGAACAATATTATTGAGTTTTTGAACACGGATAAGTTAGAGCATATGCTTAGGAAACAATTTTATATGTTTATTACCTTCTTAAACTCTGTGCCATTATTCGAAGCATCGTTAACAAACTCAAACTCACCAGGTTCTTTGTGAGACTGCTGAATACCAGTTAGAGTGTTATTCTGCCATGGAGTTAGATTTTTCCCACTTTCCATTAGACCGGAAGGCTGGTTATCATTGGGCACTTCTGGGCTCTGAAAGCTCAATATGTGAAGATGTAGACTCGTAACAGTAGTCTCTGCTATGAGGACAGAAGGGACATTTTAACATATTTTCTGAAAACTGAATTGCTAGTGATCGGATGATTTATATCGCCCGGATGAACAACAAACAAACTCCCGAATCAGATTAGATTTCAACAGATGTGTATTGATTAAACACTAAATAGATAAACAGATTCTATGAAGGACTGTTTTAAGCGGATAGATTTAAAATCTGCGGATGTAATCTGCAAATGAACAGCTTTAATCGATTTGCAGATGAAGTTAAAACCAGATGGAGTTCTGCGCATAAAATTCGACGAATATTAATTCTACAGTTGTTTGAAATAGGTACCAGATGCTAACGTTTGCAGATTACATCCGCAGATGAAGTTAAAACCGAAGGACTCCAGAAAATATGCACCTTAACTTGCGAATAACAGTTCCTAGCGTTAGAAGACTGCGATTTATGTGACTGCCTTCTTTTAGACGTGTACCAGCTGCTAACGTTTGAGAAGCATGCTCACTACCTGCTAAATCAGCAAAGTTCTACATAGACCATAGTAACCAATTTGGTTATTTATCTTTTTACCAACATCATGGATCTACGACAACAGATAATTAAGTGAAGGTTTAAGGTAATGCTTATTGATAGGAATTTAGGAAGCGTTCATACCACAGAAGCTGCAAGTGTTCTTCCACTGTCAGATCCTTCATATGCACATGCAGAACTTTCAACTGTCTGAAATAATTAATGGGAAATCACCAAAATGGACATTGACTAGTCAACGTTACCAAAATGAACATCGATCGTGTCTGTGGTAGACCCGATCCTTGAAACCCATGCAAAGTTTGCGTCTGAGTCGGAGATTGTGCCATGGGTTTCCGCACCAATTCTTTTTTTCTTTTCCCACTCGGTTCCACCTTCTCCGTTCGCCCTAAATTCCCTAATAAATCATCAACCACTTTTTCTGTATAATTTTGTTGGGTTTTGGCAGCCATGGCTCATCAACAATCTCTGACCAATCTATGGTACTTACAGATTTAAAATTTTAACCTTCACTTCTAAAAACAGTAAAGATCAACAAACTTTAACCCAATCTACGGTACTTACAGATTTAAAATTTTGCATGTGTTAGTGAATCCTTTGAGAGGTTGTTCATACCTCTGAGCTTCAGGACCCTCGATCTCTGTTCAATCACAAACAAACCAAACATAAGTTACAAAACTGGCGTGCGGGTGTTGTAGTATTAGGGTTTGTGTGAACTTACGGACATCGGTGCGGGAAAGAAGCTCGAGGCGGTGGGTCGGTTAGGAGGAGCTTAAGTTCTTTTTGCATTTGGAGATTGAGTCTTGAAGGAATATCAATTCATTAAAATTAGTACTGAAAGCACAGATCAAGCAACCAACTTCCTTGTAATAAGATCCAACTAACATGTCTATGGTTTGGAAACATTTTGTGAAGAAAAGAAGCTGAAGATACTTCAGATCCATCTTATGATATACTCAGATCTGACTTTGGGTCATTCAAATAGAGCTATAAAAAGTCAAAATCACAAGTGATGATTATTGATAACTGGATCAATCGATAAACATAACAACAACCATGAAATACATGAAGATCAAGCAAGAATCTTTAGAAAACTCACCATTTCTTGTTTGTATTGGGTTTTTGAAATTATGATCAGGTGGTTTGGATTTGGGTTTGAATTGATATTGGTATTTGAGAGAGAGAAGAATTGAATCTCTATTAAATGCAAATTACATATCCCTATACGTTTTTAAATTTCAAATTTCAAATTTCAAATTACCCTCCCATTTGAATGAAACATCGGTGGCTTGAGACTCTTGAATGAACATCAGTGGTTGAATGAACAATCAGTGGTCTCATAACTGAGAGTGGGGCAGTGGTTGATGCCATCAGTGGTTGATGCCATAAGTGGGTCAACTTTGAATTTTAAAGTCTTTTAATATTAGGCATTATGATGTAATAAAGACATAAGAAAAGCCTTGTTGGACATGCTCTCTAGCTGACACATCAGCTTTTCTTATGTCACTTGGATTTCTCCTTTTATAGAAAGTATAGATAGATATTTGGAACATTTGTATGCTTTTTTTATTGTAATTTGTGCTAAAGTGCTTGTATCTTATTTATATACTATTAATTTGAAACATTTGTGTGCATATTTGGTTGTAAGTTGTGCTTAAATATGTGACAACCCGAATTCTCAAGGTTAGTGATGTGATGTTCCGTCTTGTGATCTTAACTCCTCGTTATCCTCTTGTCTTTGTGTTAAACATTCTATTCGTATAACTCCGTTAAATTTATTTGTACGATAATTTGTTAGTTAAAAATTTGGCACTTCAGGCCGTACACCTTTTGGGCCGCATTTGCGCATTTTAAATCCAACAGTGTATCGGCCCATTACACATTTGTATGACTTGTATCTTATCCTTTCTCTTATATAATTGAGCTCGGCCCAACTTGTGTGATCACAGCCCAACTTTTGTACGCAACATTATAGGCGGCCCACTTGTGATTGTTAACTTGGATGTTACGTAATATAATTGTATATATATCCCCCTCAAAGATTGTAAACCAAAACCCCACTATTTTTCCTTGCTCCTCTATCTTGGACGGCAGATTCCTTGGACCGAAACCCTACTCCCCTCGATTTCGTGTGCTCTTGTATATCTCGACCAGGTTAGTGGATGTTTGAGATTAATTATGTGGCATATTAATTGTTCCTTAGAAATTGTTTATACAATTGATTTACATATGATATTATGTTAATTCTTGAACTACCTTGCATATAATTAAAACTGATAATTAATTATCGACTGGACATATGAGATGATTGCATTAGATTATCAATAAATTACTTTTAAGGGTCCTATACAATTGAAAGAATGTGGTCTGATATGTTGATGTGATAATATTGAATAAAGGAGGGCTACCATGTGAAGTCTTCATAGCATATTATGGGTAGTCTAGGTGATGTTGGGTAGTAATTAATGCTATGGGTGTTTGTGAGTTCATAGAAATTATAGTTGACTAAAGTTTGTGATAATGGCGAACTATGGGAAAGATGTTAGGCACATGATCCTCGATTTATGTGGCAAGTGTGATAGTTGTACTGCATAATTGATAGTTATGTTTATTGTGTATGGACCGAAATTGCAGGAAGTAGGTTGCTTGAAGTAGGTTTCAGTAATTATGATTGTTGACCGAATTGCATATAGTATATTAATATTCCGGTTAGTGGCCCAATTATAAGTGCCAGCCACCAAACCGATCGGTCCAATGAGATAGTACTATGATAATAATATGTTGACCATTGTATTCATATGAGCATGTGGTGGGTAGTAAATAAGAAATATATAATATGCTAATTTTCGGTCCAATCACAAGTATATACCAATTTACTTTTGACGGCCAGTAAGTTAAATATGTGTTGACTTAAATATCAAATTTTAAAACAACAAATCCCCTCACAATCGGTCCAATGATGTTGACATGCAGCCCACTACAAGGATTTGGTCCAATAATAGCATGATAACAATTCTTTAAGTGATCAAACTCATTTAATGTTGCATGTTTGTTGAATATGTGCTAGTGGATTTTATGAATTATTAGTGGGCCTTACATGATAGTGGATTGCATAATATTTTTGGCATGACTTTGTTTATATGTGTGATTTAATCATACACGGCTTATGTGTTAACTGGGTCGTGTATAGAGCTACTGGGCCGCGTAGCATTTGAGCACACCTGGGTTGGGTCAGCGGAGATTGGGCCGAATTGTCACTTAAGAACACTTGATTGAACCAAAGTTTGTGTATGTGTCGAACTAGAATATGTAATGTGGAATAAAAATGCCTATGAGAACAGCACATGAATAATTGCAATATGTTGAGGAATGTTCATAGTTTAATTTAATTCATGCGATGATTTAAAAGACATGAGTGGCAAATACTTTCGGGAGCCATAGGCAATGTTGATTAACATATATATACCTTGTACAACTTGCTTGATGCTAGTGAACTAATTGTGTAATACGTGAAAAGAGTGTATGACTTATGTGAATGTAAAACTAATTATTACTGGTAACCACCTTAGGGTTTGGGTAACCAACGAAGAACAAGAAGTCTAACGTAACCTACCGAGCAATCTAAGGTGAGTTCACACAGCCAAGGCATGGGGTTCCCAGGGTGGGAATGGGTTTGGATTATTTATTCGTACTTACTCAGATGATAGAATTTAATGATATGGTCCTCAGGGTGAGGAAGGGTAATGATGAGATACGACTAGACTAGTATACTAATTTAACTGGTCTTCGCACACACGCCAGGGGTTGGCCGCGATATTATGACTGATCTTCGCACACATGCCTTGGAAAGGCCGCGAACTATATACTAAAACTTCGCACACATGCCAGGGTGGCCGCGATACAAATATACATAGTCTAGAATACTTGAGAACTTTCCCTAATCTTCGCATACATGCCTAGAGGGCCGCGATACGAACTAATACGACACATGTCTTAATGAACGAACACAAGGCTTACTATACTATTACGATTACTGAACTATTAACTGTGAATTCGCTCAACTTTGTTGTTGACTCGTTGTTACATGCCTTGCAGGTCGTTAGGTATTTCAGGAGCTTGCACGAGGAGGCGTGGACGTTGTGGGACATGGACTGTTGAGTTCCATGTTAAACTTATGAACTTTTAACTTATGTTTTGGGTTTTAATCTTTATGTTTCCGCTGATAACTTTAACTTGGATGAATTGTTTTGACACCAATTATATTGATTGGATTGGACTTTTATTTACTTCATTTATATTGTTCAATATGATTGGTGGCTGGATCCTGGTCAGTCACGCCTCCATGCGGTGATACTCCGCGTGTGGATTTTGGGGGTGTGACAGATTGGTATCAGAGCCATTGGTTATAGTGAACTTGGTTTTAATAAGGGAGAAAGTTTTTATTAAAATCAGACTATAACCTGTACAGTGCTCAACGATCCACAACGACGCTTCGCTCCACGTGCAAGACTCAACATCATAGGTGGTATGGTTTATACTTGTGTTGCCTGTTTGTTGCATAGTATATTGTTTATGGCACGCATAGTAATGTAGCAACTGTTGATTGAAACGTTGTGTGCTTACCCTTTTCTATCATTCTTTTTCTTCCCTTTCTGCGTCAATACCCTCTTTTGGTACATTGTGAGTGTGCATTCTTTCGTTTAACTTGCGTTACGGCATCAACTCGACAAGCATGTCTGCACCGTCCGCATCTTTCGACCAATCCCGGGCGCCAGAGAAGGCACCCGCTGCTACTCACTCACCCCCGCGTCAGATGGAGACGCGTGCGGCTTATAGGAAGAGACTCGCGCAGGGCAGGGAGTCGTCCTCCCGACCTACGCATGCACTACCAGTTAACTCCCTCAGCGCCCAGGCCGAGTCTGCTATGAATAAGGCCCTCTGAGATTATAACCAGATTTTAATAGAACAAAACCAAGTCTTAATGGAGAAAAATCAGAAATTACTAAAAAAGGTTGCTACCCTAGGAGGGCGGGTGGAAGCTCAGGAGAAGCAGATACAGGAACTTAATAGGAGAACTACTGATTTGAAGGCAGAAGCCCTGAAAGGGCGCGAGGTACAAGGTCTGATAATGAGAGACGCTCGAGTGGATCATGAAAGGCTTAACTCTCATGCCGAAAGGCTAGGTATGATGAATTGGAGGGTCCATCAGTTGGAGGAAGCCCGCTTCGCACCTGAACCCGAGCCAGCCCCAGTCCCGGCACCTCCCGAGCAAGAGGCGGAAGAGGAGGAAGAAGAGGCCGAAGAGGAGGAGGAAGAGCCGGAAGAGGAGGAAGAAGAGCCAGAGGAGGTCTCGGATAATGACGGAGACGATGATGATGGTAGTGACCTCGGGGATGGAGACGTGGACGACTGACTCGTCTTCCACTCGTTTATCTAGTTATTTTCTTTCAGTTGTTTTCGTGTAAACAATCGTGGTGATTAAAACTTTTGCGAATATTCGATTTAGTGACTTATATGGTTTAATTTGAATGGATTTCCGTATTTATTGTTTTAAGGATACTTCTTGTACTGAGCTGTCACCTTACCTCTTTTTCCCCTTGCACTACAAGAGTCACATCTTTGACTCTACGACAGTTACCTTAATTATGGTAAACCTCTCGCTAGCCTTTGTACTAACCGGTGCCTATTGGTCGATGCAATGCCTCTTGTTCGAGTTCGTTGGAACTCCCGTCGTGGCCCAGAGTTCACCTGGGAACGAGAATATCAAATGATACTCAGGTGTCCCCAGTTGTTCGGAAACAGTGTAACCACTACTGAGGCTAAAGCTTCTACAGAATTTCGGGACGAAATTCCAAATCAACGGGGGGATGATGTGACACCCCAGGAAAATCAGGAAAACCACGCAACCTACCTAGCTTCCTCAGTAACGACGTGCTAAATTTCGGGACGAAATTTCTTTCAAGTTGGTGATGATGTGACAACCCGAATTCTCAAGGTTAGTGATGTGATGTTCCGTCTTGTGATCTTAACTCCTCGTTATCCTCTTGTCTTTGTGTTAAACATTCTATTCGTATAACTCCGTTAAATTTATTTGTACGATAATTTGTTAGTTAATAATTTGGCACTTCAGGCCGTACACCTTTTGGGCCGCATTCGCGCATTTCAAATCCAACAGTGTATCGGCCCATTACACATTTGTATGACTTGTATCTTATCCTTTCTCTTATATAATTGAGCTCGGCCCAACTTGTGTGATCACAGCCCAACTTTTGTACGCAACATTATAGGCGGCCCACTTGTGATTGTTAACTTGGATGTTACGTAATATAATTGTATATATATCCCCCTCAAAGATTGTAAACCAAAACCCCACTATTTTTCCTTGCTCCTCTATCTTGGACGGCAGATTCCTTGGACCGAAACCCTACTCCCCTCGATTTCGTGTGCTCTTGTATATCTCGACCAGGTTAGTGGATGTTTGAGATTAATTATGTGGCATATTAATTGTTCCTTAGAAATTGTTTATACAATTGATTTACATATGATATTATGTTAATTCTTGAACTACCTTGCATATAATTAAAACTGATAATTAATTATCGACTGGACATATGAGATGATTGCATTAGATTATCAATAAATTACTTTTAAGGGTCCTATACAATTGAAAGAATGTGGTCTGACATGTTGATGTGATAATATTGAATAAAGGAGGGCTGCCATGTGAAGTCTTCATAGCATATTATGGGTAGTCTAGGTGATGTTGGGTAGTAATTAATGCTATGGGTGTTTGTGAGTTCATAGAAATTATAGTTGACTAAAGTTTGTGATAATGACGAACTATGGGAAAGATGTTAGGCACATGATCCTCGATTTATGTGGCAAGTGTGATAGTTGTACTGCATAATTGATAGTTATGTTTATTGTGTATGGACCGAAATTGCAGGAAGTAGGTTGCTTGAAGTTGGTTTCAGTAATTATGATTGTTGACCGAATTGCATATAGTATATTAATATTCCGGTTAGTGGCCCAATTATAAGTGCCAGCCACCAAACCGATCGGTCCAATGAGATAGTACTATGATAATAATATGTTGACCATTGTATTCATATGAGCATGTGGTGGGTAGTAAATAAGAAATATATAATATGCTAATTTTCGGTCCAATCACAAGTATATACCAATTTACTTTTGACGGCCAGTAAGTTAAATATGTGTTGACTTAAATATCAAATTTTAAAACAACAAATCCCCTCACAATCGGTCCAATGATGTTGACATGCAGCCCACTACAAGGATTTGGTCCAATAATAGCATGATAGCAATTCTTTAAGTGATCAAACTCATTTAATGTTGCATGTTTGTTGAATATGTGTTAGTGGATTTTATGAATTATTAGTGGGCCTTACATGATAGTGGATTGCATAATATTTTTGGCATGACTTTGTTTATATGTGTGATTTAATCATACACGGCTTGTGTGTTAACTGGGTCGTGTATAGAGCTACTGGGCCGCGTAGCATTTGAGCACACCTGGGTTGGGTCAGCAGTGTGGGTGGTTGCTGACAGCAGTGTGGCATTAGTGCTCGCCCCCGCCGCAACGCGTGGGGTGCTTAATACTAGTTATTGTTTAAATAAGAAACTAGAAATATGTTTATTAGGACATAATATATTTATATAATAGTGTACATGTACATAGTTACTGTTGTGAAACTAGCCTAATAGCAAACAATAATAGAAAGAGATATATGGAGAAAGAGATATTTCATTGTGTTGGTGCATACATCTGTCGACTTCGTCTTGTATCGAGTCTTACACTAAATATGTTAGATTGAGTCACGTAGTTCAGGAAAATAGGGTTTTAATGTTGATTTCCCACGAAATGTGATTTCCCACGAAATGTGATTTCCCACGAAATGTTGATTTCCCATGAAATGAACATTGCACTTTCGTGGGGAATCAGAAACTCTATAAATAGGAGAGTCATGTTTATCATTTGGAGGGGAATCAGGAACTTGTACCGAAGTGCTGCTGGTATTTCTTGTAACTGTAAACTCTGTCAATTCAATATACAAGAAGATTAAAGTGATATTCAAACTGTTTCGAGTCTATACGTCTGTTTCCGCCTTTTGTATAGTCAAAGAACTCTTCTGAACGACTCGGTCGGGTCACAAAACGATCCTACAAGTGGTATCAAAGCTCAGGAGGAAGAGATCTTGCCAAAACAGCCTGTTTTCATCACAATTTCTGATTTCTACTCATTCTTTCACGTTTTTAACCGAATTTTTCAAAATTGAACGGGATTTTACGGTCCAAATCGGTTGATTTTTTGATATGTTGTGCGAAAACACTTGATTTACAACCCTACCAAATTTCAGATTCAAACTCCTAGCCGTTTAGGAGAAATTTGAGTTTTTAGGTCCGATTTCGCGTCAAAAAACTGATTCCGCTTGAAACTTCATCCTAATTCCGCTTGAAAAAGTCAAACTCCATTTGAAAAAAACTTGTTTCCACTCCAGAATCAGATTCCGCTTGAAATTAATCGAAATCGGTGATTCCGCTTGAACATTATTGTGTGATTTCGCTTGAACAGTTCATCATATCGTTTGAAAATGAATGTCAACATGGTTCAGTAGTTCACGTGATACAATTGTTTTGTTCAGATCTATATCATCAGTTTGCATGTGAAGTTAATATTTGTGGCCCAATCAGATTGTTTTGTCAAATTGATATTGTCGATGTGAAGGTCCAATCAGACACATTCAATTTGAAGGTCCAATAGATTGCTTGTGATAAAATCAATTGTCGGCCAGTACTTGAAACCCAAATAGTTAATTGTGTTGACAGTCATTAATTGTTGACGGCCCAATCAATATATTGTTGGCGGCCCAATCAATATTTGTGTTGACCCAATGAGATTTTAGTTTTCATTTGTGTTGACCCATTTATCAATATAAGAATCGGCCCAATCAAAGTTAAGTCAATAAAATCAATGTACATGTGATCACTTTGTTCGAACTATTTGCGGTCCAATCAAGTGATAAGTGATATTGAGTAAAGTGAACTGATAAAAATCTCGGCCAAAATGAAGATTGATAGGTAAGGTAATCAAATCATTTTTGTCGTAAAGTGATTACAATCAATTGCTCAGTTCACATCAAAAGTTCAATTGAAAGATCGTATCAAATCAGTTCACAAAAGAGGTGGTTCAGTCCGTTTGAATTCAAACTCGTTCAAGGTCGTGTGGTTTAGCCAGGTCATTAGAAAAGGTTGTTTGAAGTTAATTCAGGTCATAGCAGTCCGCACAGTTTGTCAACCTTCAGTTCGCACAGAATATTCACCAGTTCGAGTATTATTTTGATTCTGTTAATTGATAAGTCCTTAAACTGATTGTGTTTTGTTTGTTTGTGTGTCTACAGGTGATACAGGTGCTTTACAAGGTGAACCATTTCGTTTGAAAAATCTGTTTTGAAAATTATCGATACCGAAAACATGGAAAACGAATTCTATAACACTGTCAGTAAAAATTCATTATTAAAGAAAGAATTTGAGTTGTTTACAAGTATGCCAGGTGAATCTACAAAAACTCTCATTGAGAGATATTGTCATCTTGTGCGTACAATGTCTCAGTTGAAAATTACTAAAACTCCAGTAGAATGGGTTGAAAAGTTAGCTGATGCTTTATCTCAGAAAGAATGGGGTACATATCTCATGATGTTAAAGAATACAGGAGAGTTTAGTAGATTGTCAATTGCTCAATTCATTGAAAAACTTGAAGAACAAATTGATAACAGTGATGATGATGAGAAAAGTCAAGATGAAGAATCTGTTTCATCAGAAAACAGTTCATCAGAGACAAGTGATGATGATGAGGAGATTGAACAGATAAATATTGGAAAAACTCATTTATCTTCTGACAGTTTTGAATTTTACTTTGCAGATAAACTGAAGAAACTCAAAGAGAGAAAAGCTGCAAAAGAGATAAAAGAAACCAAGATTGTTGAGAAGATAGTTGAAGTTGAAAAGATAGTGGAAGTAGAGAAGATTGTGGAGGTAGAGAAGATTGTTGAAGTTACAAAACCATGTCTTACATGTTCAGAATCTTGAAAACAATGTGAAGAAAAAGACATGAGGTTTAGTAAATCAGAAAAAGTTAAAAGAAAAGTTGCTGTTTGATGTGAAGAATTTGAAAGAATCATACGATGTGTTGAATAGAACAATGAATAGTTTGCAGGAGACAAACACAGAAAGAGAAAAAGCTTTGAAAATGTTGAATGCAACGATGATGTCGAAGCAGAAAGAAATAAATTTCTACATCGAAGAATGTGCAAAATGGAAGAAAGAGTTGGATGGTGAAAGAGTTGAAAACGAAAGACTCAGACGATTATTGAGAAGTTATACTAGTTCTGATTACTTAATTGACAGAATTTATCCTACTGTTGCAGGTTTTGAGGCGTTTAAAGATGAAGACAAGAAGTCAAAGAAGAAAACGGGTACTAGTAAGAAACAGAGTGTCTGTTATAATAGGTGTCCGCCTCCAATTTGGGAAGGGTATTCACCTAGAAAACCAAATGAGGAACAAGTCAAAAAGGCAGTTAATCTAAAGTTAGAGTCCGAGTTAACCGATGTATTGCCAGACAACATTGATGTCACGTTCACAATGTCCGACACAGATTATGAGTCCGAATTAATAAAAAGAATGGTCGATCAGGTGTTGGATAAGGATGAAGAGTCAGAGTTAAAATCCGAGTCCGAAAGTTCGTGTCAGTCTATCGGGAGTTCGAGTTCGTCTGTCAGGAGTTCGAAAACATCGGGAAAACGGGTTTATAGTACAGAGTTTTTGTTGTCAAAATCTAATTTGAATGATGAAACATTTGAAGTTGTGTATATTTTGAATGATTCTGACAAATTATATTTTGATAAAGAGTTTCCAATAAGAAGTGTTCGATTTGAAATGATCAAAAAGGTTTTCAAAATGACAGAAATTAATATTTCTGAAATAAAAGATTTAAATCTTACTGAAAAACCTAAAAAATACACTTCAAGAATTCAACAACGGTTAAACAAGAAAATGGGTTACAGTTATGGTTCGGAATTTCGAAAGAAACCAAACCATTATAGTAAGTTCAAAAAGAAAGGTCTTGGTTTTATTCCACCTGAAAACTACAAAAATGAAAAATTTTCTAAAACAAATACAAAATTTGTTTCAGGTCCGTCTGCTAAAGAGGAGAAGAAGAGCTCATTCTGGAGACAATCAAATCAAGAATTTCTTGCTGAGAAAAAGAAGAATGAAGTTCAGAGAAAAGAAACCAGAACCTGTTTTAGATGCAATGAAGTTGGTCACATTGCATGGAACTGTCCTAAAGCAACTAACACAAAACAGGGAATTTCTGGAAAACTAAAAGAAGTTGTTGTTGATAAAACTGAACCACCAATTGAAAATTTTAAAGTTTTCAAAAATTCAACATTTGAAGTTGGTGAGTGTTCGAAGAGATTTTACAGGAGAAGTGTGAAGCTTGACAACCAAAAGTGGGTTATTAAGAAATCTGAAGTAAAAACTGGCGATGAATCTGATTCCATAAAATCAGAGGTGCCACAATTTGATGAGAGTGATGAAAACTCAGTTCCTTCAATGGATGATGAGAACTTTCCACCATTGAGGACTGAGAATTTTAAACGAAAGGTTGGAAAGGTTGAAATCTCAAATCAGTTTTATTCTGAGAAGGATAATTTTGATGTTGAGAAAGCATTTAATGGGAATGTAAAGAAAATTTTTGGGAAGATGGTCGATGGGAAGGTTAAAGGGGTTAAAGATTTTTACGCTACAAAGAAAGCAACTTACACCCCAACTGAATCTGAATTGATTTCACCCAAGGCTGGTCAGGCATGGGTGGACATTTTCTTTGCTTGAAAAACCTGACTTGCCGCAGATCCCAAGTTTGTAATCGTGGATTAGGAATCGGCATCTTTCTTAAAAATTGATTATGTAAATGAATCTTAAAGTTTGTTAGATTTTACAGATTGTGGATTTGCCGGAGCTTCCAGGTTGGTAAGTGTGAAGCAGGAATCGGCATCTTGATTGGTAAAATGGTTTGTGTAGATGTTTATTCCTACATGTGGATAAATGTTTTGAATATACTTACAAGTGGTAAGAAGTTGATTTTGATATAGTGATTAACTCAAGGTCATTAGTTTGAACTTGATGTAATCCTGATACGAATGGTTGAATGGAAAAGATGATGAACCAATCCCTACAAGTGTTTTTCTATCAAACCTACAAGTGGTAAAAACAAACTTATTTTCCGGAAAAATCATTTTGATTAAAACAAACTTAAGTTTTTTGAAATCATAATGAGAAAATAGTTTGTTGAAAGGGGGAGTTCTGATTGTCTATGCCAAGTGGATGGCGAATTGAGGCGATTTGATATCGGTTGTCAATTTTCTATACAGTTTGTTTTCAATTTTCTTTAATGTGTTTGCATTTTAGGGGGAGTAGAAAATTTCAGAAAATCCAAAAACATTAGAAAATTTGAAAAATACAAAAATATGATAAAATAAAAAATGAGTTTTGTTGTAAAAAGAGGAAATGATAGTACATCAGTGGACTGTCACGACATGCTAAAGAATTGGAAAGTTAAAATGTGATAAACAATTTCACTACGGATATGCCAGTAGATTTTTGCACATTTAGTAGATTGTGACGGGATATAAACCTAAAATTCAAACTTGCTTATCTTATGTGGAACAACTTCTGTGAAGGAAAGTTTGTTCTTAAACAAATATGTTTTTAATCTAATCTTCAAGTGGTTCATCAATATTGTCATTGATAAAGTTTCTGTTTGGTTTGAGGGAGAGTTTGTTTTAGTGCATACATTTTTTATTCTAAATTGTAAAACTTACTTTGAGGTAGAGATTGTGTAGATAATGTAACACCTCGAAAATTCGTGTTAAATAAAATAACGACACGTGTCGTGTAAGACGAAAAGCGTTATAAAATTCGGATTTATTAAAAATGGGTAAGTGTCGTCATGTTAACTTTTGCACCTCTGAACGACCTCGTTATAAATCCCAAGACTCAAATCGTATTAGAAACATCTAGTGTATGTTCAAGTTCAGTGAATTATAGCAATGAATGATTCATGAATCAATTGGTGGACTCCTACGAAGAAATTCCTACGGTAACCCTTAATTTTCGGTACTTTTATAAAGAATCCAAGCAAGCATACCAATGGTAGGGTATGTTACTGTATTAAGCACTTTATAGAGGCCCCAATCTGATAAAACATGTCCCAAATTCGAAAGCCTCAAGTTACCCCTTCAAGACATCAAAGATCAACAAATTTTTGTGCCTGATGACAGGCTTACGGACCGCAAGGGAGGGCTTACGGTTCGTAAGCAAGTGCCAGCAACCAGAAAACCGGCTGTTACCTGTTTTGCGCGCATGAAACCGGATTTAACAGTTTTCCACATGTCCCTTTGCCCCTAAACAACCCCTAAACATGTAGGACACCTGTGGGAATGTTGTGGTTAGTCCTAGACTTAATTGTCAACATGTTGTGGTGTCTTGGATCACTATATAAGAAACTCACAAGTGCAACACTTTGATCATTCATTCCTCAACACCTCCTGATCAAGTGTGGAGCACAAGAGCACTCTCCAAGCCTTCCTAATCATCCATTAGACCGTTGTAAGTTGTCTTAACCTTTCTAAATTGACTTTAGCTTAGTAATTTAGCTAAAAGTCAAACCGTCGTAATTACGGTTTGACTTCGAGATTAATTATAAACGACTCAGTCAAATCTCGAATTAAAAGTACCTTTAGGTGGGTATATATGTGGGTAATAAAACCTTAAAAGGGTTTCCCCTGACTCCCATTCTAATTAGGTCTAATGTCGAGTCAAACGTGTAATTAAAAAGTCAACAGGAAGTCTAAAATGCGATTTATGCATGATTGACAATGTAGAACACGTATGACCTGTTTTATCATTAATATAACTTGGTAACTAGTGTAAGGACATGTCTAAACATGTTCAACCCGAAAATTTCTTGTTTAGACTCGGTTCGGAACCGAAAGTCGCATAGTTTGACTTATGCTTTGACTTTCAGTTCTGACCCGTTATGGGATGTTTTAGAAATGCCCCAGAGCTTTAATTGGACTAGGTTACATGTTAGAACAACCCTCTGTGATTATACATCTTGGTTAATTAGTTATCCAATTAATATGCATGTTTCCGTTTATTGCTCATATGTTGACCGTTATGCCCTTATTACCTTAAAACGTGATTTATGAAAATGTAAAAGTGTAGAAACCTTAGTCACTGATATATAGACTTGTATGCAAAGTTTGACATCAGTTTGACTTGTAGATTAAGAGTTATGCTCATTATCGCAAAATGAATGCTTTATGCTAATAAAATGGCGTAATTAGCGTATAGCCTAGTTAAACATACTTTTTGGTATCAAATCTTTTACCCACTGATGTAATATATTATTTCGGGATTTTTAAAGATTTTTAATTAATTTTAGGTTGAGCATAACTCATAGTCGTAGGCTCAATTCGGTGAATGTCGGTTTTGCCCTCACGGGCCATAAAATGAGATTTACATATCTAAACGACTCCAAACCTTTTGCTACTGATCACATATGATAAATAAATTCTTTTAAGCCTTCTGGAAATATAAAAATATCAGATTTAGGTATCGAACCCGGAAATGGGCTTTAATCGCCTGAATTAGCGTTTTTTAACGCATAGTATGTTTTAAAATCATATTAGACATACCCGGGTTGATACCTACTGATATAAGAGGAAAATTATAATATTTTAACAGTAAGCAAAGGTGGGTAAACTCAGACTTCAGTTCTGAACTTTTCGGCTTATGTGAAATTACCAAAATACCCCTACGGGGCATAGTTTGGTTAAAACGACAAATTTCACACATATGCTTTATCTTACTGTTATAACTCATTAATTGGAGTATATTTACTGATTACATCAGACCTGTAACTCAGTTAAACACTTAAACCTTTTTACAAACTTTAAAATGACCAAACTACGCCTACGGGGCCTAGTTTGTGTTTAAACACGTTTCGGGCATAATGAAAGACACCTTACTGATGTCACAACATATTTGAGACTTAATTAACTTAGGAAACCTGTATATAGCTCTCATGACTACCCGTCACGCTTATTACGCGTACGGTTCGGTTTATGTAACAAGTTTACATAAATTAACCGAAACGGGTAAACCTTAACGATTTTATCTCAAAATCCAGAATGTGAATAATAAACCCATATTAAACAAGTCTCTGGATTTGTCGGGTCTAAATCACATTCTATCCGGTCTTCGCTTAATCAGGCGTACGAACCGTATCCTTGAAACTAGTCGGTCTAAGCTTAAGCTTAATAAAAGACCCGTTAGAATCCTAATAGGTTATTATAAACCTTCGTTCCAGATAAGGAGGACCAGTAAAAGCTACTTGCGTTTGCTTATTGTGATTTATACATTGCTCAGGTAAATACTTTTAACTTATTTTCCGTATACGGGCTTGGGTTACGGTATATAGCATACCGCTTGATCGAGCATCAAATCTCCACAGTTAAGTGGTTAGTTGAATAATTTGATCGGCTCGTTTAAACAGTCTTGATTACTTAAAGTCTTTGGGGGGTTAATGACCATGTCCCGGATATCCTTGGCATCATCTTACGAGATGGCCACGACCTGAGCACGGGGTGTAGGCGTACACCTGTCAGTGTATAACTCTACGATGTGGTGTGTCTATTAATCTTTAACCCGGACAAGATCCGGGCTACTGATCGCACAAGTAACATGTAATTCGTTCACGAGATTATAATATTAAATAATTCTCCCAAGTTAAAATAAAAATGTTTATGCCACGTGCATCCAAACCAATTTTCAATCATTTTCCAAAATGAGTCAGTTGATTGTATTTACCAGTGTAAACTGACGTATTTTCCCAAAAAAGACTGAATGCAGGTACTAAATGAAATTGGGTGGATTGCCTCCTTAGCATCAATAAAAAGTCTCGCAAGCATAGGATGCCTGAAGTCTGTTGAACTATTGTCTCATATTTTATTTCGATCCGTCTGTGGATAAACAATCGAACGTTGTGATACTTGATATTACAATAATTAAATTCGGTTGTATTACATCTTTTAAATTGCTTCCGCTGTGCATATTAAATATTGTGTTGTTTGACTATTACGTTGCCAACCACGTCACGATACTCCCCCACCGGGCCCACCCGTGACACGTGGAAATCGGGGTGTGACAGATAACCTGAGCTGGATGAAAACCAGTTCACGATCTTGGAAGAACAAAGTCAAAGCTGAGTGTTAGTAGAGCCAGGTTGATCGATCTTGAGAAGCTTGAGCTTGAAGAACCAGGTTTCGATACCTAAAGACTTTGTCGATAAAGAATGAGAGCCAGATTATGATCCTGAAGCAGATGATGCTGATGAATTTAAGGAATGCCAGCACCTTGTTAGGGGGAGTCTGTTGATGTTGATTGGAAAGAAAAGCCCAAAGACTGATAAAGACTGAAGATGAAAAGACTCGACACTGAAGACTCGTCAACATCTGAGGGGGAGTCTGTTGGTGCATACATCTATCGACTTCGTCTTGTATCGAGTCTTACACTAAATATGTTAGATTGAGTCACGTAGTTCAGGAAAATAGGGTTTTAATGTTGATTTCCCACGAAATGTGATTTCCCACGAAATGTGAATTCCCACGAAATGTTGATTTCCCACGAAATGAACATTGCACTTTCGTGGGGAATCAGAAACTCTATAAATTGGAGAGTCATGTTTGTCATTTGGAGGGGAATCAGGATATTTTACCGAAGTGCTGCCGGTAGTTCTTGTGACTGTAATCGTTGTTATTTCAATATACAAGAAGGTTAAAGTGATATTCAAGCTGTTTAGAGTCTATACGTCTGTTTCCGCCTTTCGTATAGTCTAAGAACTCTTCTGAACGACTCGGTTGGGTCACAAATCGATCCTACAAGTGGTATCAGAGCTCAGGAGGAAGAGATCTTGCCAAAACAGCCTGTTTTCATCACAATTTCTGATTTCTACTCATTCTTTCACGTTTTTAACCGAATTTTTCAAAATTGAACGGGATTTTACGGTCCAAATCGGCTGATTTTTTGATGTGTTGTGCGAAAACACTTGATTTACAACCCTACCAAATTTCAGATTCAAACTCCTAGCCGTTTAGGGGAAATTTGAGTTTTTAGGTCCGATTTCGCGTCAAAAAGCTGATTCCGCTTGAAACTTCATCCTAATTCCGCTTGAAAATGTCAAATTCCGTTTGAAAAAAACTTGTTTCCGCTCCAGAATCAGATTCCGCTTGAAATTAATCGAAATCGGTGATTCCGCTTGAACATTATTGTGTGATTTCGCTTGAACAGTTCATCATATCGTTTGAAAATGAATGTCAACATGGTTCAGTAGTTCACGTGATACAATTGTTTTGATCAGATCTATATCATCATTTTGCATGTGAAGTTAATATTTGTGACCCAACCGAGTCGTTCAGAAGAGTTCTTAGACTATACGAAAGGCGGAAACAGACGTATAGACTCGAAACAGTTTGAATATCACTTTAACCTTCTTGTATATTGAATTGACAAAGTTTACAATTACAACAAATACCGGCAAGACTTCGGTACAAGTTCCTGATTCCCCTCCAAATAACAAACATGACTCTCCTATTTATAGAGTTTCTGATTCCCCACGAAAGTGCAATTTCATTTCGTGGGAAATCAACATTTCGTGGGAAATCACATTTCGTGGGAAATCAACATTAAAACCCTATTTTCCTATACTACGTGACTCAATCTAACATATTTAGTGTAAGACTCGATACAAGACGAAGTTGACAGATGTATGCACCAACAGACTCCCCCTCAGATGTTGACGAGTCTTCAGTGTCGAGTCTTTTCATCTTCAGCCTTTATCAGTCTTTGGTCTTTTCTTTCAAATCAACATCAACAGACTCCCCCTAACAATGTGCTTACATTCCTTAAATTCATTAGCATCATCTGCTTCAGGATCATAATCTGGCTCTCATTCTTTATCCACAAAGTCTTCAGGTATCGAAACCTGGTTCTTCAAGCTCAAGCTTCTCAAGATCGATCAACCTGGCTCTACTAACACTCAGCTTTGACTTTGTTCTTCCAAGATCGTGACCTGGTTTTCATCTAGCTCAGGTTATCTGCACAATCTCTACCTCAAAGTAAGTTTTACAATTTAGAATAAAAAATGTATGCACTAAAACAAACTCTCCCTCAAACCAAACAGAAACTTTATCAATGACAATATTGATGAACCACTTGAAGATTAGATTAAAAACATATTTGTTTAAGAACAAACTTTCCTTCATAGAATTTGTCATCATGTCTAGCACTTAGAATTTTGAAAATCAACTCTCCAACACCAATTGTCGAAAATCTTTTTGAGTTTTCAAAAGTTTATGCTAAAACACACTAAAAATATTTTTGGATTTTGTAATAAAGGAAATGTAATGCAGTAAAGAAATATTTACAGACAATATTTTTGTGAGTTTGTGTATGAGGATCATATCAGTTTTTGAGACAAGTCACCAACACCGTTAAGCTTCATTTCATTTTAAGTTCTAAACAATTCACCTAGATTGTCAGTATACCGGTCCACTTTAAATTTTCACACAAATTTCAACTGGTCCGAGATACGAAATTAATGTTTTAAGCACTTAAACTTATTCGTGTGTCCCACTAGTTGAATATACTCCTGTATCCAGATCTCAATATTTAGTCTTACAGGTGAATATACCTAGATGATATCTGTAAGGGGTTAGATGCGAAACCGTGAGAGCTCAGGTCAGAACTGTCACACCCCAACCGATGGCGGAACCATCGGGGCATGGCACTGAGCGAAACAGATTGTCCAGAAGTTTCCATAACAACTATCTATATAATCCAGTTAAAGATACGTCCCATACCGTATCCCGAATAAACAAATACATTATTACAGATAACATCCAAACAAGTAGTTCTGTTCTGACAACTCAGATTTAAGTTAATACAAAACATAAATATTGTTCAAATGCTCCTAAAAACCCAGCCTGACAAGATCTACAGACAACTATGCTCTAGTTGCTCTTTTCTGACAGACAACTATTTGTTGGGGGGCCTCAAGAGCTTTATTCTAGCCTCGCTTTCCTAGCAAGCAAACATCTTAAACACCTGTCACATACGTTAAAATACAGTCAATACATAAATGTAAAGGTGAGCATACAAGTTTGATATAGCATATAGAGTTCGAATAGTTTACGCATAACCAGCACGTACACAGAGGAAAACGAAGCATGTTAATTATCGACATGGATCTATCGATACCAATGACTGCGGGTTGATCGTCCGAGACGGTTCGCAATACATGATTACCACCATAATCCATGCAAGTAATTGTCCTTAACAACCCCCGTGTGAACGGGTGCTGAGTCCAAACTATAGTACTACGTCGTTAAGGCAGGTAGACAGCATTCCACGTGTAAACACAATCAACAAGCATTCATTTAGTCACGTAATACATGCGAATCGGTTAGCGTTCAAATAATTGAGTAGTGTGATCGATTGTGTTTTGATATAAGTAACGTATGTAACACCCAAAAGTGCTAAAAGCAAAAAGGGATCGAGTATACTCACAGCGATTGGTTGATGGATTGAAGGGAGCGCTTGAGAGTAGGGTTAGCCTAAACAGTTCGATAACATAACGATGAATACACATAGAATGAAAACAAGTGTAAACGGGTCGAACAGCCTAGTCGATCGAACAACAGGTTCGATCGGGAGGGTTGTTCGTTTGGCTTATCCTATCGGTTAGGTACTCCAGTAGCAGCCCTCGTTAGGTTGTCACTCGATCGGGCAGCATATCCAATCGAATAGTCTGTTCGTTCTGATAGCATGTTCGATCGGTTGGCACCCTAATGCGTCAAACGAGTTGGAAATCGATTAAGTGTTGAAGTATAGTATCTCATGATCCGAAGAGTAATGTTTACCAATCGATTAGGTCGTTCGATCGGTCATTACTTCGTTCAATACCATACCTCATGAATTTGTCAAGGTGTGGGGCCACATGCTAGCCGATCGGTTGGCCTGGTCGATCGGCTGACATGTCCGATCGGTTGGGCTGTTCTTTCAAACAGCCTAACGGTTCGGTCAGCATCCTAACCTGGTTGGCCTGTTCGTCTAACACTTGGCTGTTCCGCTTAATTGGCGTTATGTTGAGGTAGTCTGACAACGAGTTGAACTATGACACTGTCGTTCTTACTCGTTTCTCCTGCTCGGACAGGAATCACCCAAGTCCGGCCGGTGAACGGTTCGGATCGTCAGTTTAACGTTTAACCCGTAGTCGGTGAACCTCGTAGATAGAACCCGAATCTTGAACCACCCAACCATTGGGGTGATCGGTGAGTTGGCTGAAGCTCCGTTTCTACCGGTTTGAAGGCATTGAGTGTAAAAGAGTTGAAAGAAAGTTGGAAGTCCTTCTTTCAATCTTTTACATCATGTAAATGTTCAGATCTCTGATAGTTTTTGACTTGTTTATGTGAAAATCGGTTAGATCTGAGCTATTCATGGTGGATTGAAGCCAAAACATGGTGTTCTTGAAGAAGACCATGATGACATCATCCTTGAATGCTTAGATCTTGATGATTTCAGGGTTAGAAATCAAGATTTGAAAGATAGAAAGGTGTAGAAGTGTATATTGATCAAGTAAGTACAAGATTTAGGGTGAAAACTTACCGGAAATGGAAGAAATCTGAGAAAAAGAGGAGGAGCACGAGCTGGTCGGTCAGAGCTTTCCAAAAGTGGTAAAGAGTGACAATGACAACCCTATGTATAGGCTCCAAAAGAGGAAAGGGCTGGCCGATCGGCCGGGCATCCCGATCGGACAGCCTGCTCGATCGGACAGTTCGTCCCATCGGCTGGGCTGTTCGATCGGCTGACAGCCTGATCGATCAACAGCCTGGTTCGAGTGTTCGGTGCAACGATTTTCGATATTTCGATTTCGATTGAAGACGAGACGAGCAGAATAGAGTTTCCTATTCAAATCACTTTCAGTCCCAACTACTATATCTAACATACAATCTCCTATGATTCACCCTATCCTTACGTTACCATTCGTCGTAGTTCGATTTCGATTGTATTCGATTTGAGTTTCGATTTTTGATCCGAGTTTCGATTGATTCGATTGAATACTACACAGAACACAAAGTAAGCACGCACAGGTAACACATAAGGCACACACACACGTATACAACAACCAAGGTTCGCATAATTCGAGATTCGATTTTGATGATAGTTAGATCGGTTTGATTACTGATTAGTTAACTTTATCACATTGTTACTTCCTACTGTTCACAGGCGTAAATCAGTTCGCGTCGATCAAACATTCGATTACTTCGATTCTTCCTGATTACAACACTTACTCCACATAATACAAATAAAATTGAAAATAGACTATCTATAGTCAAAGAAAGTCAAAGTTGACTTTGACTTTGACATTCGAAAACACGGGGTGTTACAGCCTCCCCTTGTTTAGGGAATTTCGTCCCGAAATTAGGCTCGAAGCTGCACAGCACCATGAATTACCAATTTGACGCTTCAGATCTTTATTTGAACAACTGCGGGTACTTGGCCTTCATGTCGCTTTCGAGTTCCCAATTGAACTTCGCGCCTCGTTTGCCTTCCTATCGAACTTTCTTGATAGGGATGCGAGAGTGCCTGAGTTGCTTGGTTTGGCGATCCATGATTTCGACAGGCTTTTCCACGAAGTGTAGCGTTTCGTTGACCTGAAGATCGTAGAGAGGTACAATCAAATCATGATCAGCTAGGCACTTTCGGAGGTTTGATACATGGAAAGACGGGTGGACATTACTGAGTTCTTCTGGTAGCTCGAGTTTGTAGGCGACTTTTCCGATCCTTTCCAGAATCTTAAAAGGTCCAACATATCGAGGCGCCAGTTTCCCTTTCATGCTGAATCTGACTACACCCTTCCAAGGGGATACCTTTAGGAGTACATAGTCGCCAACGTCAAATTCAAGGGGCTTGCATCTTCTATCGGCGTAACTTTTCTGTCTATCCCTGGCCTTTGCCAAGTTGTCGCGGATCTGGAGGATTTTGTCAGTCGTTTCTTGTAGTATCTCGGGACCGGTTAATTGTGAATGACCGATCTCGTGCCACACAATAGGCGAACAACATCTTCTTCCGTACAGGGCCTCGAATGGTGCCATTTGTATGCTGGCATGATAACTGTTGTTGTACGAGAATTCGACTAGCGGCAGGTGTTTGTTCCAACTACCACCGAAATCTATGACACACGCGCGGAGCATGTCTTCAAGAGTACGGATCGTTCTTTCAGTCTGTCCGTCAGTTTGAGGGTGGAACGCAGTACTCAGATTAAGCGACGTACCAAGGGCCGCTTGAAACGTTTCCCCCAGTCGCGAAGTAAACCGAGCGTCACGGTCTGAAACGATGTCACGAGGCATACCATGATTACAAATGATCTTGTCGGTGTAGATTTGGGCTAGTCGTTCTACCTTGTAGTCTTCCCGTATTGGCAAAAAGTGGGCTGATTTGGTCAGACGATCTACTATAACCCAAATGCTGTCGTGACCTAATGGCGTGGGCGGAAGTTTGGTTATGAAATCCATAGCTATACTCTCCCACTTCCATATAGGAATTGGAGGTTGTTCGAGTAAGCCGGAAGGTCGTTGATGTTCAGCCTTGACTCTTGCACAAGTCACGCAACCTCCAACATAGAGAGCGATATCCCGTTTCATTCCTGGCCACCAGTACTTGTAACGAAGGTCCTGGTACATTTTATCGGCACCGGAGTGAATGGAGTATCGGGACTTGTGGGCTTCGTTCATTATAATCTTTCGCAAATCGGTCCGCTTGGGGATCCAGATTCGGTCCAGGTAACAGAAAATCCCATCTGCTTTGCTTACAAGCTGAGCTCCATCATGATATATCCTTTCCTTCTTCAAAGTGCGTTCATTGAAACAAGCATGCTGAGCTTCGCGGATAAGAGCTTCGAGGTTGTGCTGGGCTCGGGTATTGCGAATACTAAGCAAATAACTCCGTCTGCTGAGTGCGTCGGCAACAACATTCGCCTTGCCTGGGTGATAACGAATCTCACAGTCGTAATCGTTAAGAAGTTCTACCCATCGGCGTTGACGCATGTTAAGTTCATTCTGATTAAAGATGTGTTGTAAACTCCTGTGATCGGTGAAGATCGTACACTTGGTACCGTACAGGTAGTGTCGCCAAATCTTCAATGCAAAAACAACTGCGCCTAGCTCGAGATCGTGGGTTGTATAGTTCTTCTCGTGGATTTTGAGCTGACGAGATGCGTAAGCTATAACCTTGTCTCGTTGCATGAGGACACAGCCGAGACCTAGGTTAGAAGCATCACAGTAGACAATGAAATCGTCGTTTCCATCCGGCAACGTGAGAATGGGAGCATTGCAGAGCCTGTGCTTAAGAGTTTGAAAAGCAGACTCTTGTTTAGTTCCCCAAACAAAAGACCTGTCTTTATAGGTAAGAGCGGTAAGCGGCACAGCGATCTTAGAGAATCCTTCGATAAACCGTCGGTAATAACCCGCTAATCCGAGAAATGATCGGACTTCAGACGAGTTCTTTGGCGTAATCCAGCTTTTAACTGCTTCAATCTTTGCGGGATCGACGTGGATACCCTGACTATTCACGATGTGACCCAGAAACTGAACATCCTCCAACCAGAATTCGCACTTGGAGAATTTGGCATAGAGTTGGTTCCCCTGGAGTAACTCGAGGACCAAACGTAGATGTTGCGCGTGTTCGGTTTTCGATCTGGAATAAATCAGGACATCGTCGATGAACACAATGACGAAACGGTCAAGATAAGGCTTACACACGCGATTCATCAGATCCATAAAAACCGCGGGTGCGTTGGTTAGACCAAAAGGCATAACAACGAACTCATAGTGGCCGTAGCGAGTGTGAAAGGCTGTTTTAGGTACATCTTCTTCTTGAATGCGCAACTGATGATAGCCTGAACGTAAATCGATCTTTGAGAAACACTTGGCACCTTGCAGCTGATCAAATAAGTCATCGATTTGGGGCAAAGGGTAACAGTTCTTGATGGTCAGCTTATTCAACTCCCGATAGTCGATGCACATCCTGAACGACCCGTCCTTCTTTTTGACGAAAAGGACTGGCGCGCCCCAAGGAGAGGTGCTCGGGCGAATAAAGCCTTTTTCAAGTAACTCCTGGAGTTGTTTCGAGAGTTCCCTCATTTCGGATGGCGCGAGTCGATAAGGGGCTTTGGCAACAGGGTTAGCTCCAGGAATGAGGTCGATACGAAAGTCGATATCACGACTTGGCGGTAGTCCAGGAAGATCATCAGGGAACACCTGAGGAAATTCACGGACCACTGGAACGTCCTTGACTTCAACCTTCTTTTTCTTTTCCTTCTCCGCTACTACAATGTTGGCCAAGAAAGCGCTGTATTCCTTGCGGGGATACTTGTTAGCTTGGACATACGACATAAGTTTAAGACATTTCGAAACTGTCTCACCGTACACACACAATAAATCTCCATTCGCGAGCGAGAATCGAATCATCTTTTCGAAGCATACAACTTCAGCATGGTTTTCGCGAAGAAAGTCCATGCCTATTATGACGTCAAAACTTCCGAGTTGCATTGGAATAAGGTCGAGTGGAAAGAGGTGATTGTTGAGCTCGAGAGTACAATCACGAAGAACAGAGTTAACGGCGACAGTTCTCCCAGTATCGACTTCGACTTTGAAAGACGAAGGGAGATAAGAACGCGTACGACTAAGGAGCTTCTCGAATTCAAACGACACAAAGCAGTTATCGGCTCCAGTATCAAACAAACATGATGCATAAATACCATTCACAAGGAACGTACCACTAACCACGTTGTTGTCAGCCTGCGCTTGACGGGCATTGATGTTAAAGGTTCTGGCACGGGCTGCTTGCTGTTGCTGCTGAGGCTGCTGCTGTTGTTGCTGGGGTTCTTGCTTCACAACCCAGTTCGGGCACATATTTGCAAAGTGGTTAGGGTCACCGCATGCAAAGCAGACTCAAGCATTGACCGCGGGTGCTTGAGCTACAGGTTGGCCTTGAGGGGCTGGAAGTAGAGCTTGATGAGCGGCGGCTTGAGCTGGGGCTTGACGGGGACCATAGCGGCAGTTCGCAGTGAAATGGCTGTAGAGGTTGCAGTGGGCGCAGAAACGAAAGGCGACTCCCACCGGATGATGGTATGAGCATGTCGGGCAGAGCGGGTGGGGGCCTGTGTAAGCGCGCTTAGCTGGCGGCGCATTGATCACCGGAGCTTGTCAGTGGTGAGACTGCTGCTGAGCCGCTACGGCTTGCAGAGGGGCAGCAGTTGTTGTCACAGCACAGTTCTTGTTGCTGAAGCTGTTGTTGTTGTTGTGCTTCTTCCTTCTTCTTGACGACTTGGAGGGTTGAGCAGTGGTGGTGTCGACGGTTGACGTGGCGGTGGCTTGGTGCAGAGACTTGGATGGCTTATCCCAGAAACCAGATTTTACTCGCTTGTCATTGATCTCGGCGGCAAGCAAGTAGGTCTCCTCAATTGACGATGTCTTGGCGGCGTGAACAAAGTCGGCTACACAATCGGGTAGAGCTTGAATATACTTCTTGATGGCCATGTCTGGAGTCTTGACCTGATCGGGACAGATGATGCTGAGCTGCTTAAAGCGTGCTGTTAAAGTAGCGTTGTCTCCGTCCTTCTGCTTGATGTTCCAAAACTCGTCCTCCAGCTTTTGGCGTTCATGGGGAGGGCAAAATTCGTCCATCATAATTGCCTTTAACTCCTCCCAAGTCAGCTCATAAGCTGCATCATTTCCGCGCTTGTTTCGTTCGGCTGTCCACCAGTCTAGAGCTCGGGACTGGAAGACGCCTGTGGCATTAAGGGTGCGGAGATTCTCATGACAACCGCTTTGGCGCAGAGTGACTTCAACTGAATCGAACCATTGAAACATGGCGGTAGGGCCATCTTCTCCGGTGAATTCCTTGGGTCCGCATGCTTTAAACTGCTTGAAGCTGAAACCAGTCTTGCTGGCATCTTTGGGAGCGTTGGTTCGCGACTCTTCAGACGACTTGCTAGCGTTTTCATATGCGTCGCTTACAGCTTTTGCCACACTCTTTGCGATTAGAGTAGCGAGACGCTTGTCTCTCTTCTCTTGGCGGGTCAGATGGTGTCGGGATCCAGACGACGACATGGTCTGCAACAGGCATCGTCACAGGACTCAACACAATGTAATTGAATCTCACCTCACACGTCCACTACTTACTGAAGCTTAGGAACACGTCGAAACATGCATCACACAAACACGTAGGCACATAACCACAGATTCACGTAATCACAGAAGTACATAGGCACATAGAGCACAGAAACACATATACACAGAAGCACATACATATTAAAACACAGAAGTAGTCAGAATACAAAAACCTATCATTCAAAGCTCGTGTGTCGTTCGTAGAGCATGTCGAGTAGTTTCGTATAATCGTATAGTATGCCGAGTATAGTATAGCGTATATCGTATTATAGCGTCGTAGAATTGCAACGACTTGTTAGTGTTTTGAGGTAGGATAGCAATACGAGTCATGTGTGCTGATCGAAGTGATAGCAAAAAAATCGAACGAACATCAAAATTAAACACATAAACAGGAAAATACACATAAAACACATGAAAATCGAGGTAATAGATTGTCTGCGGCTACTAGACATTGACTACCCAAAGCGATTCGACTATTCACAATAGACTTGCCGTCACTTTTCAACTTTCGGGATCGCGTTCCTACCTCGATTCTTGGGCATTCAACACGTTTTCCTTAAGTCATACTAGTGAGTTCAGGTCGTTGGAGTCCGTTGAGGCTTCGGTGAGATGAGTAAAAGTTGGAATAAGTTGCCAAGGTTCGGGTTTCACCCCTGGCTTAGCAATTTCTTCCTTGTTTTTAGTGTAGTTTGAGGAGATTATGCATCAAAATATGGATTTCACTCCTGATTTGGTATAATTCTCCTCGTTTGTTGTTCGAAAATTGCGAGAAAATCATAGGTAAATTGATGGAATCGACATTAGTCCAGTAAAGTAGCCGGGAGTTTGCGGCTTTCACACCTATTCCTGACTAAATCGCTCGGCCTTAGCCATAAATTCGAGTGCAGTGCTAGCGAGGGTACCTAGTTACAACACCTAACTGAGTCTTGCTGGTTCCTAACTATAGTATAGGTCTCTAAGACAACGACCCGGACTAGGTCGTGTCTTGCCTAATTCCCTATAGTTATGCCTCTGATACCAATCTGTCACACCCCAACCGATGGCGGAATCATCGAGGCATGGCACTGAGCGAAACAGATTGTCCAGAAGTTTCCATAACAACTATCTATATAATCCAGTTAAAGATACGTCCCATACTGTATCCCGAATAAACAAATACATTATTACAGATAACATCCAAACAAGTAGTTCTGTTCCGACAACTCAGATTTAAGTTAATACAATAAATATTGTTCAAATGCTCCTAAAGACCCAGCCTGACAAGATCTATAGACAACTATGCTCTAGTTGCTCTTTCCTGACAGACAACTATTTGTTGGGGGCCTCTAGAGCTTTATTCGAGCCTCGCTTTCCTAGCAAGCAAACATCTTAAACACCTGTCACATACGTTAAAATACAGTCAATACATAAATGTAAAGGTGAGCATACAAGTTTGATATAGCATATAGAGTTCGAATAGTTTACGCATAACCAGCACGTACACAGAGGAAAACGAAGCATGTTAATTATCGACATGGATCTATCGATACCAATGACTGCGGGTTGACCGTCCGAGACGGTTCGCAATACATGATTACCACCATAATCCATGCAAGTAATTGTCCTTAACAACCCCCGTGTGAACGGGTGCTGAGTCCAAACTATAGTACTACGTCGTTAAGGCAGGTAGACAGCATTCCACGTGTAAACACAATCAACAAGCATTCATTTAGTCACGTAATACATGCGAATCGGTTAGCGTTCAAATAATTGAGTAGTGTGATCGATTGTGTTCTGATATAAGTAACGTATGTAACACCCAAAAGTGCTAAAAGCAAAAAGGGATCGAGTAAACTCACAGCGATTGGTTGATGGATTGAAGGAAGCGCTTGAGAGTAGGGTTAGCCTGAATAGTTCGATAACATAACGATGAATACACATAGAATGAAAACAAGTGTAAACGGGTTGAACAGCCTAGTCGATCGAATGGCAGGTTCGATCGGGTGGGTTGTTCGTTCGGCTGGACAATCCGTTCGGATAGCCCACCCGATCGGCCGGTAGGCTCGATCGGTTGGACTGTTCGAGTGGGTTGTTTCTTCCTTTGCTGTGTTTGTGTGCGAGGATTTGAACTTTTGATGTTTTCGTTGTAGCATTTGAGAACACTGAAGTGTTCTTACCTTTCAGGTCGGTTGATCGAACGGTCTGTTCGATCGGTCGGCTTATCAGATCGGTTAGGTACTTCAGTAGCAGCCCTCGTTAGGTTGTCACTCGATCGGGCATCATATCCGTTTGAACAGTCTATTCATTCTGATAGCATGTTCGATCGGGTGGCACCCCAATGCGTCGAACGAGTTGGAAATCGAATAAGTGTTGAAGTATAGTATCTCATGATCCGAAGAGTAATGTTTACCAATCGATTAGGTCGTTCGAACGGTCATTACTTCGTTCAATACCATACCTCATGAATTTGTCAAGGTGTGGGGCCACATGCTAGCCGATCGGCTTGCCTGGTCGATCGGCTGACATGTCCGATCGGTTGGGCTGTTCTTTCAAACAGCCTAACCGTTCGGTCAGCATCCTGACCTGGTTGGCCTGTTCGTCTAACACTTGGTTGTTCCGCTTAATTGGCGTTATGTTGAGGTAGTCTGACAACGAGTTGAACTATGACACTGTCGTTCTTACTCATTTCTCCTGCTCGGACAGGAATCACCCAAGTCCGGCCGGTGAACGGTTCGGATCGTCAGTTTAACGTTTAACCCGTAGTCGGTGAACCTCGTAGATAGAACCCGAATCTTGAACCACCCAACCATTGGGGTGATCGGTGAGTTGGCTCAAGCTCCGTTTCTACCGGTTTGAAGGCATTGAGTGTAAAAGAGTTGAAAGAAAGTTGGAAGTCCTTTCAATCTTTTACATTATGTAAATGTTCAAATCTCTGATAGTTTTTGACTTGTTTATGTGGAAATCGGTTAGATCCGAGCTATTCATGGTGGATTGAAGCCAAAACATGGTGTTCTTGAAGAAGACCATGATGACATCATCCTTGAATGCTTAGATCTTGATGATTTCACGGTTAGAAATCAAGATTTGAAAGATAGAAAGGTGTAGAAGTGTGTATTGATCAAGTAAGTACAAGATTTAGGGTGAAAATTTCCCGGAAATGGAAGAAATCTGAGAAAAAGAGGAGGAGCACGAGCTGGTCGGTCAGAGCTTTCCAAAAGTGGTAAAGAGTGACAATGACAGCCCTATTTATAGGCTCCAAAAGAGGAAAGGGCTGGCCGATCGGCCAGGCATCCCGATCGGACAGCCTGCTCGATCGGACAGTCCGTCCAATCGGCTGGGCTGTTCGATCGGCTGACAGCCTGATCGATCAACAGCCTGGTTCGAGTGTTCGGTGCGACGATTTTCGATATTTCGATTTCGATTGAAGACGAGACGAGCACGATAGAGTTTCCTATTCAAATCACTTTCAGTCCCAACTACTATATCTAACATACAATCTCCTATGATTCACCCTATCCTTACGTTACCATTCGTCGTAGTTCGATTTCGATTGTATTCGATTTGAGTTTCGAGTTTCGATCCGAATTTCAATTGATTCGATTGAATACTACACAGAACACAAAGTAAGCACGCACAAGTAACACATAAGGCACACACACACGTATACAACAACCAAGGTTCGCATAATTCGAGATTCGAGTTCGATGATAGTTAGATCGGTTTGATTACTCATTAGTTAACTTTATCGCATTGTTACTTCCTGCTGTTCACAGGCGTAAATCGGTTCGCGTCGATTAAACATTCGGTTACTTCGATTCTTCCTGATTACAACACTTACTCCACATAATACAAATAAAATTGAAAATAGACTATCTATAGTCAAAGAAAGTCAAAGTTGACTTGGACTTTGACTTTGACTTTGACATTCGAAAACACGGGGTGTTACAAGAACTTCCGTTCAGCAGAGAGATGACGGCTCGACTTTTGGTGTGTCCGCTTTAGAGGATCTTTTGTTTCAACAACAATGACTATCAATTTTATTGTTTCATCAATTTGCTGAGGGCGATGCTTTTTCAAGCTTTGCGGAAAGTAGTATGCGGGGACTAGGTCAGAATTTCCATTCAGCAGAAGTCCCGGGATAATACCCCAGATATCACTAAGCATAAAGACCTAGTATATCAAAAAGAGGGATCTTTCAAACAAGATTTCGGGGGTTACCCATATATCCAAGAAGTTGTTCCCCACGAGATAAGCAAGTTTGAATTTTAGGTTTATATCCCATCATAATCTACTAAATATGTTAGATTGAGTCACGTAGTTCAGGAAAATAGGGTTTTAATGTTGATTTCCCACGAAATGTGATTTCCCACGAAATGTGATTTCCCACGAAATGTTGATTTCCCACGAAATGAACATTGCACTTTCATGGGGAATCAGAAACTCTATAAATAGGAGAGTCATGTTTGTCATTTGGAGGGGAATCAGGAACTTGTACCGAAGTGCTGCCGGTATTTCTTGTAACTGTAAACTCTGTCAATTCAATATACAAGAAGGTTAAAGTGATATTCAAACTGTTTCGAGTCTATACGTCTGTTTTCGCCTTTCGTATAGTCTAAGAACTCTTCTGAACGACTCGGTTGGGTCACAAAACGATCCTACACATTGATAGAGATACCATACAAGAGATACAATAGGAAGAATATATAGGAGAAGAAAACTTGGAGAAGAAGTTAACCTATTTTTGGTGTTGATAACCATAATGTTAATAATATATTTATAACACTCCCCCTTGGTTATCAACTTGATACGCTTGGAGATGCTTCCTTGTTAAAACCCTTGCCAGGAAAACCCAGTGGGACAAAACCTTAGCTAAGGGAAAAAGAGTGCAGCGCGTATTGTCTCCCCCTGATACTTCTAGATCATGTACGTTGCCTCATTAAAAACCTTACTAAGAAAACCCAATGGGATAAAACTTAGTGAAGGAAAAAAGAGTGTAACTTGTATAATACTCCCCCTCATTTGAACATGTATTCTTCAAGTGACTAGTGCCCATTTTTCTTGAAAGTTGCTTTTTGTAGTGAATGATTTGCCGCTTGATCCCTTAATGTGCAATATTTTATATCTTCATATGAGCCTCCTAGTGCCTTTTCTTTTAAACAAATATCATAAGATCCACAACTGTGATTTGTTACATTCCCTTCAATTACAAAACTAACCAAACTTGTTTTGATAGGTTAGTAAAATATAATTTCATATCTTACATACCTTAGATGTATTGAAATAGATGTTTTCCCATTTCAATATTTCGTCGTTTAACACATGCTATATCAAATCGATAAATTCAATACAGATATATAAAATCATGAATAGATAGCAAGAAATACTAATGCACAATTGCATTTAAAAATGGTACCTCTAGACCAAAAAATTTCAATTACTTTCATATGAAGCTATAACAGCCATTTTATATATCAAGTAATTGAACAACCTTTAACGTAGTTAAAGGATAAACTTTGTCCATGGTAAAATGCGTCAACCTCTTATAGATATAGTTTGATTGATTACACATATACTCGAACTGCAGGTCGAGCAATAATTACAATGTGTCAAGGTCATTCAAAAATTCTACCTCTAAAAGCTCAACAGTTTCTCTTGATGATGCGGGACATCATCACTGTAAATTGCGATTATAGTGAACTTTTAAAAGTATTTTTTTATAAAAGCAATGACTAATTTAATCAAACATATATCCATCTTTACCAGAATATCTCGAGTTTTACAACACTCAACTCGACTATTTTAGTCCATATGCATTTTGTCAACTTCATATAGTACTTTCTAGAGGCAACTTAAATATATCAATGCTTCTAGCATTATCAATCCATAAGAGAATTCTTCTCATCTTATCTAAATATGCATGTGCATTCGTTCTGGAGTTTTGCTAAATAAACTTGCCGATTTAACATATAGATATCTATATCATATGCAAAAATGTGACGAACATTTGCATTTATCCCCAAAATCCATATTGTACCATATGTGTACACTATTTATTGAGATATCATAATCATTGGGTACAAGTTTTCTATGTATGTTTCTTGGTGCACAAGAATTACATCGTTAAGATGTTTCAGTTAACCTTTTAAGCACTCAATTGCTTTAGAAACTCATCAAGAGCTCCAATTATATCCAACATGTAAAATAATCATAACCTATTCAAATCAGAATATGCATACAATGATCACATTCTTCTCGAGAACTTACTTTACATGACTTTCATAATTTAATCTTTTAGGACTTTCATGTAAACTTTCAGTATCAAATGATACATAACATTCATAAGACGAATAGAAATTCTCTCTTTATATTACCAGACTAATAAAATATCGGAAAGTCAATGCATCCACCACTAGAGAATACGTCTCCTCATAATCAATCGTTGGTCTTTGTGAAAATTCTTGTGCCGCCAATTTTGCCTTATATCACTCAATTTGAAAATTCCTGTGCCGCCAATTTTACAACTTCAGTTGTATGGACTGTTGGTCCAGATACTTTCCATGTCATTAGAGAATTCAACTTTGCCTTATTTGCGTCTTTCCATTTTGGCCAATCATTTCTATGTTTACGTTCATAGGCAGATCTCAAATCTTGATCCTCATCATTTAATCATTTCAAGCGCTACATTATATACAAAAGTATAACGACATCGATTTATATTTCGATTCCATACATATCTTAGACATGATACAACTTATCGAGATCTCTTTATTTTCAGGTACCTGAGGTTCTTCTTGAACCATCATCTCTATTGTCTCTTCAGGAGATCTTATTACTATTACCTCAACTTGACCATCTTAATTACTTGCTCCAATTTTTGAGGAATTTTATTATTGGAATCGACTAGTCTACCACGCTTCAAGCGTGCTATAGACTCATTACCAATACATGCTTGTCCTTTAGGACACTAATCTTAATTGGAGCATTAGTAGTTGGTATATGTGACTTAGCTAGTCACAATATTTAGGTCAGTGAATATGTCTGGTAACTGATTTGTTAATCTTTGTGGATGAATTATCCTTTAAACTTTTGGTTCACATCATTTAATTTGAGGATCAATGATAATTCATGTGTGTCAATTCTTTTTTCAACTGCCTTTAATCTCTCCCTCATGTTGGGAATGTTGATCCAACATGAGTTATTAATGATCATTGGAATAAGTATTGCACTTAATGTACATGTTTAGACATGAAGTACTTTGTTGAGACGATCACTAAACATTTGCAATTGATTACAAAGCAATGATTGTAAGAGCAACATTCATATTTGTATTTGGCTACATGTGATTTTACATGTACAGAATTATTTCACATCAAGCCAACAAGTTATTATACTTCCTCCCTGTGACAGTTGGTTTTTTGGTCAGGAACCATATATTTCCCATCTAATGTTTTTGGTTGTCCGATAAATATATTTTTAATGATCCACCACAACGCACATAGATGGAACCTTAAAGGAGATAAGGAAATACATGTTGGGTATGAACAACTATCTATGGTTAAATACAGTGAACCATTAAAGATGGGTTTATTTACAGCTCAAATTGATATCCATTTTAGTGGATCAACATTCCTAACATGAGGGAGAGATTAAAGGCAGTTGAAAAAAGAATTGACACACATGAATTATCATTGATCCTCAAATTAAATTTTATTATAGTTAAAACAATAATGTATGTATATAATATAATTAAAAAGATGTTAGCAGCTCCATTAATAATTTTTTCATAAACCAATCTTTTATATATAAAAAAAACACCATAGTGGTTGGCTTAATATTGTTGAGTTATTGAAATAAGTTAAGTTTTATTTCCTATTCATCCTACCAAGTAGCCACAATTTTAGATTAACAAACAGATTATTAAGCTATTATAATTTAATTCAAAGTCGTGCTCATATAGATTACATGTATGCTCTATATAAAACATAAGTGTTAGTCTTGTTACCTGAGTTGTGGAGCTTTTGATGGAGACTAAAGATAATACCAAGAACTCGCTTAGCTGGAACAGCTGCCTCACATCTAGGTCTTTTGGCATGCTAACTGTTGACTCTCATCTTGACATAGGTTAATCGTGACTTTAACCAACGATTAAAACCAATGATATTTCGAGCACTCTCGTGCTGATAACGTGTTGTGAAACTAGCCTAATAGCAAACAATAATAGAAAGAGATGAAGGGAGAAAGAGATATTTCATTGATAGAGATACCATACAAAAGATACAATAGGAAGAATATATAGGAGATGAAAACTTGGAGAAGAAGCTAATCTATTTTTGGTGTTGATAACCATAATATTAATAATATATTTATAACAGTTACTTTATATTAATAAAACACATGATAAAAGTTCCTTTATTCGTTGGAAACAAATTGAAATATAAAAGTTTGAGTAAATTTACAGTATGAAAAAAATTCAAATTCTTGAAAATTACTCATGACATAATAAAAAGTAACGTGTTATAGTGATTTTAATCACTTGAGTTCAAAATAAAAAAAGATTAACATTCTGAGCACCCAGCTTTTCAATCTGTAACCAACTAAGTCCAACTTCTTAACTTGGTTATAATTATTTTGTTAACTATTGTCAAAGAACCGAACACAAGCCGAGGAACAAATTCAATTCCACAACTGTTAAACCTCTTTTGTAAACAATGTTATTATTAAATTAGTAAAACTTTCGAACGTTCGTTGTGAAGTTAAACTGACACTAAATTATGTATGAACTTGTATTTGCATTATAAGTTCATAAATGCAATAGTTAGCATTAAACTTATTGTTTTTGAGTTAGGGTCTTACACCAATCTATCAAAATTTGATTTAATGAAATCATGCAAAAGTTAATAAAAATGGGATGCGGGAACGAAAACATATTTATTCAATCAATTACAGAAATATACAAATTTTATGAATTTTCGACATATATAAGAAACACACATTAAAAAAGTCCGAAAAAATCCCATACCTAAGCACATAAGAATGTACTTAGTATCAAAATCAAATAACAAACACAATAAACACCACAAACCCACTGACTCTTGCAAGCCAAACAATAAATCTGAAAATGTTTCAACTCTAGTAATGTGCCTTTTCCTTCTTTTCTTCGGTCTTCGAATGATGATGCCCGTGAAGCTTCTCCTTAATCTTTTCAAAGATACCTTTCTTCTCCTTGTGTTCAACTTCAACAGTGATATGCTCGTTATGTGACACTACCGAATGTGGCGGTGGAGCAATGACACAATCCTCCTCGACCTTCTCAATGAAGACCTTTTTCTCATCTGGTTCGCAACTTGGCTCTGGAAGGAGAACACCAACGTCCTCGTATTGCTTAGTAGAAATACATGTTTCTTCCTCTTGTTTCAGAATTTTCTCATGTTCTTTCTTTTCATTCTCATCTTCTTTCTTCTCCTTGTGCTCCTCAATTTTTTCCTTAATATCTTCTATTTTTTCTTCAACCTTTTCCTTGAATTCTTCTATCTTCTCCTTGATGTTTTCAAAGATACCCTTCTTCTCCTTGTGTTCAGCTTCAATAGTGGTATACTCGTTATGTGACACTACCGAATGTGGTGGTGGAGCAACGACACAATCCTCCTCGACCTTCTTAGTGAAGACCTTTTTCTCATCTGGTTCGCAACTTGGCTTTGGAAGGAGAACAACAACTTCCTCGTATTGCTTTGTAGAGACACATGCTTCTTCCTCTTGATTCAGAATTTTCTTAAGTTCTTTCTTTTCTTTCTCTTCTTCTTTCTTCTCCTTGTGCTCCTCAATTTTTTCCTTAATATCTTCTATTTTTTCTTCAACCTTTTCCTTGAATTCTTCTATCTTCTCCTTGATGTTCTCCTTATCCTCTTCTACTTTGCACTCAATATTTTCCTTCAGTTCTTCTATTTTATACTTGGCCTCATCTACCTCTTCCTTGAGTTCTTCTTTAAGCTTTTCCTTTTTGTACTTGCTCTCATATTCTTTTTCCATGATTTTCTCTTTAAGCTCCTCTTCTTCACATTCTAACTTTTCCTTGATTTCTTCTATTTTCTCCTTCAATTTCTCCTTTTCTTCTTCTACTTCAAACTCAACCTTCTCCTTGAGTTCTTCAATTTTATATTTGATCTCCTCTACTTCTTCCTTAAGCTTTTCTTTATGCTCTTCATTTTTGTACTTAGCCTCGTATTCTTTTTCCCTTATTTTCTCTTTGGCCTCTTCCACTTCACACTCTACCTTTTCCTTGAGTTCTTCTATTTTATGCTTGGCCTCATCTACCTTTTCTTCAATTTTTTCCTTAATTTCTTCAACTTTTTCTTTAATTTTCTCTTTATCCTCCTCTACTTCACAATCGACCTTCTCCTTAACTTCTTCTAGTTTGTATTTGATCTCCTCTACTTCTTCTTTGAGCTTTTCTTTATGCTCTTCGTTTTTGTTCTTTGCCTCATATTCTCTTTCCTTGATTTCCTCTTTGATCTCTTCAACTTCACACTCTATCTTTTCCTTAAGTTCTTCTTTTTTGTATTTGGCCTCATATACTTTTTCTTCGATTTCTTCCTTAATTTCTTCGATTTTTTCCTTAATTTTCTCTTTATCCTCTTCTATTTTACCCTCGACCTTCTGCTTAAATTCTTCAGCTTTGTATTTGATCTCCTCTACTTCTTTCTTGAGCTTTTCCTTGTGCTCTTCTATTTTGTAATCGGCCTGATATTCTTTTTCCTTGATTTCCTTTTTGGCCTCTTCAACTTCACACTCTACCTTTTCCTTCAATTCTTCCTTTTTATAGTTGGCCTCATCTAATTTTTCTTCAATTTTTCCCTTGATTTCTTCACGTTTTTCTTTCACTTTCTCTTTATCCTCTTCCACTTCACACTCGACCTTCTCTTTGAATTCTTCTAGTTTATGTTTGACCTCCGCTACTTCTTCTTTGAGTTTTTCTTTATGCTCTTCATTTTTATACTTGGTCTCGTATTCTTTTTCCTTGATTTTTTCTTCAACTTCTTCCACTTCACACTCTATCTTTTCGTGTAGTTCCTCTTTTTTGTACTTGATCTCCTCAAATTTTTCTTTGATTTCTTCGATTTTCTCTGCAATTTTTTCTTTTTCCTCTTCTACTTCACACTCAACATTCTCCTTGAATTCTTCTATTTTGTACTTCATCTCATGTACCTCTTCCTTGAGCTTTTCCTTGTTTTCTTCGTTTTTATACTTGGCATCGTATTCTTGTTCCTTGATTTCCTCTTTGGCCTCTTCCACTTCACACTCTAGCTTTTCCTTGAGTTCTTCTTTCTTAAACTTGACCTCATCTACTTTTTCTTCGATTTTTTCTTTAATTTCTTCAATTTTTTCCTTAATTTTCTCTTTATCTTCTTCTATTTCACACTCGACCTTCTCTTTAAGTTCTTCAACTTTGTATTTGATCTCGTCTACTTCTTCCTTGAGCTTTTCCTTATGCTCTTCCTTTTTGTAGTTG